>NW_027176262.1:23497697-23590197 GCF_023349555.1 Cebidichthys violaceus | reverse complement strand
TAACTGGTTGGATTAGAACATCAATGCCACTCATGTGTGTGTGTGTGTGTGTGTTACATTAGACAGCGAGCTGAATTAAATGGGAGAAGTTGGTGCAGCATTCTGTTGTCGTGAGCGCTCTTTTACATTAATTATGAAAGCTAATCCACCGGCAGCTCGGACGTTTGGATGTCACGTGAGGCAGCGGACTCCACCGCGAGCTCCGTGTACGTTAATCACGCCGTCATGCGTCGGGGCTTAAGCTGGTGCTGCTCGGTGACCTTGCGGCGTCGGTATGAGTAACGCCGCTGTCATGATATGAGGTAGCACCTTCTGTATGCCATCGCTGCGCAGGCTTGAACCCGCTCCAAGCTCCGAGTCAGCTGATTTTGGTCCAGCTGCTTATCTGTCACAATTGGGTTTTTGGTTCTTCACAGCTGGTTTTCGAGCCACGGGATTAAATAATCGGGAGAGGGATAAGTGCATATCACTCTCATCTGCCACTGTTTTATTTGGCACCCACTTTTTGTTTTGACATCTGAGGCACGATTTTAATACTCTGGTCAAAAGGTTAACAATGAAGTGATGATCTGCTTATGAGTACCAGCTACTTTCACATTTAATCATTTTAGGGTGCGATCACATTTACTAACCAGACCAACACAGACAGGTAATGCTCATCAGCAGCTAATTATAACAGCTGTAAAGACGGATTTACTGCTCTTCTACTGGTGGCAGTGCTTTTTTTTGTGTGCACCTGCCTACATTAACCTTGCTCCTGGTGGTGCGGAAAAAAGACAAGAAGCTCAGTCCACCCAACACCAGAACTTTGGGAGGAACGAAGCCGTTTGGACACGGTGATCGTTGAGGATGTTCTGGTCTCTTGCATTAAAAAGTTGCTCGCCGTCACAACGTGAACCTTGACTTTCCGTCCGGGATGATTCCAGTGATGGACTCCGAGTGTGCCAAACGTGCACGGGACACACATAACACACCGAGCCACCCAAACGACACATAAGAAGGGCGATACTGCAAAACGGGCGCACACCCACGAAAGCAAAAAACACACATCACATGAAGACATGCTGGGACGTGACGTCCAAGATTGGATTTCAGAGGATTTGTTGCGATAAGTCCCTCATAAAGCTTGTTTATTTCTTGCAGCCTATGTTCACAGCGACGCAGCATTTGAAAGCCATGTGTGCTAAGAGGAGCAGATTGTGTTGAATGGAAATACCCAGTTGAGACAGATGCACACACACACACACACACACACACACACACACACACACACACTTACTGCTGTGCCATAACCTTGGAGTGAGAAGATATTAAAACCAAAACTGCTGACAAACATTATCATGTAGCGGAATCCTCTGCAGGGAACCCATCTCAAACTACATGGATCCAGTTCTGGATTATGAGCGCTAACTGACTCAACATCGCCATGATATGTTGCACACATTGACGGTATAATGACTGTTTTACACAATACATAATTATATCTGTATGAATAGGAAAAATATGATAATTTTTCAATAAGTGAATTGGGAATCAGTGTATTTATTGAATGCGTTGTGTCACAGCGCGGCTCTTAGAGTGGGACATAAACAGCAGACACACACACACAAGTATACTAACGAATATATGAATTTATTAACCACAAAAGGAGCAAAACGAGTCAAACCAATAGACGGGAGGAATCGGTAAAGTCAGGTGTGTTTGAGTGGAAACATGCTGCAACAAGAGAGAGGAACCAACAGCTGATGTGTGGTGAGAGATCTGGCTGCTGCTGCTGCTCTGGCTCACATGCATGAGACACACCAGGTCCAGGTGTGTCCAATCACACTGATTACTCTCCCAAAGGTCTGCAGGCCTGGAGACACAAAGCACACCAAGCACAGGGGTCGTCCTAATAATAGATTATATTATTAACAAACGGTGAAAACGTTAATCCAACGCAGCCAAAAACTAGCTGAGCTCTCAAAAAGAAAAAGAAAAAAACCTTCGTATTCAAGATCTATGAGCGGTTTTGATGTAATCTTCACACTCCTGCAGCAAAGTTGTATGTTACTTCAGCAAAGTAGCTCCTTAGTGTGTGATGTTGTGGCGTAGTCGACTTGTATAATTCTCTAGTTTTACCAAGCCCTCTTGCACAGATCACATAAATATATGATCGGGACTCGTGTGTAACTGTGCGCTTGTTTTCGCAGACGAGCGACACGGCACCCTGAGGCTGAGCAACCTCACTAAGAGCATGTCGGGGAAGTACATATGCCGAGCCAGCAACACCGCCGGCTCCGACAGCTGCTCCATTAACCTGGAGGTGATCACCTGTAAGCACACGGTATTTCTACTCCGCCACGCACACCCGCGTATTCATCGCACAGCTGTGACCGTCATGAGGTGTTAACCCCCGATCTGTGACGCCTCTCCCAGCTTCCAATGCAGGCATGATCGCGGCGGCTACGCTGGGGTCGATAGTGGGACTGGTGGCCATGGGACTCTTCCTCATATTCGTACTGAGGAGGAGAGGGGACACCGAGGAGGAGATGGCCAACGAGATCAAGTGAGAGTTTGAACTATTCACTGTAGGGCGGGCACTTTATTAGGTACACCTGTACAATCCAATGCAATTCAATACAACAATAACCGTCACCACGTTTATTAGGTTCTGCTTTCTGGAGACATTGAGATGTGTAAAGGATGAAGGTGTTGTACTGGAATACATTATACTGAGATGTTGTTTATTTTGTCCTCTGTATTCACAAAGAGAATCAAAATGTTCATTTCCTTCAGTAATGTACGGAAGTTTTGAGACACTTGCGCTTTACTTGAGTACTGCATTTCTGTGTTTCTTTATACTCGAAGGCAAAGACGGGAGGAGGGAAGTGGCTCTACTCAGTCATGTTAAAAGAACTTTATTTCTTCAGGGCGCCACCAGACAGATGCGTCGATCCATTGAATTCAGTAATAAGTAGGGCGAGCGCTCACACGGTTCCCCTTCTGCATTGTTCCCTCTTTTTTTTTTTTTAAATCAAAAGCAGCCGTCTATGTCTCTGCATTTATTAATTATGATATGGAGTTGCTAAGAATTTTTGTATTTTTTAGGAAAAATCCTAATGAGTACTTTTACTTTTGATAGTTCCTTTTGTTGACAATACATGTACACACTGGACTTCTATTTAAAAGTGTATTTATTGTGCTATAACTACTTTTACTTGTAGTATCTAAATATTTTGCTCTCAGATTGTGTCTTCTGTAATAAATACTGTATAACGTCATTCTAAAATCTACAAAAAAGTACTTTTTTTTTGTTGTCAGAACTCGGTGAGAGTGAAACACTGAAGCTGATTGTGTGTCGCCCTATTTCCTCGTTATTCCTCGTCATTAATGAGATTCTGCTTCTCTTCTCTTTGCTCTCGGGTCACAGGGAAGACGCTCAGGCGCCAAAGCGAGTGTCGTGGGCAAAGAGCAACACCGGCTCGGACATCATATCCAAGAACGGCACGCTGTCCTCCATCGCCACCAGTCCGCAACCCCGAGACCCCCTCCAGCCCAACTTCCACTACCCGTACTCGCCCACGTCGGCGTCGGACACCGGCTCTGTGATCAACGCCTACCAGCTGCGGCCCGGAGAAGCCGGCACGCTGCAGGGGCTTCCCGGTTACAACGTGGGGGGCACCCCGTCGCGCAAACACAAGCGACCCCCCAGCACAAACGGGGGCCCTCCGCAGCTCCTGAGGAGCCCCGCGGTCGCCATCCCCAACAGGACTGAGGGGGCTCAGCCACAGGTGCCCCCCCCGCTCACCGTGTCCCCACAGATCAGCTCCTCCACTCTGACGCGCATGGGAGCTGTAGCCGTCATGGTGCCTGCCCAGAGCCAAGCGGGCTCCCTGGTGTAGGACGGCGGTTCCGCACGGAGGGAGAGAATGCCTTGAAATGGAAACGCACCTTCTCCACCAGCGCCTGAAAGGTTGTGAGAGAAGACGACGCCTCGGTTTTGCTCATTTCAGTTTCTTTCTTTTTGTAAGAAATATATTTTTATTCCCACTCTTTTAAAGAGACTTTCAAAAAAAAAAAAAAAAAAAAAAATCCACTAACGTTATGATTTGTTTTTTCGGCAATATAATTAAAACTCTGAGAGAGAGTTGTTTGAACTGAACAGTGTGTCTGGATGCTGTCAAACCATAAGGAACAGTTAGTTTAGAGGTTTGCAGTTCTTGCAAAAACAGTTGTGCTTTTGGACATTTATATAACTAAACTAGATATAAACAGTTTTGTATTTCCATCTGTACGGCTGCAGGATCACTTCTCTCAGGCTAACTGCACTAGTTAAAAAAAAAAAAAAAAAAAATCACAGTTCAGGTATTTCCACTTTTTCATTTCGTCGCTTCCTTCGACCCACTTCTGTTCACGTGAAAAGCTCGTCTGGTTTCATGACGACGACGTCTGCCGAGAGAACGTTCATGAGTGTCCTGCCTGTTGCGGTAGTTGGAATGTAACCGAAAATAGTGTTGAAGTTCTTGGTTTCTTACTCTTCTGTTCAAAACGGTGCTTGGTATAACATGATATTACTGTAAACATGCGAGGCCGTTAGTCACTGGGATGACGTCACGCCGACCCTCCTGCTCATGGTGGTTTTCTTGTAAGTATACTAAACTCTGGAAGTAATGTGTCGGTGAGTTATTGAGGCTGAAAGGCTACATGTAGCACTTTTAACGCAGTTTTGATTGTTGATCATTTTTCAATAAAGTGTTCTGGAGTGTTTGAGTTTAGCGCGACTGACTAATAACTTCACTTATAATACATTTGATTTATATAGAGCTTTAAAAAAAAGGCACTCAAAGACACTTTACATAGTAAAAACAAAACAATAAAAGCATTTATAATAAGAACAAAACAGATATAAAAGGTAAGGAACAACTTATCACTCATATAATGTACATCAGTCCCAGTAGAGAAGAAATAAAAAGGCTGATTCATTTTATTTGGAGTGTTACATTTTAATTACATAATACACAACATCAGGGGCAGTACACGCGTCATGTAGGGCAACAATACAGTAACAATGACTATAAATAAGAGCTAAGAGGCCACTTTAGGCACAGAGCTGCTGAGACTGCATGTGATACAGATATGTAATATACAGAAGAGCAACCATTCCCCGTTATTAACACTGACGTTAGTGTTGAACCTTTTTAAGCAATGGTTTGTATCCACACAAGCAGCCTCACACGAAAAATCTAAAAAAAACTCTTGATTTTGTGGATTTCTATGCTGCCAGTGTCGCTAAAAATTAAACAATTATTCTAGAAAAACCTATGTTTTACTTCCCGGTTTACCCCCAAATCCTAAAGCAGTCACACGGTAACGAACCAGAGATGAAGACCACTACAACACGGTCCCTCCTGGAGGAACCAGGGGAAAGGGTTATCATGACTCGGTCAGCAGATTTCTGGAAATGATCATCCTCATCACCTCATTCGTGCCTTTAGGGGAAACAAAAAGAGAATAAAAAGAGTCACACAGACTGTAATTGTTACTAAACCAAGCATGACAGCTGCCTAAAATACAAGGGAATCATATTAACTCCGAGACAAAGGAAGAGGACACCGTCAGACGGCCTCACCCTCTAGGATCTGATGGACTCTGATGTCCCGGACAAACTGCTGCACCGCGTAGTCTTTGAGGTAGCCGTACCCGCCGTGCATCTGAAGAGCCTGGTTGCAGATCTGTCGAGCAAGAAGAGATGAAGGATATAGATGAAGGACAAACTTCTCTGACTCTTACTTGTACTGCTCAGCATTACTCACGTCAAAGCACTCGTCCGTGGCAAAGAGTTTGGCCATGGAGCAGAGGGAGACGGCATCGGGCCGGTTCTGCTGCAGCGCCGTCGCAGCCTCGCGCACCAAGAGGCGCGACGCGACCAACTTGGTGGCCATTTCTGCCAGTTTGAACTGGAGATACTGCTCGCACCGACACGGACAGGGAGAGAGGGAAGGAGGACGTCAAAGCGTCTTGCGGAAGCGGTTTCTGAAACACTACAATCCGGGATCCTCGCAGGAGCTTCTTACCTGGTTGTTGGAGAGCGTCTCTCCAAACTGCTTGCGCACCAACAGATGATCCCTCGCGAGCTGCACACAGGCATGAGCCGCCCCGAGAGAGCAGGACGCTGTCGGAAGAGCGATAGTGTAAACCGACAACACGCAACGTTAACACATCTTCAGCTGTATTTTCTATATTTTCTCTCGCTATGGGACTTCATCTCACACGTGGGGGATCATGAACTACTGTACAGTACACTTGAGTGGTGTTTTCCTCCTCACCAATATTAATTCTGCCTCCATTCAGGCCTTTCATGGCCATGTTGAATCCTTGCCCTTCCGCACCGAGCAGGTTGGCCACCGGAACGGCACAATCCTCAAATATCACCGCCCTGGTCGGCTGCGAGTTCCAACCCACCTGGAGAGCAGATCGGGGAAAAAAGCTCAAGATTGAATCTGAGAGACCGTGACTTACTTCTGCCATCTAGTGGTCACCTGCTAACACTGGCTACAGAGCGAAACCATTAAATCCAGCAACAAATGAACAACTACCTTCTTTTCCTTTTTGCCAAAACTGAGGCCCGGGGTTCCTTTCTCCACCACCAGGCAGGAGATGCCTTTCGCTCCTTTAGCTCCCGTTCTGCACATCACAACGTAGACGTCCGTGTCTCCTCCTCCACTGATGAAGGCCTGCAGGGTCACAAAGACAACGACACGCGTTTCTGGCTCACCGTTTAAAAAGAGAGCGTTCACGGTAACATAGGGATGAACGGGGGGGGGGGGGGGGCCTGTAGTTACCTTAGAACCATTCAAGACGTAGTGGTCACCTTTCAGCTGTGCCGTGGTCAGAAGGGAAGCAGCATCACTGCCGCTGCCTGGAATCACAGACCGCAGGTTTGAGCGGTGGCAACAGAAACACTTTAATTTGCAAGACACTTGAGTTCCTTTCCTTATTCAATGTGTTCCACATAAAGACCGACCTGGTTCAGTGAGACAATAGGAAGCAAACTTCTCCATCAAACAGAGGTCTGGACAGAACTTCTCCCTCTGCTCAGTACTGCCAAAGGTGTCTATCATCCAGGCACACATGCTGCAAAGAGAGGAGCATACTGAGAATGTGCAGGCAAGTACATAGAAAATGTACATCACAGCTATAAATATAGTTCCCATTATGGTGGAAAGTGGTCACGATTGATTCACCCATTCATTTTCATCAAAAAGCAAAGAACCAAATACATCTGTACTTGTGGATGCTGATGTAAGCCGTGGTGCTGACGCATCCTGTGGACAGGGCCTCAAAGATGACGGACGTGTCCAGCCGAGAAAGACCCGTTCCCCCGACGTCCGGCTGGACGTAGATCCCGCCGAACCCCAACTGGGCTGCCTTTCGCATGGTCTCCACTGGAAACACTTCCTGTTGAATGAACATACCTAAAGTTGATGAAATGAAACTAGATCGGACATTCTGAAATAACGGGACCGACGGCTCCATTTGAGCTCCAACACACCTTTTGGTCCCACTCGGCCATGTGCGGAGCCATTTCATTGGCTGCGAAGTTAAAAGCCACTTCCTGAAACTCCTTCTGTTCATCTGTGAGTCCATGAGCAGCTGAGCAGAGAACACATGGGCCCACATGGACGGTATTATAACACAATAATAATGCACAGATTCAGGTGTAGCGTGTGCATGCTTTGAAATGCATCATAAAAAAAAAGGTGACAGGATGTGTTTATATGTCCAACATTTTTGAATCATTTAAATATTAAAATGATTAAACTCAGGTCTGCTCAAATTCCCTCACACATCATACAACCTGCCTAAAAAGAGGGGCGGTGCCAAACTAACCAATGACAGCTAACAACGTCACAGGTAAACGTCATATTAACGTAATAAATAAAACCCTGAAAGTGTGTGTGTGTGTGTGTTCGCTTTCTCTTGTTTTATCCAGAGTCAGAAGTGTGTGTGTGTGTGTGTGTGTGTGTGTGTGTGTGTGTGTGTGTGTGTGTGTGTAGGAGAGCAGTAAGGAGTGAGTACTAGCAGCGGTCTGTTATCGAACTAGTTCACATTGAGACTTTCTTTCATAACACACATCCTCTGTCCTTTAAACTGATGCTAACTGTTCACTCCGTTTCTTTATTATTTTTTTTGGGGACTCACGGTCGACACATGAAGCTATTCCTCTTCTCTGCGGGCTTCTGTTACAGAGCAGACGATGGTTCCTGCAGATGCTGGAGCCCAGTCGAGCAATTCTTCCCAGAGGTCCGACAGCCGCCATGTTTACCTCCACAGCGGTACGGCTGTTTGAAGAGAACGGTCGGGCGGCTCTTCTTCTTCTTCGTCGGTGTTTTACGGCGGTTGGCAAATAACATTATGGCGCATTACTGCCACACCCTGGTATGGAGGGTGGATCTCAGGATTATTATTCTTTATTAGGGATGATAAAGAAATTGAGAAAAGAAAGAAAGAAATATATTATCTTTCTTTCTTTCTTTCTTTTCATTGACTTTGTTCGGACTACACTCCCCTGTATCCAACGACCAATGCGACCAGGGTCTATATAAGATGTAGTGATGATCCCAGTCACGACCACAGCGAGGCAGCAGAGCGCTACACGCGCCTCCGCTGCCGTAAAGCGAAGAAACTTCAAGACAGAAGACTTCGAACACCAGCCGGTTGTTGTGGTAACTGTACGTCTGGTTCACCGCCTCGTCTCCGTTACCGAGCTCTTCACAGCCGCCTCCCCGAGCTCCTCTACGGGACGTAGACGGGAGTAGACGGTAATCAAATCAAGTGCACCGAGAACTTTGTTGACATCACGTGTCGTCCACGTATACCTGCGGAGCTCTGCTACAGGTGCTTTTACTGTGTGTTGTAGAGGTTATCTACTGACCGTGTGCGTGTAGCCTCATCTGTGTTACTTTAAAATGTGAGGCGCGTTTAGTTCACACGCGCTCGGGCTTTAAAGGTAACTTAGCTAGTCTCTGATGTCCGTGCATGGCGATGCTCAGAGGAAGAATTCTCTCCCCATGTTTAACACCGAAAAGAAAAGTTTGTTTCGTTTTAGTAGTGTTGTTTTATCAACCAGGTTTTGCAAAGTAACACATGATTCGAATGCTTTTATTCTTCTGTACGTAAGATCAAACATCATATAAATCCACTGAATTGACAAACAAGGCAATATATATAATGTCATCATTATGTTTCCAGCTTCAATATGAATATGTTCCCTAATATTATTATAGGTCTTTGAACTGATTTAAAAACTGTTAAAATGAGACATTCAAAAAAACAAAGTCTGACATTTAATAAACTAAACAACTGATATCTTAAAAATAATCAGAAATGAACGCAGCAAGTACAATCGTTGTTAGTAGCAGCCCTCGAGACATTTGTTGAAACATTTCATTCTTTTAATTTTATTTGTTGGTGATGGATCACATTCTCCATCACATCTATATTGTGATATGGGACTTTATTTTTTAAATGGATAAATTGAATAATTGTAGATGGATAAAATCACCAGACAGGAATTACTTTTGTTTTTTTCTAATCCAGCCAAAAACAAATACCTGATGAATCAAACGTCTGTAATACATCGATGCAAATGTGTATATGAGACACATGGAGACGTTATGGATATCCCTCTGTATGAATGTTTGATGTCATCAACCCTGTTATGGATGGTTTAAACAGGTTTCTTCACAGACCGTGAGCGATGCCACCGAAGACGAGGGCCGGAGCGAAAAGCAAAAGAGCTGCGAGTTCAGGTGAGCCAAAACGAACGCGCAGAGTAAAACTTCTCGTCTGGTTTGGTGGGGTTTTTCTTCTGAGGGACTCATTATCAGATTATTGACAGGCAAGGACGACGATGACGTCGGCGGCGGCAAGAGGAAAGCTGCTGCAGCTCCTGCTGAGTCTGCGAAAAATAAGGAGAGCTCAGAATCTCCACAGCTCTGTCACTGGCTGATGAAGTCTGAGCCAGAGAGCCGCTTGGAGAACGGCGTCGACGTCAAGGTGCAGAGCCTGAACGCCGTCTACACAGTCAGTCAGTTTGTTAAATGTGAGTCACCTGCACTCCTCTGATGCACCTGGTCTCATCCTGCAGTTTGGGATAGAGGATCTGAAGGCTTTGCCGGATCAGACCGGTTGCTGGGACGGCGTCCGCAATTATCAGGTAGAGCCTCTGAACCGACTCGGTAATGAAACAAGATGTTTCCCTCAAATAAGACACCTTTTCCTGTTTTTTGTTCCTCTGATTTATCCATCTCCTCCCGCAGGCGCGCAACTTCATGAGGCAGATGAAAAACGGGCAGTTGGCTTTCTTTTACCACAGCAACTGTAAAGACCCGGGGATAGCGGGAATCATGAGAGTACGTCACGCTGCTGTTGTGATGACTCAAACAAAGCTGCAGGCGTCATTATCTGCTGGATTTCTTTTTTTTTTTCTTCTTTTTCTAGATCGTGAAGGAAGCTTATGTGGACCACACGCAGTTTGACAAGAAAGATGTCCACTTTGATGCAAACAGTAAAGCGGACAACCCCAGATGGAGCATGGTGAACTCATTCAGGAGTTAAAAGCACAATACAGGATAGTAACAATCAAGCATGGAGGTGGGGGGGGTTGATGCTGTTTTCTTCTCTCTCAGGTAGATGTTCAGTATCAAAGAATGATGAAGAGGTTTCTCCCTCTGTCTGAGCTGAAGAAGTACCACCTGCAGCATCGCGCCACGGGGGGGGCCCTGAAGGACGCGGCGCTGTTCACGAGGGCCCGGCTCTCCGTGCAGCCCCTGACCCCCGGTGAGCGAAGACGTCCTCCCTCTGTGACGTCCGTCAGTGTTCAGTGGTCCTGAACGCTCACTCTCTTCTTCTTCTTCTTCTTTCTCCACAGAGGAGTTTCACTTCATCCTGAGTTTGGAAGATGAAGAGCCTTTGTGAGGATTCGGACCAGACGATGAAATCACGAAGCTTGTAGCGTTTATTTTCTTTTGTTCACAAATATTAAATGTGCTTTTGTCAAATAATGGCTCGCATCCAGTTTTTACATCTTCTTCTTCTTCTGCACTTTATCTTTCAAAGATTACAAAAAGGTAAACAATGAGGATGGCTCACCTGTGTTCAGCCTGTCTTATTATATTTACTCAGAAACATTAAGGGTTAAAGATGGAACACAAAATAAACTTGAAATCAGAGGATATTTATTTATTCATCAAATATTTGATGTTGTCATTGAAGCTAAATAGAGGATGTGAAATGACCTCATCTTGTCAGGAAAGAGCCTGAAGACGTTCAAATCAGGGAGTACAAAGTATACAATAAATACACACAATTATAAATTTTATTCGTTGTCGTTGTCATGGTAGCGTGATAAAGTGCTGTCCCACTCTCAGTCTCTCACACTGAACCACGTACCAGGTGACGTCAGTTAGTCCTTGAGGGTTCAGGGTTTGAGGCTTTAGGGGGGACACTAGCTGGAGCGGTTCCTCATTCTAAGGCGCAGTGGTTCCCTCTTCATCAGAGTGTTATTCAGATCACCTGTTGGCGGCTGATTATGAATTGAGAGCAGCTCGGTGCATTGCTCCTCTCGGCCAATCAGGATGCGATGACGCCTTTTCTTTAGCGTTTAAGAGAGAGGTGGGGACTCGTGCTCTCAAATCTTTCTGATCCTCCTTCGACTTACGTCAGGCTCTTTTGAAATGTCCTTGCTGTCTGTTGCTTTCCTCATAGAGGAGGATTTCTGAGTTCTGATTCTCCTCGACTAAATGGAAACAATCTCACTTTTGAGGCTTCTTTGATGTCTTTAACTTCTCTATTTGAGGGTGATCTTTAAGCATTCTGACAGTCAGCTGGAGTGAATATTAAGAACACAGTTCCTGAACATGAACGAATGCATTTTATTTATTTTCACCAAAAGCCCTTTTATACACATTTCCTTGTCAAAGAGGCATTTTTTCACTATGAAGGCAGTTGTGATGAGATATATCTAATTAGATATGTCTGTATTATGTGGAGGGGAAGTGGTTGTTCTGCTCAGCTGAAATCTGGGGAATCGACTATCAAATATATATATATATTATGTGTATGTATTGGGAGCCTACCTCAAGTTGACCACGGGTATCAGTGAGGATCAGTGAATTGGTATATGGGGCACAGGTGCAACAGACGGCTAATGATGCATGGGTGACGGGGAGATAAGTCAGATATCATATCATGTCATCATCTGTTAACAGATTATTCTAACTAAACGAGAACCTGACTGCCCAAAGGTGAGAAGCCTGGAATCTCTCTGTTGAAGCGAGTAAAGAACGCCATCTTCTTCTCCAGCACCCAGCCGAGTGGCTAGCTGCTGGAATCGGTCGGTATGCCCTCAGTGTCATGTGGTTTTATTAATAACTCTCCCTCATTGCTGAAGAACAACCAAGTCTGAGATCTGTTTTTTTTTCATTTGGCATCAATTTATTTGACTTTCAGGGACAAGGAATAATTAATTAGCATTTTGCAAAAGATAGTTCTACTGTAACTCTTTCTCTGGTTAAAAGACTAAAATCATGTTAGAGAGGCAGGAGGCTTCCATCTGCTCGATACACTGAGGCACAACTTTTAAGTCTCTAATGAAGAGGATACAGTGGACTTCATCCTATCACACCTCAATACAAACAGCCGCTCCCAACAGCCGCTGGAGCGCCGAGGCAAAAGCACGTGAATGTGAGCGGTGGTCTGGTGGAGCTGGAACGGGATAGAAGGTTTCAGCCGGTCTTATTTACAGATCAAAACCAAACAAAAACACGTGTGTGATAATACTTAAGCCCTCAAAACGGGAAGTTTCCGCTTCAATAACTATTTTGTTTTGCGCACACACACACACACACACACACACACACACACACACACACACACACACACACACACACACACACACACACACACACACACACACACACACACACACAGAGAGAGAGAGAGAGAGAGAGAGAGAGAGAGAGAGAGAGAGAGAGAGAGAGAGAGAGAGAGAGAGAGAGAGAGAGAGAGAGAGAGAGAGAGAGAGAGAGAGAGAGAGAGAGAGAGAGTGTGTTTAGCGAGATAAAGCAGTGCAAAGTGATCTCAGATGTCTTGACCTTACAACAATGTTAGGAATGCATTCGTTAAAGGTGGAATGTTGGAGATACATTTCTGAAAATTCATGACGGTCGAGTCGCATTAATTACGAAATCAGAAATTCATTTAAACTAAAAAAAAAAAAAAAAAAGAAAAAAAAAGCGTTAATTAAAGTAACCAACAGAAGACTTAAAAACTCCAGAATATCACACATGGAAGGTTTTAACACAGTGGACATTAGTGAATGATTAGTTTGATTCCCATAAAGAAAAGACAATTGCGTTAATGAGGAAGTACAAGACCAGCGGCCTGAGGCCACTTCGAATGCCTCATGCAAACGGTTGCGTTGTCCACATACTGTACGTATGACTGTATGTCGGTCTCCCTTCTTCCTCCCTTCACCAGCGGCGGCGGCTACAAATAAAAACGGCTGCGTCGTCGTATGATGTACAGTCGACGGGAGCCTCCCGACAGAGGAGGCGGGCTGGCGGCCGGCCTGCAGACCTCTATGCGCTCTCCTCCTTGGCGGCCTGCTCCAGCGCGCTCTCCGAGGCGGCCGAGCCCTCGAACCTCTGCGAGGCGATGGCCGCCTGGTGGGACATGCTCTTCCTCACCACGTCCCCTTTCCTCCACAGTGTGATTTCCTGCACAGGGAAGGGGTTCGGAGGGGTTTAGCAGAATGCTCTCCTTTGCCGATAGCAAGAAACCCCTACATGCTATAACTACCTAGAGTAGGCCACCGTCATCTATTCATTTACAACAATTGAATGTATTCATTTGGAAACTTTATGATTGGCTCTACTCGTTCTTAGCTAAATGTGATGCTATACTGTACATCCCAAGAGTGACACTGACTAGGATCATACGTAAACAAAACAAGATTACTCGGATCAGGAAAAGGACTGGAAATCAGACATTGTTGTCTTTCCCCTCAGGATGTTCCTTTTGTAAATCACAACTTTGGCCACCATGTTTTTTGCTGTCTGGTTTGACTCGTCGTAGCAGGAAAAGGCAAAAGCTGTTGCTCATAACCTTAAAGAGGGAGCGTGGACGATCCCAGCACCCTGGAACTACAGCGCCTAACTAGAATGTGCTCGTTATGAATGCAATCAGTTACACCTGTGCTTCTCCTGCAGAGACAACAAAAACAAAAAAAAGTCAAAATGTGTGCTGCTTAAAATGTCGATAGGAAACAAAGGCCTTGTCCCAGTTTCACATAACATATATTAGAGATATATATATATATATATATATATATATATATATATATATATATATATATATATATATAAAAAAATGTTTTTTTCTAGACAAATGAGCAAACAAATTTGTGGATTATTCAACCATTTGTTTCAGAACCAGCATTTTTTTTAGCAGTAAGTATAAAAGAATCAACCTACTTTCTACCATTTTGTGCTGACAGGACAATAACTTTTAAGTGTCACTGCAAATGTCACTCAAAGATAAATGTGTTCCACAAATGTAAAGCCTATTATTGTCATCAAGGATCTGTTTCTGTTGCTCAGATCACCACCTTCACTTGATTTGGATGCTTCACGGTCCAACACTCGGACCACAGACTCACAGCTGTGTATCAGTCTTCATGTTTCTCTTCCCTGCTAACACACACACCCTAGCTAGCTCCTGCAGCAGCCTACCTGCTGCTTGAAGTAGCGTCTCTCCTCCTCGTCGATCAGAACCAGGTTCAGGTAGTAGCGCACGGAGAACTTCTTGTTGATGTCCCGCATGGTGGGAGTCAGATCATAGCCGGCCAGAAATAACCGGATGGGAATGGACTCTCCTGAAACCATGGAACACGCGGCGTCAGGTTGGGTAACGTTCAGTAACTCTCTCGTGGTTAGAATGACTGAAGTGATGCGTGGGAGTGGCTTACCTCTGACCGGAGCTCCGTCCATGATCTCGTACTTGGCGATGGTGTCGTTTTCGTGGTACACACTGGGGCCGGTGCCCGTCGTCTCACGTTTGATGATGTCGATCTCCATGTGTTTGATTTTAATCCTCACCAGCAGGAAGTAGATTTTCCCCACAATGACATCTTTCAGATGGTACCTGTCAGAGGACAGGCGAGAACGAGGTGAGCAGCAGGCAGCTCAGTGACGGAGCGCTAAAATCATTTTCAAACGGTATCGGGACACTTTCTACTCGACTACGCCACGGCCAAGACTTCCTAAAGGCATTCAGAGACGCTGTATTCCTTATGGCTTCTTGGCTGGATGTGGTTCATTTTTTTAATAACTGAATTTGTTTGTTTATAAAACCTTTTAGATTTATGGATTTCCTTCTTTCAAAAGACACTTTTGTAAATTCAGTTCTGAAAAGTGCCATAAAAAAAAAAAGAATGC
This sequence comes from Cebidichthys violaceus, assembly GCF_023349555.1. Lineage (NCBI taxonomy): Eukaryota > Metazoa > Chordata > Actinopteri > Perciformes > Stichaeidae > Cebidichthys > Cebidichthys violaceus. The sequence goes on along the minus strand of NW_027176262.1, from coordinate 23,574,715 downwards.
TTCTTACTTGTTTGTTCATTTGAACAACTTTGGTCTAAAATGATAATGTTGGTTCATCAAGTGTTCAATCAAGAGAACATTAGACTCATTTTGACAGTCTATTAATTCTTAAACTAATTTATAAAGTAAAAATGATAAAGTAAAAATGATAAAATGTTTTCTGGTTCCAGCGTCTCTTTGCTTCATATCATGATAATAATGTGACAATTATTAACTGGAGACCTCATTATCAGCTCTGGGACATTGTGATGGACTTTAGCTTTTTACTATTTTCTAACATTATATAAATGTAAAACGTTGAATCACTGATAAATAAATGTCTCTGGATTCACTATGAATGAAAAGAATCATGGTTTGTTGCAGCCCCACGAGTCTTACTTGGATTTGTTGTACTCAAACTCGATGTGGAGACAATCCTCTATCCCTACTTCCATCTTAATGGAGGAGTTGAGCTCCGGGTAGGTGCTCAACGTGTGCACCACGATGTCCGTCTCTCTGCTGATGTCATTGAGTCGTCTGATCACCGTGGCCCGGAGAAAATACCTGAAGACAAACATCATCGCACCGAAGCGATAAATACACACAGTCCCAGGTGAACGTGGGCAACGTTGAGCGTCAACCAAGCTGCGTTTGAATGCTGAAGGTTAAAAGAGGGACACTTAAAGGTCGCTGCCTACAGAGAGGAGTGAATGATTCATCTCACCGGAGCTTGACGTTCTGGCCCGTGTACGACTCGTAGGGCTTTTCAACATGAGTGAACTCAAAGTCGAAGGTCTGCGACTGAGTTATTTCACCCGGTCTTGCGAGATCTTTCACCAGAGAGACGAACTCATGGTGGTTTCCTCTGTCGTAATACAGCTCTAGAAGAAAAGACGCAGAATAAGAGATGTCTACCCCTGTGATGAGGAACATTTAAAAACACTGATGTTACAGATTTATGATAGGACCCGATTGATTCACTTTGTCATTAATAACTGAAGGTGCACAGATGATTGGTGTACAGTCCCTAGAATAACATGTATTATATGAACCATAACATGGGTAGAAAGAGGCCAGACTGTTGTGCATGTGCTTGTGAACTCACTGGTGAACACGTGTAAACACGTCTCACTGATCGTCTTTAACCTACCTATTTGACCAACGAACTCTACTTTGATGCCCTGGTGCTCCAGCCTCTTCCCGGGGTTCTTCAGCGTCACGTTCACCTTCCCACTGACCGTCTCGCCGTCATAGAACAGAAAGTATTTATCTTTCTTTCCATCTTCAGTCTTGTGTTCAGCCTTCTTCCTCGTCTCAGCGTCGTTCAGGACTACATCAACGTCTGCACTTTGTCCAAAACTAAAGAAACTCATCTTGTGTAAACTCGTGTTAGCAAACTAATCCCCCCCCCAAAACAAACCAACCTGCTAATGTTTCAAAGTAAAACACAGACACACACACACACACACACACACACACACACACACACACTCTAAGGCCTGCGGGCTGTGCGACCTCAGTTCCCTGTCGGAGCACGAAATACAGTATTAAACGTGTAAAAAGTGGATGTTGGATGTTTTAGAGATAACTCCACATTAGCTACATGTCCATACCGACGAAGAGAAATAGCAACACGACGGCACAACGACAACGCAACAATAACACGTCCATCAGCAGAGGAGCCGTTTGTTTTCTTCTTCTGGTGTCCTTATAGAGTAGATAGTCTAACGTCGCACCGCGTGCACACCAGAACGCTCCGTCACGGTCACAATCCTCGCTATGCGAATGTATATTACATGTTTGTTTTCTGTAAGAAAAGACGCTGTATGTTGTCAAATAACCAGGAAGTACGCCACCTGCATTGGGTTAACTACTTCCGGGTGGGATTTTTCAAAATAAAAATCAAGAAACGTTTGAGGTGAAGTTCCAAACCACTACTGTTACTATACTATATATATATTATATATATATGTTACTATATATTATGTACTATTATATAATATATATTTAATATAATACTGTATATACTATATATAATGTACAATTATATTATATGTATAATATATATAACATAATATATCCTATGTATAATGTACTATTATATTTTATATAATATATATATATAATATAATATATATATTATATTATCTATATAATATATAGATAATATAATGTATACTATATATATAATATATATATATATATTACTATATTTATTTAGAAAGCAACGGGGTGTAAATGTATTTACTTTAGTGTAAGTCGCGGCACCACAAGGAACAAATATTCCATTACGATGACTTCCTGCATATTAAGTCTTTTTTCAATTGCGCCTATTAATCTGATATTATGATATTAGGTTATAATTCCCGATGTTTCTAAGCAGCTTTGTTGCTGTAGCTGGCTGAAGTAAAGCTGATTTGAACTTCTTTATACTTTTGACCACTGGTGAAAACTAAGTGTATTTACCCAAATAGGCGAATGTACTTAAGTATAATGCTTGGTGGAAGAAGTATTCATGTGCTTTATAGTTTATATTAATATATAATGTATGATATTTTAGTAGCTCACCACAGGTTTTGTAAAATGGCATCTTCATATGTAGTTATTAGTAGCTGTCAACATATGTAGTATAGTACTAGTTCTCTCTAGAATGTCGTGAAATAGAAGTATAAAGAAGCATACTACTCCACAGTACATTTCAGAGGGACTTATTGTACTTTATACACCACTTACATACACAAATATGATCACTATACTTGTATATACTAGTATACAAAGTAGAGTATTTTCATATTGCGGTATTGCTATCTGAATACTTAAATAAAATGCTTTAAGTTGCAACTACAGTGTGAATAAATGTGTTTAAAATTGTCATATGTTTTGCAGTAGACTGCCAAAAAAGCTGTTTAATGTCAAACCGGTTTAGAAATGTTATTTATGTTTGATCGTTGCATGATTAAAATCAATCTGACAACACACACACACAGGAGCACAACATTTACAGTTCAAACGTATTTAATAGTAACAAAATAACATGAACATATAGCATTAATATCAAATGAACAGTGGACATTTTACAACAGTTCCTGAGTTGTTACACAAATCATTGACACTAATGTTTGAAATGACAGGCTCAACACTGCAGATACACACTGAACAGTAAATACTGTAAATTTATTTCCGACAAACAGTTTTATTGCAGTATTTACAATAAGGTATGGAGTGCAATATATGCAAATGAAAAGATCAAAGATGTATGTATTTATGTACATCAAATACTGAGTCAAAACTGGACAATATGTCCAATACTCACAAAATAATTAGTAAAGCATAGAAGGTCACTTATACACAGAAACAGCACTCTAAAATCATACTTCACCACCTTTATAGTACATATTGACTTTGCAGCATAGTGGGATATATGTTGTTCAAACTCACACGTTACTCTGTCTTCGTATAGACTCCTTATTATCTGTGAATATAAGAAAGGCGGATAAATTGTGCCTTTTGAATCTGAGCTCATCGGTCTGTTACAGTCTGCTGCTTATTGCCTGTATAACTACAGTATGTACAAAAAACTGTTGCAAATTATCCCCACGTGAAACCAAATAGGAACATGTTTACCTTATGAACAAATATAACGTAAATGAGTTTTGTCAAAACAATTTCAGTTCACTCAGTAAAAAGTTTAAGAGTTAGAAAAGAAGATTTGTCCAAAAGACGTTGAAGGAATGCAGCTCGCAGCATCTTTTTGCGATGACACCGTGGGCCGAAATATCAAATTCCACAGCTTTGAAATGGTTTCATTCTATAACAAGAACACCGTGGCAAATGAGTTCAAATGAACACAATATGGAGTAAAAAAATGTTTCAAAGGAATACTAACGGAGAAGAACATTTATATAAAAAAAAACGTGAAACGGTGCCACAAAATGATATAAAAATTACTTTGGCAAGTTTGTTGATTTGACTTGGATGTGCATCAGAGAATAATGTGCCGTGTTACACCTCAAACTTTACCATCCGGAGAATCATTGTAGCAGTTTAACCTCAACAGTTCTTTGCCCTTGTCTCGGTTCCGTCTTGTCCTCCGTCTCCGCCGTCAAATGATGAATGAGGACTTGTGGCGAAAATGGCCCTGTGAAAAACCAGGAATTATAAAATATGCATGCACAGCTGATCCTTTAATAGTCTTAATCTGTTCACAGTAAGACATGCAAACAAATGCTGTGCACGCTCTGAAGAGTCTGTTTACCTCATCTGCATCGGCATACTCAACACCGTCGTTCTGCGCTGGCCAATTGTAGCTGAAATAAACAAAATACACGATGAAATACAAAATCCTACAAAACGTTGCTTCCTTCGTGCTTCAGAGGTCGTACTCACTTATTTTCACTGAGGCCTTTTTTGGAGAAGCATCCGCGTTTGAGGGAATGACAAATGGAAGCGGCCAACACGAAGAACAAGATCACTGCGCCAAAGGACTTGAGGAAAATCCCGAGGATGTCGACGTCATCTGCAAACAGACGTCGAGTGTTATGATCTGTGCACTTGTATATTTTGATGACATGCATTTAACATGGGGCTGAAATCGTCACTTTAAGTAAAGATATCAAACGTTCTTCATACCACGATGACACACATACCGCAGCTTCAGATAAAACTCTTACATCTTGGATAGAAAATAGTGACTCAGGCGTTTAGACACTCACAGACTTCCATCACTTGGGAAGGACACTGTGCATGTCCGGCGTCGTTCTTGGCCTGGCAGTAGTACTCCCCCGCGTCCTCCTTCCTCACTCTTCGAAATTTCTGAGTAGACATTTTTAGAGACGTTTCAGTGCGATGACAGACTGCTGCGTTGTCAACAAAACGCTGAAGGGTGCTTGGCTGTGGATCAAAGCTTATGACATTTTCCTAAAGACCGATTGTCTTCCAATGTGTTGTAACATGGTTGCTATTGTGTCTTTAAAGTCCACCATGAACACATCCCCTTGGCTTTGAATTGAACTATTATCCTTCTTTCATGCTGGTTAAGGTTTCGCTTCCCTTAGCTTCCATCTTTACATGCATGGAGTTGTTAAATCACACCGTGCGTCTTTCTTACCAAGCCTCCGGTGTCAGGGTTGATGCTGTATGAAGAGTTGACCAACTTCGGGCTGTTTTTGGGGTCCTGGGGAAGCTCCTCGCTGTTGTGGAACCAGCGGTACTGCGGAGCAGGGAAGCCCTCGTTCTCCAGACATCGCAGCTCCGTTGATGTTCCGACCGGTGACCGCCTCCGGCACGCTGCACCGCGTACCACAGGTTTCACTGCACACAGACGCACATCAAGCTACTGCAACCACTGACTGGCTTTATTAGTCATCAGTTATATGTATGCATATATATATATATATATATATATATATATATATATATATATATATCATTTAATCAATCACTTGATGCATAAACTGTCTAAATATGGCAAATCATCCTTATAGGTTAGCAGAGCCTGACGTAAAGGAATGGTGAGACATTTTAGGAAATACACAACAGTCCCTGTCCCTTACATATGTGTGTATATAGTTTATCATAATGATGGGAATCACTGGAAGTAGGGAGGTAAAGATTCAGAACAAAGTGTGTCACAATAAAAGCATTAAATATTAGAGAAATATTAAAAAGAAGGAGAAAAAATAAACAAAGAATTAAGAAAAACATCAGTAAAAGAACAAAAACAATATAATAGTTAGAGGGAATCTATTAGAATTTGAGGTTTTAGGTTGCACTTCATCGTGTGGCCTGATAGTCGGCCTTGCTGCTTTCACCTGCTTCCAGCCTTTATGCTAAGCTAAGCTAATCGGCTGGCTCTAGTTTCATATTTAAGGCCCAGGTGTAAGATCGGTGCTGATTTTCTCATCAAAGTCGTGGCAAGACTGTAAAACCTGTCAAACTGTCCCTTTGATTTAAATGTAAAATGAACTGATAATCCTTTAATATAAACTGAATATGTATATGTATATATATATATATATATATATATATATATATATATATATATATATATATATATATATATATATATATATAAGTCTTCAGTCACGGGCCCATGTGGTACCAGCTCACCGTACCTCTTACTGCTAGACTAATGAGTATCTCATCAAAGTCCCTTGATCGTCGATGGCGGCGACCTCGCAGCGGTACTCTGCCGTGTCTGACCGAGTGGCGTTAAAGATCATGATGTTGGCCGGCTCTCTGAGCTGAGCTCTGTGCTCCAAGTCCCCTTTTCAAGAGCGGGGGAGAAGAAGAAGAAGAAGAAAAGAAGAAGAAAAACACTTTACAATTGCTCATTCACATACACAGTGTGGCTTCACAGTCGGGGGGGGGAAACAGAATTCAATGCCAAGTTCTCTCAAGGTAGCGTTCATTCAGCTAAGCTTTGAGTCCTGAGACTTTAAAGAGAGAGAGAGAGAGAGCGAGAGAGAGAGAGAGAGAGAGAGAGAGAGAGAGAGAGAGAGAGAGAGAGAGAGAGAGAGAGAGAGAGAGAGAGAGAGAGTTTGTTTACCTGCTATCCTGTTTTGAAAGTACACATAGCTGGGGACACCGTTCTTAATCTTTTTCCATTCAATCCTCGGGTTGTTTGTGGAGATGGACTCTATTAAACAGGTCAGCTCGATGGCTGTGGGGAGGGGGGGGGGGGGGGGGGGGGGGGAGGAAACAGAACGCATCAGGAAAAAGAAAAGCTACTTTAGCTAAATAGGTTAGAGTGATTTTCCGGGCAACTTACGCTCAAACTCATTTGCCCACACAATCTTGTCTGTGGTTCGGAGGATTACCCCCAGCGATGATGGGATGTGACCTGCGGGAGGAAAGAAAAAAAAAAAAAAAAGAAAAAGAAGAAGGAAGCAAGACACTAAATGCTGAGTAACCGTGATGGCACACAGAACACAAGCAATTTCATTAGCGGACATTATCAGCTGGGCATGTTTCCTAATAAACAGTGGATTAGAGTGATAAATATAGAAGCTCTCAGACAGCCCTGGGATCTGATTCAGAGTAAACATTTCTTATTAATCACTTCACATTTCTGTTTAAGAGGATTAACACCTGGGGCCAAAATGTGTCTTCACATGCATTCTTAATGAACGTGTGCGCTGCACGGGATAGGCTTTACTCTTGAGAGTAGATATTCTGACTTTATTTGATTTGGGGCTCTTTTATAAAGGTTATTTTTTTTAAAATCATTTGGCTGGTGATGAGACATTGAGAGAGAGACGAGAGAGCAGGTTTTAAATGTGAAATCGCTGCGATAAAGATTGTGTTTATTGTTTCGGCTTGGCTCTTGTGCTCTGCAGTTTAAATGAAACGCTGACTGAAGTTAAAGTGCTGACTTTCAGCTTTTTTTTTGTTTGACACGCCTGGAGAGACAACGTGGGAGGACTTTTATGCAGAGTCCCTCGAGTTTTAGGACAATGCAGCAAGACAATAATCATAAGCATGGACAAGGCAAGGCAACCGCAGAGGCTAACTGAGCATTTGTTTCAATTAACGAAGACCGAGGCTGAAGGCAAAACGCCCCTGAAACAAGTCAAACCTTACGAACGTACAAATAAGAGGATCTACGAGCATCATTTGGGGTTTATGTGGTTTTGCATCTTGGCATAGCGTGATATAATGCACGCACACGAGGGCATCAGTTCAGTTAACCACCGACTCTCAGATGATGGGGAGCAGAACTAGAGACGATGCCCTCAGACACAGATCGGACGTTGGTTGTCTGACGCTAGAATATGACATCTGCATCGCTAGTTCACTTTTTGGGTGACAATGTCTCTCTGAGGAACAGCTGGAGTGGGTCAGCGACGTGACGCTCGTTAGAGCAGAAAGCATCGCGCAGTGCAAAATCTCGGATTTATTTAATTATTTTTTCTTCCAAAGTTAAGTGAAAGAGCTAAATTGTGACACTAATCAACACTGAGCTTTATAGGATAAATAATTTATCAAAATCCCCGAACAAAACAAATCACGAGCGCAAAAAAAGTAACTGACAGTGGGACTGTGCTTTAAATACGAAGCATATTTAATCAACCGTCTTGTTCCCCAACGGCACAAACAACACATGAGACATACTTATTTTAAGTCCCTCGCTTGAGTGCACTCCTTAAAGCAATCGGTGTTATTTCGCAAATGTCAGCTCGCAATGGCAAGGGGCACAATTCACCAGTTCTGTCAAACTTGGGCCAATTTGAGCAGAACCAAGTGAGCAAAGAGCGATGGGGTGCGCGACAACAAATTAGGGGGAAAAGTAATAAATTACAACGTCAAGCGCACACATAACTCCACAGTGTGTCTGATTCAAAAGGCTGAGGACAAATAAGCGTGTTTCCACCTTCCACTGGTGCCCTGCACTCAACCCGTTGTGTGTGTGCCACTTCCAAATGCAATAATCACCGGGTACACATGCGACTAACAGCACCCCTGCTGAGTAATGAAGGCATTATTATCGCTCCCAGTGGGAGGCAGTGCGAGGGGGGGGGGTTCAAATGAAGGCTGGAATTAGATAACAATAATTATCTGAGCGGGCCTTGAATACCGCAAGACATCCCCCCCCCCCCCCCCCCCCCCCTCCTGTTTGCCAGGAGGCAGCGTGCGCTCTGTCTGTTTATTCACAGCGGCCTCGTTGCGACATGCAGCCGGCTAACATAAAGCTGACGCTCGGGCCTGAAAGTGATGGAGAACGCGGGTCCTGCCACGGCTCGAGCACATCTGATGGGATGTGACTTCCAGGTCTCGGCTTCCGTCTCTGTTGCTGACTTTCCCACCCTGTACATCAAGAGGCTATTTATAGGCCAGCTGTGACTGGACATCCCATGAGGCACCAGGGAGAGCAGCTCGTCCAACACACACGGACGCTCCCTCGGCATATGCGAGACGGAGCGAGGAGTTGTCTTTCTGCAATAAGAGGCGGAAAAGCGAGTTTCACGAACAAGGGGGACGAAAGTCAGAAACTGCAGCGCTGAGGCTTTCAAACGTAGACGTTTGATCCGATCTGCTCCGACCACACTGCTCACAAAAAAGAAGAAACACAACTCAACGCAGCAGTGCGTCACGTGTTATTCTACGTTTACAGGGAATTATCTTTAATAATTAAATTGTGCTGAAGCACTCGTGAACTCTGATAAACACTCCTTGGGGGTGACCTTTGTTATATGTCACCCTCCCCTCCCTCCCCCCCCTCCCCCCTTCTGTCTTTGGCAAAACATTACCAAAAAAGAAACTGCTCCATAAATACAGGTCTTCAGTCTTTATTATTCACAGCAAATAATCGCTCATACTGAGAGAACAGAAGTTGAAAAAGATAAATACATAGAGTACTAACTGCACATTGTTTTTGACGTGATTCTTTTTTCTTTTCTTTTTTTAAAGTAGGTCGTGGGAAAGTATGACCACAGTGAATTAACATGACAATGTGTAGCTGATTACTAATACTTAGAGCTTAGAATAAAAGCATTCACACAACAATGGCTGGTCCTCCGGTGACACAGTGGAGGTTGAAAAGAAGGCAATATTTTTGAATTATTTGAGGAAAAATAATCTCAGCGCTTGCTGGAAAGCAAACACAGGCTCATTCTTAATCCCTGTGTTTTTGTAATGAATAGACAAAGTAGGTCCATAGTCTGTTCTGAGAGAAATGTGCTCTTAAATGGCCACATTCCGCAATCCTCTTATGCACTAAATATGAAGCTACCCGTCCCCACCCCTGAAACACGAAACAAACTCAATGTTGAACCAGTGCGTCTATAAAAAGCGTCTTTCCCAAACATTCCAGTGCGGTCGCAGCAAACACGCTGAAGGCAGAGTTATCGAGCGACATGGAGAGCCGGAGTGTACTGTAACTAATCACTCCGTAGATCGGTGTGAATCAGCCACGGCGAGGAAACGTAAGAGAGCATTTTGTTGTTCTAAAGCCGTCACTAAAAGGACACTGGTAAGGAAACAAGGAAACAAGGATCCTAGACCAAATAAACAAAGAGACATCAACAATTTTCCCAAGATCCTAAATATGTCTGACTACGCTGAGTTTAAGACAAATGTGACTTCCAGAGCGTGGAGTCCAAGTAAAACAAGCAATCTGAACACACATCCTTGATAGATGAGTCATTCTACACAACGGTTAATCTATCGATCAAGAAAAAGAATCGATCAAGAAAAAGAATCAATCAAGAAAAAGAATCGTTCATTGCGGCCCTAGTGTAACATTATATAGCTTCAATTAACAGCAGGAAGTATATATATATATATATATATATATATATATATATATATATGATACTCTTAGTGTGGAATAACATGATAATCTTCATGCAAAAACATTTATTTTTTGTTTTACTTTGAACTAAATTATTTAAATGTCAATGTGCAAGTCATATAAAGCATGAATTAAACAACACGAGTCCCAGTCATGATCTAAACCTAAGGGCAGACTGAAACTGGAGGGCAGAATTTCAGACTAAAACATTTGAATCACGTCTGCTGCTGTTATGGTAGTGAGCTGCATTCAGCCACTGAGCTTCAGAACCGAAAACACGCCGTCTAGAAGACGATAAACGAAGCGCCGCGTCGTCAGTCGCTTAGTCATTCGATTCACATGTGCAGAGGGGCGGAGGTCAAAAGTGCAACCCTTACTAATGCAATCTGCCATTTGGAAGTAACTCACTTCACCGACAAATGTGACATGTTCCACAGCAGGGTGACCTCACGCTGTGTGCACCCACCACCGCATCGCCCCGGAATCAGCTGCATTGATCAGCTCCAAAGCTCCAGCTGTTGTTGTTGTTGTTGTTGTTGTTGTTGGTGGTGGTGGTCAGGGATGATGATGAGGCGTGTCATCTCCAACAACACTATGTCTCACTCTTCATTTTGAACACACGAATAGCACCCCCGCTCATCATCGTCAATCAGTATAGGTCAGCTCACACACTCTCGGATGGTGACTCAGTTGGTTAGAGAGACATTTGGACACTAGAGTTGACTGGTGTGAACTCACTGTATGGGTCAGTGGTGATGCTGTTTATTCACAGTCTATGTGCTGCATGCTCAATGCATTACAGTATATGCATGTTATTTGTGTTTATTCACAGTATATGTGCTGCATGCTCAATACATTACAGTATATGCATGTTAATTGTGTTTATTCACAGTCTATGTGCTGCATGCTCAATACATTACAGTAGATGCATGTTATTTGTGTTTATTCACAGTCTATGTGCTGCATGCTCAATACATTACAGTAGATGCATGTTAATTGTGTTTATTCACAGTCTATGTGCTGCATGCTCAACACATTACAGTAGATGCATGTTATTTGTGTTTATTCACAGTCTATGTGCTGCATGCTCAATACATACATTACAGTATATGCATGTTATTTGTGTTTATTCACAGTCTATGTGCTGCATGCTCAATACATACATTACAGTATATGCATGTTAATTGTGTTTATTCAGTCTATGTGCTGCATGCTCAATGCATACATTACAGTAGATGCATGTTATTTGTGTTCATTCACAGTTTATGTGCTGCATGCTCAATGCATACATTACAGTAGATGCATGTTATTTGTGTTCATTCACAGTCTATGTGCTGCATGCTCAATACATACAGTAGATGCATGTTATTGGAGATGCTCTTGCGGGCCCTGTGATTTATACCCTTTGCCTCATGGCTGACACGACAGGTCCCGTTATGTTACCATGTGGTTGCTTTCCTCAGTGACAAATAAACGCACGAGCTGTTGTCGAGACTTGGTTAGTTCCTCTCATCCAGCGGCACTTCACGCAAACACTATGCCTGTTGTGAACGCGCTCTGGATAAGCATAACGGCACCGTTGACGTAAATTAAACGTGAATGATGCTCTTAAAACTACGTCATTTTTTATTTTATTTTTTTTCAGGATTAATTCTCACAACGGCAACGTCACGTTACCGTTAAGGGGAAATACGGCGTTGACAGTTAAACCTCCCAAATACCACCGTGCATTACGGTAAAGCTTCCTTGACAATTCACAACCTGTTCGTGTCGAGCTAACGTCTGTGGTTTAGCATTGACAGCGCCGCACAGCTGTGCTTTTTAAGGCTACACAGCTGCCGCACCTCGTCCCAGCACCGCGTACGTTTCCACAATAGCGTTGTTGGAAAGGAAGGGTAACTTACCTAAGCTGGAGTACAGCACAAAACAAGCCACGAGTCTCGGAATCGCCATCTTGCAGGGTCTCGTCTATCGGTTACAGTTGCACACACTCAGCACCTCTGAGAGGTATGAGGATGGAGGACAGACTGGTGGATGTTGCCATCGACGAGTTTCCATAGCTACAAGGGTGAAAAAAGGAGGGTGGCGCCCTCAACCGTGCCTGACAGGCAAGTAGTAGGCGGGGCCAAATTACGTGCTCCTCCTTTTCCAGGATAGAAAAACAACAACCCAGAATCAGAATCAGAATCAGAACCGTATGTTGCACATACAATGAATTTGACATGGTGGATAGTGCATAACATTAAGCAATCAACACAGTGCAAAAAAAAAAATAGAAACATTAAAATGTACAATAACATTAAAATATAGTGCACAGACAAAAAAATAACTACTTTAAACAAGTATAATGTAAGTGTAATGTAAAAGTGTCAAGTGCATTTAAATATAGAAACATACTGTAGAAGGGATGTTGTGATCTTAGCCTCCCTCCAACAATGCTCATTAAAAATATTAAAAACAAACCATGTAAAAAGAAGCAATTTAAGACCAATTAAGCAATGTACATATACGTATATATACACATATGTACATTATTTGATTTTAACAGCTAGTGGTCTGAAAAGAGCATCACAAGTTTCATAAATATAAAACGTTTTAATTATATTGTATGGAAATAGGCTTCTTACGATTTATAACTCGTAAGAAGATTTATAACTGCAGACTTTGTATCTTATTAGAAAGTCAAATCAAATTATGAAAAGGTTCAAATTAGTTTATAGTCCTAGTTTGTAAAGAATAAAAAACACTTTCTCCAAGGCTGGATTACCAGCTGGGTTTGGCCCTAGTGAAAATGACTGAGACAGCTTGAAAGTTGGACATCGCTTCTCAGAACCTGAACCTTAAGTGCTGACTCTGTAAACTCTGCGGAGCTATCTTCCTTCAGCGGCATGTTATAGAGGTGGCACCAGGCCGGACTTAGAGACGGCTCCAATATGAAACATTTTTAAATATCATGATCATAAGTCATTTGCGAGTGTTTTTATAGGGCTTATAAGCCATCTTAAAGGTGCAGTGTGTTGGCAACGTCTAGTGGCGAGGTCCTAGATTGCAACCAAATGAAACTAGATTGGATGTTTGGTGTTTTCAATCTTTTACAGCTATTTTCTGAGAGATTATGCACATTTGAAATGCGGCAAATTTGAGAAATTTTCAGCCATTTTGGTCAGGACATTTGGCATACGTGACTCTCCCTCATACAAATCACATTTATGAATAGTATTTAATGTACTGAACATCTACATGAGTTTTCTAGCATGCTGTTGCCACACCCAAATAGGGAATGGTCATCTTTGTTTGAACCCTGTAGCGCTTCATGGACCTGCACGGAAACTGTGATGTCTCTCCTACATTTAAATGGTACATTTTGATAGGATCAATACAAATATCAAATGTGCATATTTTCTTAAAGAAATGGCTGAAATAGCCTGATAGTTGCACCAAATATCCCATTTCAGAACTTGCATCTGAAGAGCTGACTGTGTCCTAAGTCAAACTTAAAGAGCAGCCTCTATAGATACCTTTTAAATTCATGATGATACATCATTTTAAAGTCTTTTTTATAGAGCTTAGCCAGAAACCCAGTCCAGTACTGGATCTTCAATTAAAGGTTTATGGACTTTTTCTAATTTATCAACAAGGTTTCCAATGTGCTGACTGCTTTGGCATGAAGATAAATACACAACACAAACAGGCCTATATAAATAGCCCATGGTGGACTTTTATACGGTATATACATATAACGTCTGCACCACATCCATAATGCTATGCAAACTACAGTTACTAACTGTAAAATATGTTTTAGGTTTATTAAGAATACCCAAGTAAATGCACTATGTAGTATCTATCAGTGGCAAAAGGGCGCTGCCTGGAAGACACAGTTGAGGGCTTCAGCTGCATGATAAATCACAAGGGCATCAGGGCTGAAGATGGATCGTTCACAGAAAGGATTTGCCCTTACATCATAGTGCCAGCCATTGATTCTATACACCACTTTCTCAGCTCTCATTCCCAAATCCTTCACCAAAACTACTGATGGTGCAAAATGCAAAATTGAATGAAAAGAGAAGGAAGAGTATTTTTGGAATACTGGAATTTTGCATGATAATAGCAAAATCCTCTTTAAGTGGCTCTATGCTGCGGACCCTTCTGAGAGTCAATTAACGTAATTTATCTGCAAGTCGTGTCTATTTCCATTGCTTACTGTGGACGCAGCAGCTGCTTAGATTCCAACAGATAGACAGAAGGTGGCAGTGTAACACCAGACATCACCGCAGCTGTCAGACCGATGCAACTCACTGCACGTCCTTACGTCAATGTTTGGGCAATAACGACCCTAATATATATGCAGTTGATTCTTCAGAAAACCTGTTATGTTATAGGAAGTGTTTATGTACAATTTTACATTTTTAGTCACACAAAACGCAAGTTGAATTTAAAACTATGTCACTACAGTGTGTGCCCTTTACTCTGTTTAACTCACTAAAACATCAAAAAAGACGACAACAACAACAAAAAAAGGGCAAAATGAAGCGATTGATTCTGCTGCCTTGCTTGAATCCTCCTGCGCCATCAGACCGTCCTGCTCGCCCTCCGCTGTTGCAGTGTTGGGTAATATATGTTGCTAAGCAATCATTCCTCTGTTGCAAGGCCCCTTCTGGCTGCCCTTTGTTGCTTCTTATAGAGAACCACATTTCCATTGTTTTAAAGATGCTAAAATTCTGGATTGTACTCTTCTTTCCCTCCTGTGAGAACAGACTCAAGGGCCTTGTGTGTGTTTTTTGTTTTTTTTTACTGTAATTTCAGTGTTTGATCAAATCTGGGCAAAATCTTTGACAGAAATACTTGTTTGTATTTCAGTCAATTGAGGTGAATTTCATTCGGAGTCAGATGAATGACACCATCACTGTAAGTGTTGCTTATAGACACCTTCATTTCCTGTGGTGTGTTGTTGTTGGTGCCTCTGTTCCTCATTTAACACTGTGAATGTACATCTTTCCAGATATGAAGAAAATGCAGCACCGTTGGTTTGGGATTTAATTTCCACTCGTCTATCTGCTCTCAAACCCACGAGCCCTGTTCATGTAAGCTTGACAGACAGATCTAACACCAACCAAGATATTTAAGGTGTGCACTGAGGTGTGTTGAAATAAGCGCAGGATATGAAAGCACAGCAGCCTGCATTATAATGCAAAATCTACAGTGAAATGAAAGAAAAAAAGATGATACCACTGCAGCTTGAATATATGAAAGAAGTTTATGTTTTATATTCCTTCCAATAAGTGTTGACGTCTACACTAGATTACAGTATATTAAGAACATAATGCAGAGATTGCCAGTGTGCTGCAGTATTAATACAACAGCTGTTGTTTGGCTTTATTTGTGCAGCATGTGGACAAAGACTTAGGATTAGGTTACGTATAAACATCTACATATTGTATTTTACATACCATTGCTTTGTCTGTCATTTATACTTTCATTCAAAACAACTCAGTTGTGTTTATTTTTGCCCATTCTGCCGTCTCCCTCTTTCCAGCCACATTCCCACTTCATCAAACCTCTGCATCTCGACTCAGCTTTATTGCCATTCTCCACCTGATGCCCTCGGCCTTTCCATATCCAGGTCACCTGACTCCCACATCCTCCTGCTCACCTGTAGCTGTGTTTTCTGCAGGTGGGTGCCATATTGTCTTTGTTGCTTCATGCCTTTGCTTTCAAGCCTTTGATGACTGTAGCTTGTAGCTTGTAACTTGTAACTTGTAGTTTGTAGCTTCTAGCTTGTAATTTGTAGCTTGTAGCGTGTCTATTGTAGCTTGTAACTTGTAGCTTGTAGCTTGTAGCTTAGAGCTTTAGAGCTTGTAGCATGGAGTCTGTAGCCTAGAACCTGGACCTGCCTCATTCTTGCTATCCTCTGAACTCTATACAATCTCGGTTTGCACTCGCCAGTAAGCTCAGTCACCTTTTCTATAAATCCCAGAACTGTTCCTGACTGACAGATTGTCTGTATTTGGGTCCTTTTCTTTCCTGCCTCGCACCCGCCTGATGTTAAAAGCTTTTAGAGTTTTCATTGGTGAACTGTTGTTAAGTGAGACCTTATTCCCTCTTAATCCCATCTGGAAGGTATAAGGTCAAAGGGCAGGCCTCTAATGCTAAAATGCATTTTCTCCTGCTCTTCCCTTAGCTCACACTTCAGTCATATTATCCATCTGTAGCTTTCCATCTCTTAACATACAGCAGACTACAGAGCAAGCAGTTTACGGTGAGTAAATTAGTTTGTATTAGTGCAGAGTTGTGCAATGCACCACAATAATTATTTCTTGTATAACTCAATTCAAACATTTGGGGAGATGTTAAAGCAATCTGTCATTACAGACTCACGATACAGTGCTACATTGAACTGAGATACATTATTATACAGTCATTCAGGGACAGTGGACACTATTTATAATATTTGGTCCGGGACAAAGTATTATACAAAAGCAATACATTTGGCTCCTGTGAGCTATCGACACACATGATCTCTGTTTCTAGATAAATGACATATGGGTGGGACTGATAATGGCACTCCAGGTCTTAAGTGATTCAAAGAAATGCTAATGTGTACTATATCTGGCCGTAGATTGGTCATAGCTGTCAGTTTCTTTGACTGATATTCTCTGTAACCTTCTGTGAGTGTCAAACCCTGTTCTTTGAGCTCACAACGCTCTTCTCATATGTAAGATCACTGTGCATCATGTAAAGCAAGACATTTATTTCCCTGCTAATATTTCCAACATTGTTCTTTGCCCAGTAACTCTGTAATTGAAATCACTATAAGCTGTAGTCGGCATTTCAACCTAAAAAAGTGTGAAGATTCCCCTGAATGCTATTTTTGCTCTTTGCTCTTTTGAGTCTTTATTTTAAATATTGAAGATGTTGCAGCTGACACACATTCGACTTTAGCTTTCATTTACAAAGCTGCAACCCAAAAAAGTGTTTCCACGGCTCAAATTATTCCAGAGATGACGATCAGATGGGACACGCTAAGGAACAAAGCAGGAGAGGAGTTTCTTTTTCAGCGGTTCATCATCTTACTAGGCCAGAAGTATTCAGCGTTCCCACTTAGCTCATACCTAATACAACCTCACTCACCTGATTCATGGTACATACTCTGGTTTATTTCTGTCATCATTAGTCAGAAAATGTATTTCCCAAAGATTCATTTGATATGATATTGATATTCATCAAATTATACTATTATAATATACACCAATTATATATTACCAGGACAAATTACTTTTAACGGTATTTCTTAAACACTCCCTTTGAAATGGTTAAACTACTTTTTCTCTTTTATTGCAACTTTTATTATAGTATCTGAATACTTCTTCTAGCACTGCTATTTTTAAATTAAGTTATCTACGGAGGTTATTGTCTTTTGGTTGGCACATCCACTGCAACAAACCCCCCCCCTGCCCCTGCCCCCCCCCCCCGCCCCTGCAATAACCTCAATTTGAACGCCGTTATATTCCTTTTTGAATCAATTGATCAAGCGTTAGCGAGAGCCAAGCTTGCAGACTCCTAAGCACAGTAATTATGTATCTGCCGAGACTGAGTCTTCCACTCTATATTTACGTGTAATCTGCAGCCAGCATGCAACTTGACTCTGTATTGGTCTGTGCTCAGTGTGAGGCAGTGCTGGGGGTCAACAGGCCCATCCCAAAGAACATGAGAGCTGGTTCATGTAACATAATAATACCACCACACTATGGAAATACTCCGTTACAAGTACAAGTCATGCTACTGAAGTAAAAGTACAGAAGTATTACCAACAACGTGTACTTCAAATGTCAAAGTAGAAATACCTATGCAGGAATTGAACCTGTCCGTATTGTGTTTTTCTGAGAAATATGACCTTTTTCCTTTCATTCTAAATCAACCTGTTTATAGTTTATTTGTGCATAAATCAATCAAACTGAAGACAAACCGCTGTAACAAGCTGTCTGCATCTGTGTGGAAGCAGCGGATCTTATGTCATGTTCATTTTGTTTGTATCAGTTTTATAATTTTACATTTTATAGGTAAAATCTGAAATGTAACTACTAGCTGTAAAATGTACAATACATCCGTCTGAGATGTACTGCAATAGAAGACGAATGTAACGGAAATACTTGAGTGAAGTAAAAGTACCTTGAATTTGAACTTGAGTAATTGTCTTGACAGTACATCTGCCTTGCAGCGTCATGCTGACTAATGGTGCAGGGACCAGTGCACCAGGTGTGGTTACACAAGCTTTAGACTCACCCTAAAACACACCTGGATGTCATATGTTTGCGCATCAGTTTTAGGACCGATGCTAATATATCTCCTCCCCCTTTCTCTTCCTTAACCACGTCCATCACGTCATCTCTGTTAGTAAATGTAATCAGTGAGCACAAAGGTCAGCAGGTGATCAGTGACAGCTTCAACTCAAGAAAGAAACGGTCCGACTTCAACAGCTGCAGCAGTGTTCATCTTTTGGGAGCAGCCTTTACAGATCAGCTGGCCGGCAGGCTGAAATACGTTTGTGTTGCCAGGCACTGCAGAACGTTTTTATATTGGTTGCAATGGGATTAACTCTCTGAAAAAAATAGCTAACTACATATGCCCAACACACACACACACACACACACACACACACACACACACACAGAGACACAGATTCTCCCCTCAGCCACAGAAATTGAACTCCTTGTTCTCTCTCGCTGGAGGGATGCTGTTGCTGATGCAGGAGTTTCACCCACAGTGAATTTCATCACATTCAGAGGCTAAATGGCGCCGCGATGCCATACAGAACAAGAGTCAGAAATTAGCAGGTGCTTGCATCCACAGCTCAATTAGCACCATGGTATTAATAGCGTTCACAAGTGAGCGGAAAGACGGCTCGATGCACAGGAGAGGAAAGACAAGTTTTTAGAGTCTTGATGATTTCAGTGTGATAACGGTGAGCAGGTATCGTTGAATTTAGATTTGCTGCTTTATTTCATCACTAACTGTTTATTATTATTTAGTTTTATTATTTTATTTTAGGCTCTATGCAAGTGGAAACTGCCTTAATTAGTTTACCTAAAAAGGGGAAGTGGGGGGAGGATGAGACGCTGGTGATTAAAGGCATCAGCAATGCAAAATGACACGAACGCTATATTTTAATTACACTTAACCAATAAAGAGCTCTATTGATGGCAGTAATGCACACCTCTGTAGACAGTGACAGGAGACCGTGGGTTCAACAACACCATTTAACGTGTTTTTAACGGTGACACTGAAAGCTGCTGTGTCAGTGCTTTTCATAGGAGTGCACACGTTACGTGCGAATAGTCAGAAAGTAAACACGGCCATTCGACTATTTCACTTTGTGAGGCGAAAAACAGCATCCAGATGAACTGCTTCAGTGCAGCACTCTAAACAAACGAAGCGTGGCGCTTCACTGTACTCCCATATTTCCCCCACAGATCCACCATTTAGGTGGGCTGTCCACAGACTCCACTGATGACCACTGAACATGACAAGTGATTCTCATCCGTAGAGCGGTGCGGAGAACGAAAGTGACGTTGAGGCCTAAAGCCCTTCTGCCGACGCAACGCATGTGTCATTTAAATGGGCTGCTTCAGAGACAAAAGGAAGCGGTGAATACAGTGAAGTTGACTTATTTCAGTCCTAGTATTTGAATTCAAATCACACGTTTATAGTAACATGACACTGGACTGTCTCTGTCAGCGCTGATGTACCATATGTAGCCAGAAAGTAACTAAAGCAGTAAATGAGGGGTATCTAAATACATTCATTCACCATGTTTAATGACATGAAGTATACTTATCATAACAGCTCAATCTGTGAGGCCGTTGATTGCTTTGTAAAGGTGAAATGCGTCAGAGCTGACAGTTGACGTCAGTATAAAACAAGAGGGGCGGGGCGGGGGGGTTCTGCATTTTGCTTTTCATATCGGTAGCTCCATGTATGAAAAACCAACTTGGTGAACTTAAAGGTATCATGTTTAATATCATGAAATGACAAAGAAAAGCAGCAAAAGTTTGCTTGAAAAATGACACAACATGTACACCAGAAAGTTAATCAGTTAATTTGAATATCCAAATAATCGCCAATTAATTTACTGTCGATCGACAACCATGATTTCAGCTCTAATAACAATAAGAAATGAATACAATCAGAGCACATTGGCAAATATACCTACAGCAGCTAATTTGCAAATAGGATGAATCCAGAAGTGTATTATAGTATGTCCAAAAATCCCTGAATGCAACTGAAGAAGCGTTGTATTCATTATACTGTATTGCTGAAATGTTGATGCATGCTGAAGGTGACTTTTCTGACATAACCTCTTGATTATTCTTATACGTATTAATACACTGGTTTGTCTGAGGGTTTCCAAGGTGAAAGGCAACGTTGTTCCATTACTCTAGTCCTGAATAAATACAAATAAACCCACAAATGAATAAAGTGATGTTGGTGTCTTGTGTAAGACACTGCTGACCACTACTGGACAAAAGCATGAATTATTCTTAGTGTGTGTGTGTGTGTGTGTGTGTGTGTGTGTGTGTGTGTGTGTGTGTGTGATAGTAAAAGGACATGTAGAGCTTCTAAAACACCATAAACAGACATGCAGCAGAACATCTGTTGGGCAGGTTAGTCAGCTGCAGGCTGACTGACTGAAGCTGCACTGGCCCTCAGTGTACACATCCATATGTCTCTGTCACTGAAGCATCTGTGGAAGCTGTCGGCTCTATGCTTAGTCACACCAACACGTGTACGGGTTTACAGTACATGAGAATAAAGGAGCGGAATTCGCTTTGGTTACGGTTGAACATTATAGAGAATGCCATATTTGTACTCTCTCTTTTTTTTTTTTTTTTTAATGATCTAGTCTTCTGCTTTAGTGGATGTGAAATATGGCCTTCACCAAAGTGGACATCAAAACCATGGCTGCTCACAGTAGTGACCCTGAAAACAAACGGAACGTGCTCAACTTGAAGACGGATATCTAGTCGTCTTTTCATTCCATTATTTTGGTCAGGACAGACTACAGACACAGAGACTCCGGTCTCACTTTGCAGCGTCTGTCAGAAAAGAATAAGTGCTGCTCATAAGAAGACTAAACTGTAACTTTGAACTGTATAGCTGATTAACAATGAAAGGTGAACCAATAAAGCGAACTTCTTACATTGCATCACTGTAACCATTGACGGGAATATCCTTCTTTTTTTTCTGATCATTGAGAGGCTGCATGTATGCACAAACGTCCAACTCAATAAAAGAGGAATCTGATGAATCATGCACGGCATATGAATAATCCCAAAGTTGTTTTTCTGGTCTCCGGTGCATTCAAACTGTAGAAACATGTCATGTTCCCTTTGGTAACACAGCCATCCAGTCTGCCCTAACAGGGCTGGGAAACTAATAGTTCTGTTGCATAAGAGATTATCTTAACTGCTCTTATCTTTTCTCTCTGCTCTGGCTTGTAGGCAATCAAATTCTATCATGAAGGGGGGGGAGGGGGGGGGGGGATCTCTCCCATGGCCTTGTGAAGCAAATGCTATTATGTCATGTGTGTGTCACTGTGGAAACAGGTTTTAGACTTACCGGGGTATAGGCCTCCAGTGTGTCCAGGTGGCGTGTCAGCACTTCTGTAACTTTAGGTGGGGGTAGGAGGGGGGCTGTGGAGGTGAAGTGACCTTGTTTTGCCACGCAGCAGTCACAGCACACTCTTGCACACCTCCCCTGACAGTAATTGTGAGAATCTGACGGATGCTTCCTCCTTCGAAATGGCTTTGGTCACTTCACGGTATAACAACTCCACCATGCAGCCCTCTCAGCGGACTTAATGTGAAGCCCTCTATTTCTCCTGTTTAGTCGCACAGCTGCGATTAAACAAGGACTCCCTGCCACAGCTCTTGATAATTAGGATCTATAACTTATGACTCATGGCTTCAGTTGTTCACGCCATCGAGTAAAGCTTCGCCCTCCAGCAGTAGTCGTGCTGTTTTCTTCTGCGCATCGTTTCTTAGAGGAGGCCAACACCTATACAGCTGCTTACACTGACACATGTGCAGTGCTGTATGTGCTGTATGTATATGTGGCACGGTGGACACAGCTGAGAGGGAGGAGGGAGGAGAGAGCATCACTCAGATGCTACTCGTCTTCCAAATCTGATCACTAATCTGTTGTGTGAAAAGCCGGTTGTTGTTTCGGTGTGGTCCTTCCCAACCTGTTTTTGGCTCGAAACCACTCTTAAAGATAGGCGATGGTTCCGTGCGTCCCCTTTTCACAGGTTGAACACGTCTATGAGCAGCGAGAAGATCAGATGTTCCCTTCTCAGATTTATTCATATCCAGAGTTTAACTAAAAAGTCAGAAACTGGTAATGTTTTTCTTTTTGATGTTTGTTTTTCTTCTTGTTTTCCAGCTCGTTAATCACCTGGCACACCCTCAGATGAACCGGCGTCTCCTTGGGGGAGTCTGACCCTTTTTAGAGCAATGGTAACACAAGGTAAAGGGAACAAACGTGCATAAATGAGAGAAGAAACATTACAAATGCAAATGCTTACAGCGCACAAGAGGAGGGGGGGGGGGGGGGGTCACCGAGTGGTTTGATGAGTATGAAAATGATGTGAATCACATAATACCGCCTTCGCAGTCACCAGATCACAACCTGAGATGTCCCCCGAGAGCCGCAACAGCCAATGAGCGAGTATCTTTAGGAAGAACAATGTTCAACCCTGCTTAGACTTTCAGAGGCTTGGAGCTAGCATGGCAAGGAGCACCGGAGCTGTTCTTAGCAGCTCACGGCGCCCAACGAGACGCTTGCTGTTCATTTGTTTCATTTGTCGTTCCATTTGTATTTAACGTGTGTAGGCCTGGCACCTCAGAGAGGAGAAGGCTGCCCATGAACAGTCAAACCTGGTTATGAAATAGTGATACAAATGTTCAAATGTGTTGTGGAAATATTACTCAGCAGGATTTTACTGCAGGACTATCAAGGTCTGCAAACAAAATGGAGAATGTCTTTGATATTTAGGCACCTTTTATAGATGTTCTTTGATTTCAGACAGGAATATGACAGTCTACAAAAAACAGAAGGGAGGGGGGAGGGGGGAGAGAGACAGACAGAGATGCCGAGACAAAACTGTGACAAATTCGGCTGAAAGACCATCGAGTTGCAAGAAATCCTCTCAAGCGACAGACAGTAGCATAGCAGCAGCCGGTGTCCGCGTTATTTCGGTGAGATGAGAGCCGATGTCGAGCAGCCAGAGGCGCACAGGCGTTATGATCCCACTGCATGTAGAAAACTGGGGGGGGGGGGGTGAAAGAGAGGCAGCCTTATCAGCGCTAACCATGTGTGCGCAGTGGGCAGCGTGATGGAGCTGCATCCTCGCGCTCGCGGCCATCGAGGAAAAAAAACCGAAAAAAAAGCAGGCAAGCGGTATTGTATCTGTCGCCACACCCATCACATAAAGCCAGACACGGCGCGGTAGCGATGAGTGGGTGGGGGGGGGGGGGGGGGGGAGCGTTTTATGTCGGTGACAGCGACATGACAACAGCCGAGGGCTATGGGTGAGCGACAGATGAGTCACACGCATCCACCAGCTTCCCAATTCTTTCTCATTGCAGATGCGTAAAACCTGCGCCATGAATAACCGGACGGTGCCAACACCGATGTGGCGAGTAGTGCAAAAAACAACAAAAAAAGAGAGAGAGAGGCTGCGTGGATGATGGGCGGTGATGGTGCACGTGGGGCCAGTTTAGGAGAGGTATTTAAAGATGTGGACACGTCTCTCTGTCAATGCGCATGATACTGCGGTTCCACTACTATGGCACGCTCCAACTCACCTTGAATCGGCGCACGGCCGCTCTCCTGTCATTCGGGGTGCGGGGCGTACGGAGAGCCAATACACGCCCCAAAGCCTCAATCAGCAGCCAATCCGATGACGGAAGAGGCGGACCTGTGGCTGCATTCTCACACTTGGTTTCACTATGCGCTCGTAAAACGGCTCCGTCTACTACAAACGCGGCGGTGCAGGTGCTCTGTCTCTTCGGGAGAGGATGCGGATGGAAGGACGGGGGAGGGAAGGGATGAAGGGAAACGCCACGAGGAAAGAAAATAGGATATGAGAAGGGGCTTTTCGCTAGGAGACCGTGAGGTGCAAGGTCGAATATGAGAGATTGGTTGAACGGGGCACTTTGCGTGGTAATAGCTGGTCGGCAATAGTACTATGATTTGGTATGTGGCCACTCTGATAGCAAGTGTATTCAGCACCAGAGGAACGGCCGCTCAAGGTGAGTTGAAGTGCAATATATATTGTGCCGCACATATGATGTCTGCTATCTCCGCGTGTGCTTGGTGCTGCTGCTTTTTTTTTTTTTTTTTTTTTTTTTCTTTTTTTTTTTCTTCCTTCTCCTTGCAGTCGCTTGACAATTTGTGTGTTGTTGTACGTTAGGTCATATGAACAGTGGGGCTAATGCATCCCAACAAATGGCTGCATATCTCATATGTCACGTGAAAGTTCAGCCCCGGTGAAATGGTATCAGGGGAAACTACAATTGTCTTAAAATGGCCTGTGCCCATGTGCATGATATGTGAGGTAGGATATCACATGCCAGTGATGCACATGCTCCACAGTGATTGACCATGACAAAGATGGGTTGATTGATGATGGCTGTGTGTGTGTGTGTGTGTGTGTGGGGGGGGGGGGGGGATAGGTCTGTATTGTGGTATTGTCATTTTTGGGTGATAAAACAACGAGCAAATCGGAAATAACGTCCCCGCATCTGAGGAGGAGGGGGGGGTGGTGGTGGGGGGGGATGTGTGCATTGTATCATAGCAAGCAGTCCCATTTGAGCTCTCTAGAGAGGGGTGTGACCGTCTCAGCCTTCAAGATGGGAAAGTAACTAAATAATGCATTAGTGTCAGATAAAATGCACTCTTGGATTGATAGATAGAGCCGCTGCACGCATGGGCTTCACATGCTGAATTCTCACACTGCACATGGATCCGGTCACAGTGCTGTGTGTGTGTGTGTGTGTGTGTGTGTGTGTGTGATGCACTGAGCACATGCAGGCTGCAAGGCTCGCCCGCAGTGCTGATCTAAGTGGCTCGTAAACTGGTCATTCCTGGAGCAACAGAACTGCACAATATCCCTTTTGTTCATATTTTTTTATTTTTTTTCCCTGAGCAGTCTGTATTGACCCATGTACTTATTTAACCTTGCTCTTCCACTCGTGTCCAGAGGAGGGAGACATGTGCCAAGCTTGACGCCTGGGTAACCGATCCCGATGACCCCACGCATACCCGGTCGAAACCGGTCCGCTCACAGGTCTGCCTCCTCCTCACGATGACAGTCGGGTCCGAGCCGAGCACAATGTGGAGAACGTCCTCTCGTGGAACATTTGAATTAGGAACAGAGAACTCTCTCTCGCAGGTGTGATTGTTTAAAACGGCAATTCTCCGTTTTATGAAGGCATTGATGTGGCCTAATAATATCGACTCAAAGACGGCGTCTGCAATGGGCACTGCACTGAAGGTGATTCACTTTTGAAGAGGCTTAGAGGCTGCACCAGGGAGTCACAAATCACAACGTAGTGCACCAGTAATGAGAGCTGGGCTGCTGCTACTTCTATTACGGTGTCTCACAATATAGTGTCTGAGCCCAGTCTGGTGCTACACAGCGCCGCTGAAACGCTTGTTAACATCAACTGTGACTTATTTTTTATTACCTTTTTTGCGAACAATAAAGACAACAAAACCCAACCTGTCATCAGAAATGGAAGCCGTGACAGTAATTATGCAGCTTTAATATCAGAAACGCAAAGTTCTAGTTTGGTATATTTGGGGGTAATGGGCTGAGTAGATTGATCCTGCTCTCATGTCTGTCAGTTCAATGGAAAGCTACATGGAGCAGCAGGTTAGCTTAGCATAAAGACAGGAAACACTGTGAAACAGCTAGCTTGGCTCTGTCATAATACACAGAAATCCACTGAGCAGAGCCTCTTTCTCTCACTAATTAACGGGTTTGACAGACAAAACACTGGAATGTAAAAGCAACATTTTTTTTTTTTGGTAAAATATAACTGTGTCTTTAAGACGGAGCCAAACCAGCTGTTTCTCCTGTTTTCACTCTTTGTGCTAAGCTAAGCTAGCTAGCTGCTGGGTGTACCTTTAATATTTACCGTACGGACACGAGTGTGGTACAAGAAAGGTATAGAAAGGCATATTTCTCATGACTCTTTTTACTATTACTTTAATTAATGGTAATTACATAGGCTGACATCTTTATAAATAAGTTGTGTTCTTCCCATACAAAGACACGGTGGCCACTAATGTGTCATCTGCAAACAAAGGTTTTTGAAAATGTGCGTTGCCAAATTTAATGCTCAATGGAATAGATTGAAATCCATCAGAAGAGCAACATTGTGAAATGTTAGGATTATGAGTAGAAAAAGAGAAAAAGGACAATTGACACCATTGTTCTTTTTCTCTTTTTCTACTCATTGTATATTAACTAGATCTGTATCTGCCAAAAAAAACAAACTGTGATGCGCATTTTATTTAATTATTCACCAGCTGTTATTTAATCAGTGCAGATCATCGTTGCATCCTTACACCCCTATACTGAGTTGTGTTCATAGCGAGGCGGTCTGACAGTAGAGTCCCACATGTGTGACGTGTTTTCATCTTTAAGGGAAACTCTGAAAGTCTAAATGGGTCAAGTTTAGTTGGGATTATTCATGGGCTGGCAGGACGGTGTCGAACGCGGAAGCTGAAGTCAGTGAACAGAATCCCGACATACAAGTGAGTGTCAAGATGTCAAGAGTCAGGGTGTCAATGTTTCCCTCATTGAGACATTTGCCTGAAACAGGAAACTGAAGCAGGGGGTCAAGCAGTGCGTACGTCGTATGAAAAGTATGCTCGATGATATACGCCATGATTGGCCTGAATTTGAATTTCTGCTACACCGTGTCTACAAAAAAGAGGCGTATGAGTGTGAGCAGCAGCAGCAGCAGCAGCAGCAGCAGCTCCACCGCTCTGTCTGTGTCTACACAGGAGATGCGTTCAGGCACAGTATTGAGTGTAGGTCACCTGCGTTTTTGGCAGCACTCAGAGCGCTATCAGTGAAGCGTGACTTCTTTCCTTCAGATGTATGGGAGGCTGACGACTGAAAACTCAGACACACGCATGGGGGGGGGGGGCTCTGTGTTGTTTTGCTTGCTGGTGCATTCTTGGCAAAAAAAAAAAAAATTCAGATTTGCAAATGAGGGAAACACCATATTTTGCTGTGATTGCGACAGTGTGTACAACATTGTCTGGCCTGAGAGACAACAGCACTTCATAATGACAAGACAGTCCCACTGGCTGGATGCTGCATCGAATACCAACAGGCTCACATTCCTGGAAGCTTACTTTAGACAGTAAAAAACACTGTCAAGGGTCCTCACAGTAATTATGAAGTGGCTCTGCAGTGTTTTGGTGTCTGATAGGCCTTCACATTCATGGATCTGTAACTCCTAACTGGCCTTTGTGGATCGCGTGTCGTCGTCTCTCCGCCACCTCGCCGGGCTTTTTAAGCGCTCGCCTGTTTCCGGTGCAGGCGTGCGGTAAACGGCCCCGTACCTCGTCAGCAACCTCACTAATTTAGTCTTCTTGTTCTTGGCGAGTGTTGGAAGTGTTGGGCTTTGCAGTGAGTGTGTTGCATTAGCCTGCGGATTTGCTGTGTAATTAAATAATGACCTTGGGGGGGGGGAAATAAGGAAAATAAGTCATATTAATTTGATTAAACTATTGGTACAATGCAAATTGTAAAAGTTAAATTGCACTGTACATGAAGAATCGTGAACTTAACTTAACCAGAACATGTATTCAGATAGGTTGAGTGGTATCTTTTTACAGCCGGTGAACCGGGTCATCGGTCGGTGGCTTACACAGAACAGCTCAGGTATCATCACTGTAGACGGACGCTCACAGAAGCCTTCTCG
The DNA here is from genome assembly GCF_023349555.1 of Cebidichthys violaceus. Classification (NCBI taxonomy): domain Eukaryota; kingdom Metazoa; phylum Chordata; class Actinopteri; order Perciformes; family Stichaeidae; genus Cebidichthys; species Cebidichthys violaceus. The sequence continues at coordinate 23,546,446 of NW_027176262.1, read as the reverse complement.
TACCGTGGCTCCCGGCGGGGAGGCAGCATATGGACAGGGAGACTCGAGGTTAGCTCAGCAAAGTCAACGATGACTTGGCAACCAATCAAAGCGACGCGAGAGGGGACGCTGATGGCAATGCAGAGGCAATTAAATGTCACTGGCAAGTGTCGGGGAGTGGTATATTTGAAGGACTATTTTCAGCCGGAGTCACTGACGGCAGACTGGCTCTCCTCTCAGGTCCTGTGCTGGGACTTGGGTGTGTTTTTAAGCGTTTGTTGAACTGGCTTTTGGCCATATGGTATTCATCTGTAATTCCCTCCTCGTGAGCCCGCTCTTGATGTGTCACAGGAGCTCCCTCGTGAACCGGGGCTTGGCACACTTGTTCTCGTCTCTGGGTTTTCTTCTGTCGGCACACTTGTTCAAAGACGGCGTCACAGAGAAGCAGACAGCGTTCGCGAAGGTGTCAGAACTCTGCCGCTCGCAAATGTCTGAGGCCTCCCGGTCGCACCGTCGCAGCGTCTGAAAAGCCCTCCTCCTGCCTCTGGAGAACCAGCTTCAGACTGGTTCTCATGTCTTCAGACTGGTTCTCGTGGCTGTCTTCACTTGTTGTCTGAATGTTGGAGCAGTCTGGGACGTTGTGTGAGGCTGCTCTCCGTGAGATGGTTGAGGAAATGTTTTGACAGCAGTGTTTTAATAATTTGCCCATCTCAGTGCAATTAAGTGATGTTTCACGTTGCGACTGCTTTTCTCTACTTGTTATCCTCATAAAAATCTCCTGAAACTGCCATAATATAAGAGAAACATTTGCTTTTTTAATAGAAGATCTAAACTAGAACAATCTAAAGTTATATTTTCTTCTTTTTTTAAAAAAATGGTAGATGTCAATAAATGACATTTCCCCAAATCATGTCAAGTCGTTTGGCCCTCAACATGAGGATCAAAGCCCACTTGACCCCTAAGAGCTCCCGCAGTACTGCAGTGTTTCCAGTGTGGTTGGTGATACGGCGCCTCAGGGTTCCAGAGGTTGGGTCAGTTCTATGTAAAAGCAATCAATGCTGCCAATGAATACAGGAACGTATGTAAAAACTTGAATAATGCAGTTGGTGTTAATTTCACTTCTGACTTAAGGTGGTTATGGATTTGACACGTTGCAACTTTATTTTCCCGTTCCCTCTTCAGATTGTAGATGAGGTTAGATGCCACATTTAGAAAACGAGAGAGCAAGCAAACATATGCAGCAAAAGTCATAAACTGCTGAGTACCTTGGGCAGTTATGTTTCTGTGCTGACATTACATTACTGTATGTGTTGCTATATAGTTGCAAGGCAAGTAGTACACATTGCCAGTGTTGAAGGAAGCGTTCAGATCCTCCACTTAAAGTGGGAATCCTTACGACTTCAGTCCTGGTTGATTTAGAATTTCTATTTGAGTGGAAACAAAAGGAAGCGTCTGGAGTCTTGGGCTGCATTCGGAATTCCATACTCACATGCTTTTTTTTTTTTTTGGTGATACTGCAAATATTTGAATATTGCAATACCTCCATCCGTGGGCCATGTCTCAGTGGCCACTGTGTTACCTCCTTCAGCGATAGATGGTGACTCAACAGACGTGTATTTACAATTTAAATCTTCCAGATTTTAAGTAAATGTGGTAATACCACAATGTAGAAATACTCCACTACAAGTACAAGTGTGTTGCTTGTCTGAAGGGGGGGGGGCTAAATAATAGAGAGCATTGAAAAAGCTACTTTAATAAAAGTAGTCGAATACTTTTGACCTTGTCTGTAATTTCATTTTATAGAACAGATATATTCACGGTAACGTTTCTGTTTATCCTTCTTATTTTCTTAAACTGTTTTACCATAACTACATGTGGTCAACATATTTGCCTGACCGATGCGTGAAAACGATTTCATGCAGCCGTTCCGTAACTCTCCTGTTCATATTTCCTCACCGCTGTACTTTCCTCGCTCACCATCATGAGAGTAAAGCTTAATGAGCTTAGGAGAGGGCCTGTGCTCAAGCTGTGGATGGCAGACTCTCAGTACTGGGCATGTGCCAGCTCTTTCTGGTGGTGCCCCCCCCCCCCCCCCCCCCCCTCCTCCCTCAGCCGGTCCAGTCCCAGTGGAGTCTCCTTTCAAACAAAGCCTGCAGCATTCTGGGAAAGCCAGTTTTTTTTTTTCAGATCATGTGGTTCTGGTGGGACGGACTGCTCTGCCGCTACATCATCATCACCATCATCATCATCATCATCATGATCAGAGCATGTAGTACTTATGTCAATAGAAGTACAATATGATAGTTGATGTTGCTGCAGGTCCAGTTCTATGATCTGTACCTTTAAGTACGTCTGTCTTATCATGCAGCTGAAAAATAGATATGAAGAGCTGCGAGAAACAACAGTCAGTGACTCACCATAATGTAATTCAGTAATTCATATTTCCTCCGCTGATGGATAGAACGTCTGGTCGTTATAAGTCCCTAACTTATCTCTAGTTATGTCTAGATGCGTCACTGTTCCAATTTTAAAATGTCTGCAAAAAGCAAATTATGATAATATTTAAAATAAATGATACACTTGTTTATGCTTCATCTTGCAAAAAACAACAAAAAACCCTCCAAATCATAATAAGCTGATATATTAAAGTATTTACAATGTTCGTACTAGTTTAGACAGATTCCATCTTCAATCAAGAACTCATTTAATGCGTCTGAAAGGAAGGTCTCTCTCTCTCTCTCTCTCTCTCTCTCTCTCTCTCTCTCTCTCTCTCCTGAATATGTCATGTCTGTCCTCTATTTTGGGGAAGCACATACATGCATCTGCCCAAGAAGCACTTATTTTTCCAGCGGTAAGTGTTGAATTCCCACTGAGCGCACTTACGTGGCTCCGAACTGCAGCTCGAGTGTTTGTGCGAGAGTCGCAGAAAGAGGAAGTGAGCGTGAGAGAGATGGGGGAGGGAGCGAAATGGGAATTATATGGAAGCGGATACGTTGATTGGAAGATATCGTGGAGCTGTGGACGTCTGAGCAGCTTGCATAGAACACAGGAGCTCTGCGTGTTGCTCACTCACGCTTTTAGATGTGACTTATCGACGCTGAATAAACGCAGTCTTATAACCAGCTGTAATTGGACACAAAAAGCAGTAACGAGAGCAGCAGCATGCCTCCATGTGTAATTCATTTACAGCATTATACCTCAGCTAACCGTGGGCCGGTCGCAGGAGTTCCTGGGACGTACAGCTGCTGCACAAAGAAGCTCCACAATGCGCACCTCTGGCGGTGCGGTGTCCGGCAATGTCGGTTCGCCCCTTTTGTGTGTTTTGGCAAGCCAAGCCCGTTTCACGCGTCTGTCCTCGCTGTGCGTTGGAGCGGGCGTCAGCACATCCTTCGCATCCCTGACAGAGCATTGCCTGTCCGAAGGGGGAACTTTGCCATTAAGGAGCGCTAAATAATGACGAGGGCGAACCCACCTCGGACCGTTCCCCGCACAAAAGTAAAAGTAGAGACAACTGAGGCGGTGGTCTCGTCTGCTGAGTACCACCTAGTGGACTGGAAGACACCCTCTGGTCTACAGAGTGTAATGTAGGAGAAGCTGAATAGTATTAATTTTGCTTGGAAGTTGGAACCTGATATGAGTTTAGCAGTTTAGCGCTTCTGTTTTCCTTACAAATAACACAAGCTTAAAGTATTTCTTATGGTTTTGTTTTGTTGTACGATATATAAAATGAATTAGTAAATCCCTTTTTGAAGATTTGAAGGCAATTGCGAACAAGTGTCTAAATCTAGTCCTAGTGGCGGTGACGTGAAGTCATGTGATCGTTAGCATTTATGATTCAAACACCGTTAACGTTCATCTGGCAAGATTATCCTGCTGAACAAAACGTGTAAGTGTAATAAACACAGAGCTCATTTTCTGCAATTATCCAAAATCCCATTGGCCTTGACGAAATATGCCGTCCCTACGGCACTCTGTGCTCGTCCAGAGTCCTCATGTGAGACAGTAACACACTGACAGGGATGAGTTCCCCGAGCAAAGACTGCTGCTGCTGCTGGATGCTTCCAGACGATGGTGAAGGTTTTTAATGCAGAACCTTCAATTATCAAAAGTATGTTCACCGTTTAAACAAAAACAAGTAAAGTAAAGCATCTGAATAGTTCTTCCAGACATATCCCGAGCACCACCGTCACACACACACACACACACACACACACTCATTCTCTGATGTGACCTTCAGCACATGCAGGCTGGCATTCAATTACCGCCCTGTCAGTGGCCCATCCAGCCCAGTGGCTGCACGTCCTTGAGTGTCTCCAGCCTCCGTCCAGTCTATATTCCATTACATCCTCCACGTCGGGAGCTCCGTCCGGCGAGCAGCCCTCGCTTCCTCGTCACCGCGGCTCGATGCATCCTAAAGATAATCTGTAACTGCAGTGAGCAATGGCTTTCAAATCAGAGCACGAGATGTCATTGCTGTCAAAACATTTCGCAGGATCTGCTCTCTCTGATTATTGTCTGTTTACTGTACACATTTGTGATCATTACTGAAATCACAGTGTGTGTGTGTGTGTGTGTGTGTGGGGGGGGGGGGGGGGGGGGGGGGGCATTTTCAGCCTCTGCCACTTGATAAAAACCTCTCTAAAATAAAACCTCTCTTGGCTTTAACCCCGCTCGCCCCTTCGCTGTTTCTCGGCGATGATTCACGCGCCGGTTTTTGCACAGCTGTTGATTGACCTCGAACAAGTTGTCTCTCCTCCTGGTTTATGGTTTCGTTACACCGCGCTGTGCGGATCGGTAAACATTTGGCTCTGACTGCTTATCTCGGACTCTTTCATGTTCACATTTGTGCTTCGCTAATATTTGTTCTTCACTCGTGAAGCTAACGCACCTCTGGGATAAGAGCTCTAAAGATTATTATGATTATTGACTGAGGGAGTGAAAGCAAAGCTCTCGCTAGAGCTGCAGCGACTAGTCGATCGATCGATTCCTGGATCGACACAGAAACACGACGCAGAATCCCCATTGATAGTTTAAGTCCTCTTTTAAGCAGAGACACCACATATGCGTCGTCCCTCATCTGATGGGAGACATCGCTGCTTTTCTTTGCTCTAACATTAGTGTTGTCCAACACAGAACGGGTCGGGACACAAATGAAACCTAATGTGAAGCTAATGGACTGATTGAGCTTCACACACTTATTTAGAATCGGTGCAGTTTCTTGTTGGATGGAAGGATGGATTTAGAAAGAAACAAGTGGTCTTTGATCTATTATTAGAACTGGGATTGATTAATACGCCTTTTGTTTACTTTGTCTTCTGACTGGATTATTACAGATAATTCTTCTTGCTGTTATATTTATGAAAGCTGAGGTGGACGGTAGATTTCATAAAGCGATCCAAGCGCCTTTTAGATATCTTCTGTCCTCGTCCTTTTTTTGCAATACATGTGAATGAAGCTCCACAGATTAAGGAAACTAATATACTTGGATGATATTAAATATACATTTCTTTGGATGATATAATCGTCTGACCTCGACCTGTCCAGAATATGTTGAATGTGGTTAGTTTATGACGTCAAAGCGAAACACAAATAGTGTTTTAGAAAGGAAGGTGTGATAAGACGGCACTCACACTGCTGTTTGTGGCTCCTTCCTCTGGCCGCTGAAGTTGATTCTATTCAGACATATGCAGCAGGAGAAGCGATTATGTGAGCTGTGTGATTTCTTTTGTACTGTACAAATTACCACGACTTAAGAGAGTTAATGTTCCCTGAAATGACTCGACCAAACCCTTGAAATACGGCGCTCAGGTTTGTTGACTTTGTCTCAGAAGCCTGCAGAAGAAGGTATAGATGGATTATTCGCTTTATTCTGACGTCTGACTCTCTGTTTCTCTGTTCCTGGCTCGTGTTGATTTATGGTGTCTTGCAGGCTCATAAGGGTTGGCATAAGGGCTTTTTTTTTTTTTTGTGAAATATCTGATTGTTTTACCTCTCAGAATGAATTCCAATAGCAGAAAGCTCAGAGGCACAGCTTTGTATCATAGTAAATAGAATATTTTGAGGTTGTGGAATGTTTTTTCTTTGGACAAAACAAGACGTCACCTTCTGCTTCAGGAAATTGTAAAAGGCATTTTTCAGTATTTTATAGACCAAACGATTAATCGAGAACATAATGACTTAATAATCTACCTGGTAAACTGCCTGTTTGACCTATTAAACAGTTGGGAATGTATTGTTCTTTTGTACATGTACCGCCTGCTGTATACAGGATGCATCTGACAGCTGACTGAATTGTTAGCCTTCAGGAATTTGATCATAGCAGTAAATCCACTATGTCGAGTACAGATACATAAAACATATTGGTCTCCTGGATTTATTAGCTGTCTGATGTATTCAGATCTTACTCAACAGATTTCTACCTGTGTGTGTGTGTGTGTGTGTGTGTGTGTGTGTGTGTGTGTGTGTGTGTGTGTGTGTGTGTGTGTGGAGGGTTTCAGCTTCAGTTGACATTTACAGAGCCAAAGCAATCATGAATTGCCATCATCTCTTAACTGTATTGATCCCTTTATATCTACGCTGCTGTTTATTTGGAAGACCTTAAACATGGACGCTTGTATCGTGTTTATGTGTTGTTGAGAGCGTAAATATTTCCCCCTGAATAAGCCCCATTAAACTCGACCGGGTCACCGTGTCTCCATTAAGGAAATGAAAAAGGAAAGAGCGCTGACCGAACCTCTGCTGATTGTCCCCTCACGAGGATCCCATAAAGGAATTGCAGAATTATTAGCACCTCCAGTATATTATCTCAAGTCTTTAAAGTCTGTTCTCCGTCCAAAGACGTGCCAGAATAAGGCCCAGCCAGAAACCCGCGTCTCTAAACTGAATCTGAATCTGCAAACCTTGAGCTGCTGAGAAAACAATGGAGTTTGGCAGCGAGCACGGTTTGAGCCACATGGTTTTTGAGCCTTCATGTCAAGTGACTGTACTTACTCAAACCAAACAATGTGTCCAGTGTGTTTCATTGTGGATGGGAGCTCGATCTCTGTTTTCTTCTGCAAGCCATAGAGCACAAGAGCAGGACCCTTAAGTAAAGACAGAAGACACTCAAAGAGTCTCTGCTGTGATTTGTTATCGAACACGCCTTCGTTTCCTGAAAACTCCTGAAACGGTTGTTTCTGACTGTGATGAACCATCGGCGGGACTTCCTGACCTATAATTCAAAAGACTAAAGAGCATTTATCGAGACAATTGGGAGCATACGCCTGAGCACTGGCCCTGCGTGGGGCGCTGAAAGTGATTATTCTAATCCTTTTTAAAGGTGTTATAAACGGGGCTGCAACGGAGCGTGCTCAGGTGTGAATTTCAGGGGGGGGGGTTTTTTGGCAAGCCTGAAAGGATTAGTTTAGCATATTTCTGATTATGTTTGTACACATAACTGGATGGGACAGGTTTCCTCAGAAGCGCATTAAAAGGTCATGTGTTGTTCGGGTTGCGGGGCAGAGAGCGCCGCCACCCGAAGAAGCTCTCCGCAACAATCGACTCCCCTCTCGCTCAAACTTCACGACGCGCTGCTTCATCAAACACCGACTCCCCCTCAGTTTCATCGTAATGAAAAATGCTGCTTTATTATTTTATTATTGCTTTATTATGCTCCGAATTAGTGCGTGAAGTTTGCTCCTTCCTGTGATGCACAGCCTCAGTGGCTTGTGGTTGTCAATCAGCTCCCCAGTGAGGTGTCTTACTGGTGACGTTTACGTTGTGTTTTATTGGGTATTAAATCTGTTCACGGTCAGTTTTTAGGCTCCTGCTGCTTTTTTGTACCTGGCGTTGGTCCAGCCGAGATCTAAACGGTCACTCCAGGTTCACTGAGTCGCTCGCATGCGCTTCATTTGGTTTGTCGCCGCTCTTCAGCGCTCAGGGTAGCGTAGCATAGCATAGCTGTTTTTTCCCCCTTCTTAACAGAGACGCACAATAGTAGCGGATTCCATGACACCGGCCTGTAACTGGCACACCACAGCTCCACTTTTAAAAAAAAAAAAGTGTAATTTGGTTAAATCTGCCCCTGTTTCAGTCCAGAATCTGTGCTGGCTGAAACGAATAAAGTGGATTAACTCCATCACAGGATAATGCAGATTAAACTGGTAAACACAATCACTAAGTGATGCATATGGCCTGCAGGGGGGTATGGGGGTAGGTGGGGGTATGGGGGGGGGGCTAGACCACAGAGCAGGGACACACCACGGTAACACCAGTGGTGCCTGAGCCCCTAATACCTCCAAGTCCCAACTTATTTGCTCTCCCTGTAAAAAAAAAAAAGGTGCCCTGCTAATGCCAGCGACGCTGCTAATGAGAGCGTTAAGTTATTCAGCTGGTGTTTCTCTGGAGTGATACGTCAGCGCGTCTCTTGATCCCTGAAGCGATTCCCCCCCCCCCCCCCCCTCCCCCCGGGTAGCCACGCTTGCTCTGACGGCGGAGATGCAGCCGGTTCAATGAGAGCGGGGGTGGCAGCTGGAGAAAATCCATTCCCAGAGTGAGCGTTCTGCTGAGGCAGGTACGCCGACCTTTCAGTCGTCTGATAGGTCATCGCTCGGCAGCGTGCCTGGACTTCGGTGGCTGAACGCCAGGCCTGGCGGTGCTCATAGTAAAGCTTATCTGAGCAGCAGCCAGCTATGATCAATGGAACCCCTCTGGCAGCTCGTTTATAGGACAGTGTGGCACGGCCACAGAACACTTCGCCGACAGATGACGGTAGGGTTTACCCGTGTGCATGGTGACCATTCAGAAACCACCGAGTGCACCTTGTTTTAATCCGTGGTGCAGTAGTTCAGTCGATCGGCTTTAATTGACACCCAATTATCACTGTAAATGAATCTCGGATGCTATGAGATTTTTCTGCTTCGTCTGTAAGAATTAGAACAGTATGGCTGCACTTTTTTTTTTTGTCTCGCATGTCAGACTCCAGCCCCCCCCCCCCCCCCCCCCCTGTTTCCTTGTTTTGTGGTATAAACACCGCTTCTGCATCTACCTCTCAGGTGCCCACGGAGTGAGAGAGGAGCCCCGGTTTGTGACGGCGCGCGCCGGTGAGAGCGTGATCCTGGGGTGCGACGTGTCCCCTCCCCTGGACGGCCAGCAGCCCCCCTATGTGGTGGAGTGGTTCAAGTTTGGAGTGCCCATTCCCTTCTTTATCAACTTCCGCTTCTACCCTCCTCATGTGGATCCAGAGTACACCGGTAAGATGTCCGTTTGATGCGGTGAAAGAACTCCAGGTCTGACAGAACACAGAAGGCACAGAGGTCTAGTTTAGAGCCTTTGAAGTAATGAGCATTCGGATGCATCTTGGAATGATTCAGGATCAGGATCCGTCTAGCTGCTAAGTCCACAGGATTCTGTCGTGTTGACACTGCAGCAGATACGGAGTTTCACAGCACACTCTGATAAACAGCCACCATGACAGATAGAAGGACAGCACCACATTTTGAGCTGCATTTTACCAAACGTGAAAGATGGTGGATCGCAGATAGAATCGGACTGAAAGCTGCCAAAAACAACTTCATGGATTTAAAGGAATTGTTTCACAATATACTTATTAGAGAGCTGTGTTCTGGCTGGAGCTTCGTGTGTGTGTGTGTGTGTGTGTGTGTGTACCCACCGGCTATCTGACGAGAATTTAGACTTGGTTTCAATTTCTGGAACCCCAGAAATATCGGCCCTTTTTTGACCTTATTTCAGCGAACATTTTATTGACCAACCAGATAAGTGAGCAAATATTATTTAATTAAAGCTAGATGGCATCTGCGTTGTTAACCAGGCATATGTAACCTGACCAATATTTCCCCTTTCAAACATGGTAAATCTACCTTTCGTGAGTCCGTCAATCTGATAGACTAAGTAATGATATATCACTTCATATATTATATTTATTCATTCTGCAAACATTTCTTTGATTATACTTCATATACGTAGATTTCCCTATACTAGCCGCAGACCTAATTATAAGTTTCTGGCTGAAATATGAGCCAGTTCAATATATTGCAGAGTAAATGTGCTGTTTACATGCACCTCACAACCCTATTCTATTGAGAAGATTGTCCTGCAAGTTCAGCGTGCTTCCGTCTGTTTTTTCCCTCAGAACGTGACGCTCCGGCTGTTTGGACTTTAGGTGTAAGAAGGCGCGGTGCAGCTCGCCGAGGCCTTGGCGTTTGGCGCTGTGCATGGGGCATCTGCTGCCTCTGAGTGCAGAGTGAGAAAAAAGTGTGTCTCAGCAATTTACGACTGCATTGTAGATGCATTCTCACCAACACACTCAAAGTGACAATGCAGCACAGAGCGTGTATAGTGTAGAACCCATACGGTGTATTAGATATATGAAAATGGTAGTGTTTATTAGGCTATACCCAACACATGGATGGCATTTATTTGAAAAAAATGGTATTGAGCATACCCTCACTGATAGAAATGGGGTGGATAAAGATAAGGATAGCATAAATATCTCCCTCTGCTGGCTTTGTCTTGTCTGTGACAGGATGGCGAACCTGTTCCCACCTCTTTAGCAAGTACAGAACCCCTGCCTGACCTGGTGGTGAGCTATGAAATAGAAGGCAAAGCACAGCTTGTCGTATCCCTAGTGTGAGTGTCCTCAATGTGGACCTAACAGATTTTTCAGATTAATATTTACTTCATTGTAATTCCTCCCCATGGGCTTTTTTTCCAAGCATGGTCATCGCTGCAAAGACGACTAATGGCGGTGACTCACTGTCAGGGGAACCCTGCTCTTTTTTTTGGTTTTGTTTTGTAGTGTCTTGTCTTCTTGTGTAGAAGCTGAAGCTGCCGGAGCGCTTCACTGCTTACTTCAGCCTCCTGACCAGCGGCGGCGGCGGCGGCGGCGGCGGCGGCGTCACACTCCGCGTTGCTCACTGGCGCTCCAGTGGGCCTCTGTCAAGTCCGCCGCTGAGGACCTACCGGCGCACAGATGCAGCGTGAAACACGGCCGGTCTCGTTGCGTCTCGATTGAAGCTTGTCCCAGGGATCGCGTGAGCAGGACGTCATGGTGACGCTCGGACCGTAGCTCATGAGACGCTCTTTGGGTCTGTGAAGTCTCAGAGCTCATTTGAGCTACTCCCACGGATCGTTATCACTTAATACGAATACAACTGGTGAATAGACTAAATGCGATGTTGTGCCATCACACAGCTGCTACCAAAATAGAGGAGATTATCCACGAAACGCTGCACTTACAGTTTGGACAAACATCACCGCCGTGCCGAATTTAGTGACATTAGATCCATCTCTGGGTCAATCATTCCATTGTTCACTTTCCCATTGTGAAGACACCAACAGTATATTCACTTAATTCTAGATTCGTTATTACAGTTGTGTGTTTTCTTTGTCTAACTCACTGTTAAATGTGAGCTAGTACATACCTCCATGCACACTGAATTACTGTCCAGCCACTTTCTCCTGCAGCTACAGAAAATAGAAATGACAAAAAAATGTAAAAACATTTGTCTTTGTGCCCTCGCGATCAATAATTCAGATGTGCAGGTTGGGACATTTTAGTGTCAGAATGTCTCGCTTTGGGACGAATCTAAATCACATCTCTGCACAAGGATAATATGGATAATATGGATAATATGGATAATATGGATATGTAGGCGGTGTCGTCCCCTCAGGAGCTTTTCCACCATGTAGGCCACACAGCATGCTACTGTTTCCTACTGTTAAAAGAGGTAGGCGTCTCTCCAGTATGTATACATGTGATGTATAACCTATATTAATCGGGTTACAGTATGAAGTATGAGGCTTTCTTTTTGTCTTAGCGTGTAGTAGGTGGTCGGTGTGACGCCGCTGGTCGCTGCGTACATCTTAACGCGTCGTAGTGAGCTGTCTTCACATCGGAACGTTGGACTGTAATTATGTGCGGTGAAAACAAAAATCAGCCTTTAGTTCTAATTCCAAAGTCACAAAGACTCCATCGCTGCATCGCTATCTAAATACAATCCAACACTAATTGTAATTCACTCTATTTAGCTGATGAAAAAGATGCTTTTCACCACAGACAACAAGACGAAACACCTAGGCTGCTTATTTGTCGCGGCTGCGAGGCTGGCTGTGCATTTAGCATCTTGGAATGAAGCACGAATGTTCCCCAAGTTTGGAATAATGAGGGATTCACTTGTTATGATGGGGGACTACAGAGTGCTATAGAGAGTACAGGAATGAGTGACCAGGGACTGGTTTTGGAAAATTGAATTGTCAAAATGTCAGCTCTGTAAAAAAAAAAAAGAAGATATATTAGGGCGGTAAACACTTTTATAACAAGGGATAAAAAGATAAGGCTGTATTTTGAAATGTTATTGCTTTCAGGTGTGCACAATTAACTGTAGATATGAAAGTGCTGCATTAACCTTCCCCAGCTGTATATCTCCCCTCTCTTAATCGGAGCTCCTCTGGACTTGGTCTCTTTGGATCTTTAGTGTTTCCTCTTCAAAGCGTTCTGACAAAAGCTTGTGATGTGATCTAAACAAGGTTGAAGCTCATCTGTTTTCACAGCAGACAGAACCCTGTATACTGTGTAAGTGGTGAATGCCCGGGGGGGGGGGGGGGGGGGGGGGGGGGCGTTAACTCTCAGCGCCCGCTCACTCTTTGACAAACGGGAGCTGAGGCTGATCCCCACCCTTCACGCCACGACCCACCACACTCAGCACTTCAATGCCCAGGCAGAAATAGACTTTTTTACAGACTGTAGACTCTTCCCTCTTCGCTGCATCGATTTTCTGCTTACAAAAAAAAAAAAAAAAAAGCACGTCAGTTTTTTTTACCCCCAACTACAGCAGCGGCCTCTGGGTCGGGGTATCTATCTATTGCATTTATATATACAGTAAGTGGTAGAGCGGCCCACCCTCAACATCAATATATTTGCCTGACAGTTTGATGTAACGGTGCTTACAGAACATCTACACATCAAAGTTTGGGAAAAAATGATCCATCTCCGAAACACTCGTCAGACAGCAGGAGCGAGTGTTGCAGTGTGTCGGGCTGTCAGAGGCGGCCATGTGAGCAGCGAGCTGGAGGCTTGAAGACAGACAGCTTAGCGGCTGAAGATTTCCACCATGCCCGGTTTCTTCAACTCCTCTCATCCCCTGTGATTTCCCCCCTTTTTAGAATTCCAATTTATCCTCAGCCTTGGAAAAAAAAAAAAAAAGAAGCGGCGGGGATGGAGAAGTTTTATATGAAATGGATGATTTCTTTGAGGTGGAAGGCTGCTCTTTTCCCACAGTGACATCAAATACTTTATTTTAATTCGGCTGAAGGTATGGCTCCGAGGTACTTTCATGCATGAATTCCAATACTGGAAGGTAGCTGCTGCTGTTTTGTTTTTTTTCTTTTTTTTTCAAGCCACATTTACGGTTCAATATTGTGATGTTTAATCTGCCACAGTTGAGGAATATGCTTTAGTCGCTTTCTTGCAGAACGATAGATGAGAAGATCAATATCACTCTCACGTCAGTACGTCAGATGTGAAGCTGCAGCCGGGAGATTTCCCCCTGCTTCCTGCCTGGAAATGTCTGGCATGCTCACTAATTAATATTTCTATCTTGTTACAGAAAAGCACTTTGCTGCCCAGTCAAGAAATAGTCCCCCCCCCCCCCCCCCCCCGTAAAACAACAACTTGACATTTTAAACACTTGGTTTTTAGCACAGATTAACTTTCAGCCAGGCCAGCTGTTCCTCCTGCAGCTTGTGCTCAGCTTAACGTCATATTCTTTTAGTTTTCTTTGGACAGAGAGAGGCTAGCCGTTTCCCTTCGTTTCCAGCCTTTATGCTAAGCTAACCATCTCCTGGCTGTAGCTTCATGATTCACTGTAGACATGAGAGAGTGGTGTGGATTTTTCTCTTGGTAAAAAGGAAAATAAGCTATTTTTTTTAAATCAGAACGCTTTCGCTCTTAGTCCTTTGAGTTTTGGGGGTGTCCAGAGTCTGCACGCTCTTTACAGCCGTTTTGTGTTTCCAAACACTTGGAAATCAGGCTGATTGAAGGCTAGGTATGAAAGTACAGTACGTGTTAAGGGTTGTCTGTCTCTGTTATCTCGACGAGAGGCTGGCAACCTGTCCAGGGGGTTTTCCTGCCTTGCAGTGTGCTCCAGAATACTGAACCCCCCAATAGGAATAAGAACAAATTGGTTTGTCACACCCGATTTGGACTTTGTGCGTGCAAATAGGCTGGAGCATGTGCTTATTTTAATAACTAGTAGTTGAAAGTCTTGCTTTATGGAGCGTCTGTCAAGAAGCAGAGATTCATATAATGTTGCACCTAATCCTAATAACCTACGATACTCAGAGGCAGAATGTATTTCATTTGTCTTTTTAATCTCTTTAAAAGACAAACAGCAGCATTGTTTTACGCCATAACTCGGAGGCTATACTTTTGATGCGAAGCCAGTGCATCGTAAATCTGTTTCTCTCAATGCTGCAAGAAGAAGAAAATAAAAAGGTTGAACTGAAGCACTTAACCTCCAGCTGCTCTGATGGATCTCTGTGGCGACCAGCAAAGCTACGAGGTGGCGGATGAAAAGAGCATGCAGGTGTTTTGACAAGCAAGAAAAAAGACAAATGATCTCGAATCCTCTTCTGTGTCCAGGTAGAGCCTCTCTGCACGGGAAGGCCTCCCTACAGATTGACCCAGTGCGCTCCGATGACCAAGGCTGGTATGAGTGCAGGGTCCTGATGCTGGAGCAACAGTACGACACCTTCCACAACGGCAGCTGGGTGCACCTCACAGTCAACGGTGAGTCACCCGCACACACCTGAACACATGCTTTTGTGGGTGTGAAAAGGGAAAGAAATAGAAAACCTGCGTGTTACACACTGGAAGGGACAGCTTGGCTAATAAAATGGTATGTGTACGCTGTATTTACAGTATTTTCACCCCTTTACTTTGCCGTCAGACGGCCCTTTACGATGGGGAACTCAATCCAGTATCTATGCTTCCAAATCACACGACTCTTTTGACAAAAGATGGTTTTTTTGCTTTTTGTTATTTTGCGACTTTGGTGAATCCAAACTAACCCTTCATGACCCCCAAAGTCACACACTCGGCTTCAGTTCCACGGTGAAAACATCCGTCTGATGCCGCGGTTAAGAATATTCTAACTATCAACTGAAATACGTTTGGCTGCTGTCCTGGTCGACAGCAGTTCCTCGCTTTGCTTCCAATGCCTGGTACCTCTGGAGGCGCATCGACTGCCGTCTGTAACTCATACACTGACTACGGATAAGTACAAGACAAGTGCTAGTACACGTACGTTGGCGGAACTCTCTCTTTAAGCTTCTTGTTTTTAATAAAACCTAGTATTTTAGAGGGAGTTCTGGCATCAACACACCTCAGCTCAGTAGATACTGTACATGTTAGTTATTGTAATGTAGTTCTCCGATTGGGTTGGTAGTATTTGGCTTCATGCTGTTTTTATTAACGTTATTAACATACAGTATGTTTTAAACTCTATTCATTAATTATGTACATTAATACGGGAGTTTCAGTATTTCCTGACATTCTATATACATATGAAAATATGTATTTAGGTTATTATTTTACTCTGGTGACAGGCATCCTCATACACTCCTTTCATCTTTGGTGTTTTACTGTCACTTCTTATGTGTTTCTGGTCAAATAAAATAAAGGAAAACAAAGGAAGTATTCATGAATTGCAGCCCATCAGTCACAGTGATCTGCTGGTGACAGTTCATGGTTCTCTACTGGGGACGCTGTTAAGGATCATTCCTGGAGCTCCCTGGTGGAGGAAGGGATGAGAGGCCGGTTAGAAGAGAATTGATTGCGGCCTGTTTAAGGCGGTTCCGGCAGGGATCGTCTGCGATAGTCTGAGAGCTATCAAACTGATGACCAGGCGGAAAAAAACAAAAATCTGCACCTTTGCATTTCCCAGGAATGCCCCAGTGGCTCAGAGAAGGCTACGTGAAGTGTGTCTTCACGTTGTTGCAAAGCGCCAGAGACTACAGAGACGACGACGTGTTTTATTTTCGTTAATAGTGTGTTCTGTTTTTTTTTTTTAGACAGATATTATATCAGGCTGCTTCGTATGTTTTGCAGGAGCTGGCACCGAGTGAATGCGTTATGCAGCAAAGGTGCGGTGAAGTAAATGCAGCAGATGATTTAGTGCGTCTCATCTTGTGGCATTCCTTTGTTGGCTTTTCCGCAACTGGCTAATATGAATATTTCCTAAACCGAATAAGATGAAGCCAAAAGTGTAGAATGCCTTGAGTCAAAGCCTCACAGGTCTGTAACTTCAGACAGCTGTAAGCCTCAGAGAGAGAGAGGAACTGTCAAACTCATTCGCATGTATATTTTTGGCGCCGTGTGAAACTCATGCATATTCCATTCCATCATGCATCATGCTTACATTTTACAACGGACGCAATTCCGGTATTTGAATAATGATTACAACGCGGCGTATGCGGAATACCGCGTAAAGAACCATTTGTGAAGCATAATCACTTTGGAATGAGAAATGCTGATGTGTACGAATGGTTATTATCAATGCAGAACATAATGTTTTCTCCCGTGTGTGTTTGTGCGTTTTGTAAATTGCTTTCTGCTCTGTGTGTAGCACACTGCATGGACGTGAGAGCGTCTCATTGCGTTTATAGGCGGTGGTCTGCCGTCACCTGCACACTCTGGTGATGTTCGGAGTTCGGGAACGTCTGTGGGGCGCGCATGTGTGTGTGTGTGCGTGTGTGTGTGTGCGTGCATCAATGTCTCGCTGTGTTGGCATACTGCATCTCTGTAGCGTTCCTCATCAGTATTCACTCTTAACTTCCACTGCTCCCTCCCTCTTCTGCCGCGCTCTACTCCTGTCAGGGCCTTTCAACAGAAACTGAGCTCTCCGGGTTGTAGCAGAACTAATAATATCCCTGAATGTCATATTATATTATATTTGGCATATTAAGTGATGGCATTCTACATGACCCCGTGCGTGTTCTGCGTCTAGCTGCAGAGATGCACGACACACATGCATGTATACGGTAGATGTGTTTAACTGGTGCACATATTTAGTAGTGCTCTCTATTTGAATTGACATACAGACATTCTTGGAAACCCCAAAAAGCAGCAGTTGTTCCACAGTCTAGATATCCAATAAAGGGAATTGATATGAAGACTTTATGCTACTGTTCTCCTCTCAATGGGTGTCTGTGAGGGAAGCAGGTGCCATTTTTGTCTGGCCTCCACACAGACACTAAGGGACACCCATTTCCTTTGGCCGTTGGTGTTTGCATACACTCGTCCTTTGAGTTCCTGTCTGCTGGCCTTAACTTCCTGCCAAGCGGACAGGGAATTGGTGCCCACTCAGTGGCAGGTGTCAGATGGCAAGGCCTTGTGCCCGAAAAAGACACTAAGGCCACTCTCCATTCTCTGCCCTCCCTCCTCTTCCTCCTCTCCTCTCTCTCTCTAGTCTTGTCTCTCGCCCTGTCCTTCCCTTCTCTTTCAAGCGTCGGCAAGCTTTTCAGGAACGACAAAAAAAAAAAAAAATCCACCAGCGTTCTCCACATGATTTTAAGTTAACCATCTACTTCTGAATCATAAGAAAACACAGACCCTGCCACTGTGTCACTGGGTTAGCGATGGGCTGGGCATTTAGGACCCATTTGGGTGACCCAAATAATGGCTCATTTGTCCGCCAGCTCCATATATCCCCCATGTGTGTCTGCCCTTGTCAGTCACTAATGGGCCCATAGTGGCTACAAATGGAGCCCATGTGAACAATCACCCTCAGGCCCATGCGGGACCCAAAGATGCAGACTTAAATAACAAGTCTGTCCCAAAATTGCTCACACGTGTCAGCCCAATAGGGACCCAGTATACATACACCTGCGATGACATTGTGTCGTCGGATCCCACAATGAGAGAAAGGTCGGATCTCTTAATTACCAAGTGTAATAATCGAGATTCTGTTGACTACCTTGAGTTCGCTGACGTTAGAAGAGGAAGTGTCCTTGAGAGGCCTCTTCCTTCTCTCCCAACAGTTTACAATGAAGCACACGTTTACACGTTTGAGGCTTATGATGTGAAATCAATGAAAAAATGTCTACTCTATGTAGCCGAGCAGAGACGAGAAGGGAAAGACCAAGCAAGGGAGGAAAAGGAGGCGGACGGACTCTTGAGTTTGTGAGCATTTTGCGGCATCCAGGCCACCTGATGTGATGTGCTGCGCGGTTCACGGAAGAACAGCTGAAGTGCAGGATCTTTAAGCATCTTTTAATGTATGTAAAGGATGAAGAGTTGCAGTAAGTAGAGCAACTCCCAGGTTTCGGAGCCACAGTGACACTTCCTCTGCGACGAGCTGCAGCTGATGGTGTGAAACAACTCCCAGGTTGACCAATATACCTGCTGTTGTCACCGCCATGTGTGCCACTTATTTCCTGCCAACTGATGCTTAATCCCCTGTGAAAAACATGAATCTGAATTAAAATGAATAACAGCACTTGGTGGTGGAAGACGGAGTCAGATCCTTTAGTGAAGTCTGCTTTTAAATATACTTATTATCAGCTACATGTAAAAGTACTCATTGCTCAGCCCATGTGTCTGATATATTATCATATTTGTCATTAATAATACTGATGCGTTATACTGTTGTAGGTGGAACTAGTTTGGTAATTTTGTCCTGCGGTTTCCAACTTTAGGGTGAAGATCAATCTGAGGGGCCGTGCGAGGATTAACGGGAGATTAACGTGTTTCGCTACATAAACTTATTTTTTAGGCTTTTCTCTAATCTTTGCTTTATTTGTGAAATATTGGATACTTTATGCCTGTGAGGGAGCGAGCCGCAGGCACCAGAGTCACAGGTAGATTTTCAAAAAAAGAAGCTTTAATTTACCCCCAATGAAGAACAAAAAAACTATATTTACAAAATATGCAACGAAAAATTTCTGAAAACTAAAACTCACCAAGCTGTCAGCCTGTGTAGCGGTGACTGAGCGGCGACGATGCACTCTGCTGTGTGCGTGTGTGTGTGTGTGTGTGTGTGTGTGTGTGTGTGTGTGTGTGTAGTGGTAGTTGAGAAAGTGTGAGTCACCGCAACCACGAGAGGTCCTTTGAGCATGCAGCCATAACTAGACACCCAAAATATATTATGCAGTTTGCTGCAGACGAATGTGAGAATAGCCGTGGACAGACAGGGAGGTGCACACTCACACACACACACACACACACACACACACACACACGGGATAAAATCTTAAATTAAAAGTAACGTTTTGCTAAAGCTGTTGAAACAGAAATCGGGATTGGTCAAATCTACCGATGAGAATGAATGAAGCGTCTTACGGTAAAAGCACAGGTGGACCAGGTTGCCCGTTGACCCGTTTACACGTAAACCAGCCAATGCATTTTATCTCCGTTAATCTACTGCGCCATCTAACGCAGTGAGTTGTTAGAGAGCGAGAGGGCAGTATGGACGGGCAGATGTCTGAACGTGCTAATTGGACAATTTGTTTTGCTCCGTGCCAGGTGCTAGTATGCATTCTGAAGCATGGCAGCACTCCCAGCGGCTAGCAGTGACCCACTTGTATAGCAGCGCCTTTTTTTTTTTTTTTTTTCCCTTCTCTCTTTAACTAAACATTCTGCCACTATTTCTAATCAAAATATTGTGTTGAAACACTGAGAGCAGCTGGCGGAGAAAACTACCCTTCACTGGCCTGCGGTCGCCGGTGAAGAGCTCCCTTGTGGCTGTTAGTGATGCTAAGAAACATCAGGTGGAAATGCACCGATGCTGCTAAATTGTTTCTTTAGCTTCTCGTGAACACTCGGCAACGCGGAGGGACGACCGTCGTCATCCGTGGTCCCTGTTCACTCAGGTGATCTCGCTGTTTTAGAAAGCAGTGGCCTGGCCTGCCGTCTGAGCGATGTCTGTGGGCCGGAGTCATGCATGCGATTCGTTTGCTGACACTTTGTCCCGCTGGCCAGTGACGGTACTACAAGGTCAAAAATCCCCAGTGCCTCCCTCCCGAAAAGCATTTTCCTCATAGACACACTTCTAGAAAAGAAAGTCTGTACAGCAGCTGAGGCTGTTTGGGGAAGATGAGCCGATGAGCTGTCTGATTCGTTAACCGTGAGTGCCTGTTCAAAGATTCATAGCGATGCGTTTAATAGTTGTTGAGATATTTCAGTGTGAACCAAAGCGGTGGACCGCGGAGCTACTGGTGTGGATCAAATCTTTGCAAAGCTACGTCCAGAAGATGATGATGATGATGATGATGATTGTTGTTGTTCTTCAGACTGTGTCACTTTTGTAATGATTCCTACTTTCACTTCCTCCGCAGCCCCGCCTTCATTTACAGCGACGCCGCCGCAGTATGTGGAGGCGAAGGAGGGGGGAAGCACTATGCTCAGCTGCTCTGCCCAGGGAAATCCAAAACCAATGATCAGCTGGCTGAGGGAGGGGGAGGAGCTCGCTACCGACGCAAAATACTCGGTAAGGACGATGCCGAATAAAAGGCATTAATATCAGCACAAATATAGAAGCAGGGTTTGTGCACAGATGGTGTCGGCCGCTGAGTCCATCTGTACTGGAAGTATGTTATGGACCGTGTCTCACCCACTCGCATCAGCTCGTTCTGTTGTTGCGCCGCAGAACAATCCCATTGCTATGTGATAAACCTCAATAAACGCTTCAGGGTTTGACATTTGTGATGCAGAGGCTTTAGTTTATGATATAACACAAGACATTCTCACTTACATCATCCATAACAGCTTTTACACTGATTTCTATATAATTTGAACAAGTTCAAAGTGTGGAGCCCTTGATAGATTACGCTCAGTGATCGCAGTGAGGCTGTCAGTCAGGCTCTCCCTGCTCCTCTGTGTAACCACACTGTGAATAATGTCAACAACGTTGAGACTGGCAGCGCACCTCACATTCCAGAGAACCTCTTTGTTGGTCGGCGATGCGTGATTTTTTTATTATTATTTTTTTATTCCTGTGGATAAACTCCCAAAAGTAGACTCTGATGTCGTGACAAGATATTTCTGGCGCAGCCTCTACGGGGTTCGACAGAAGCAAAACGTCTCAAGCTACGTAAACCATCGACAATGAAACATCAGGTGGTGGATGGTGGCGTGAGTCGCAGAGATTCAAAGACAACGCTTCAGAGGACGATGACTCATCGCAGCCACGGGATGTTCTGCATCTCGACTAAAAAGGCGCAAAGGTGCAGACGTAGCATGTTGTTGAATATGTATCAAGACCGTTGAAGGGCGTTTATTACACGGCTTTGGAATTGTATTGGGGAACTTCTTTGAAAGGTGGAGGCCTCCGTCTTTTATTCCGCATGCCTTCACATTCTCATATGACACTGATGTTGCAGTCTGCTGCTCTCAACTGGCTGCTGCTGCACTGATGCAGGCAGTCAGGAGCAGAGAGGAGCGTCCGATCAGGGCCTCTTCTCCCCAAACAGTCGCCTCAGTAAATGATTAGACAACATGCATGGTGCATTATTAATCTCCTTCTCCTGCATCAATATTACATTTAGTCCTAACATGTATGTTACCCGAAAAAATGTAATTTGCTAGTGAGAGCCTTGTGCCATACTTCACTAGTTCCACTGTTGTATTCTAAGAAAATATTTTAAAAAAAAGCAGAGCACTTATCAGCTGTTTACATTTGGCTGCTCAGAGTTTATGTTTTAAAATCTCCTTCGCGTGTGTTTATGCGCGTCAGGGTAAATTTGCTCATCCCACACGATCGCATCCATGGAGACGTCACGGAGAAAAGGCAGGAATGTAGCAGACCGAGAGGAGGAGGAGGAGGAGGAGGAGTCCGTCGTCTTCCTCCTCTCTTTGCTTTATTACTTTATTTATTTGCAGAGACCCCCGAAAACAAAGGCGCTTAACAAAACAGTAGTGCAGGAGAGGAGAGTAAACCTGGGTGGGATTATAAGGGTCTTCCCCAAAGTGCACTCAAATGACAAGCAAGCAGGAAAACAACAGCAGCCCAGAAGCCCAAATCTGTCTCAGTGAAGTGTGACACAAATTGAGATTCTGCCTTCATCTCACGGCTCACCTTATCTACTGTTCTTTTCTCTGTCCCCCCACCACCACCACCCTCCCCAACCCCCGCATCCCATCCTCCTCCTTCTCTTTAATCTGGTCCCCCTCACCTTGAGTTGAGTACATCTGTGGCAGAGAGAGCATCGGAGCGGACCGACGGATGCTGCATATCACCACGTCCCGCTAAGTGTACCGTCTGCTGCAGTCTGCTGCTGCGCCGTCTGTGCTGTGGCGGTGCGGTGATTCGATTTTCGATCGATTCAGTGCAACATAGTATCAAAAAAAGAAGAAGAAGTTTAACTTGTGGGTTCAGACAGAAGGAGTGGTGAATCTTAAAAGGAGGCGTGATTGCACTCAAAGTCAATCTTTACATAACCTCTGCAGGGCTGAGGTCAACCTGATGAGAAGCTGTGACTTCTCAAGCTCAGTCTGCTGCATGAACGTACGGAGAGGAGAGGGAAAAGGAGAGATAGTAACTTATGAGAGCTTGAGTCTGAGAGTAGAAACAAACACACGAGTACATTGCTGGCTGGCTTACAGCTACACTTGGCTTACATTCGATGTTTGGGGCAAATCAACATGGACTGTGCAAATGTTCCAGCGGTGAAAATTTGCACAAAAGATGTGGCGGTTAAGACCCACTGAGCACGGAGCAACGCGTTGTTCTCTTTATACGTCTATGAGTGGTGCTATGTGGAAATTTAGGGGTCGAAAATACAAGATTCTGCAAATGAGGGTTAACTTCGCCTGCCGACATCGTGGTATTTTGCCAAAAAAGCAAGGCGTCGGTGGGTCTGGAAGTCTTGTTAAGAGTTGAAATCATTCTACACTTTTGTTGTGAACTTCTGTCTCCACTGAATACAACGTATCTGAACCAGCCACAGAATTGAACTTAAAACATCTTTCTTTTTACAGAAGAAGATCATCCCTGTACTTTCTGATTATTCTCACCGTCAGATACAGTACAAACGAAAAGCAAAGTGCTACACGGCACGTCGCACACATCGTTGGTGAAAGTGCAGGTCGCTTTGTTGGCGCAATGTTTGCTAACAAGCTAACTGCTCGTTAGCTCGCGGGCCACTGAAATCCTTCGCTTTCCGGTGGGTCCTCAACGTGAGGCGAACCTTCTCTTTGCTTTCTTATCGAACGCACCTTTAACACTTTACCTTTACATGTGTGAGTTCTATAAAAGATCAAAACACATAATAACTCAGTATTTTAAAGGCATAACCTGAGCCTCAAATGAGAGCAGCTCAGTAAAAGTTACTGGCATGTGAAAAAAACCAAACAGAAAACATGCCAAAGTCAGCCAGACAGTAATTCAAATACAGACAATTTTAATCAGTTTTAATCTCTTCCAACTTTTTTTAATCAATACAAACTGCTTTCCAAGTCTTAAATCGACGCTTCCCGACACGTCGGTGTTTGGTTTGCACTCGTAGCGCCCAGCATGCCATGTGTTGTGTGTCACACAGCAGCGATGAACAAAGTGCTATCTTGTGATGATGACACGGTTTTGCCAACAGACTGACACAAGTTAAACGTCGCTCGCGTTGATCCGCTAGCAGCATCTCTGGGCTATAAAACATTAGAAGGACAGATGAATAGGAATGATTCTGCAGGCGTAGCAGATCCCCCCCCCCCCCCCCAGCCGCATGAATGGATAGACTACAGCTGTGTGTGACTTGAATGGACAGAGCTTCTCGCAACCTGTTGCATAATTTATAAGGTTTTTTTTTTTTTTCTATTAGGTTTGGTTAATGTGTTTCTTCACCACTTATTGCTTCTCATCAGTGGCTGCACACAGGGACACGCAGCAGTTGGACGTCTCCAAGGTTACAACATGCGGGAATCGGTCCCGGAGTTAATTAAAGCGCGACTCATTCATGACTTTAAAGTGTTTGATGTATTTTCTTTGGAGTAGACTCTCACCGTGAACGTACTCGGAAGAGTCGGGTTGTTGTATGACTAGGATCAGTCGCTGCACGTCAAGTGAGATTAGATAAGTTTGATTATATTTCTGCCAAATAAAGTATGTTAAATTATTATTTGCCGACCGAAGTCGTCCCACCAGCGTTGTGTCTGGCGACCTGATGCTTGCTGTTTGTCACATTATTGTATTGTACAGGTGCATGACGGCAGTCTAACCATCCTCGGCATCACCAGAGACGACAGAGGGGCGTACACGTGCCGAGCCTACAGTGACCAGGGAGAGGTGCTCCACACGACCCGTCTGCTGGTTCAAGGTACTTCACCCATACACGGATCACGCGTTAGCGAGGCCTACATTACATGTTATTACCAAGTCTACAAACGTATTTGCGCGGATCGCCAGATTTGTAAATGACAAAACGCGTTTCCTCGTTTCTACCTTCGGCCAAATATTGCATTTGCATCAATAAAGTAGTTTTATTATTTATACTTGAAGGCATTTACTGTAGCAGCATTTAAAAGCTATGCATGCAACTCTCCTGTGTACCGATGTATGTAACATGACTTCTCTATCAGTCAGTCAATAACTCAGTCTGGGGCTTGTGTGTCCACGTGTGTGTGTGTGTGTGTGTGTGTGTGTGTGTGTGTGTGTGTGCGTGTGTGTGTGTGTGTGTGTGTGTGTGTGTGTGTGTGTGTGTGTGTGTGTGTGTGTGTGCGTGCGCTCTTGTGCACCCCCGTGTGTGTACAACAGGATCTGTCCGCGAGAGCGTCACTGTCTGTCTCCGGTCCATTAACTAGGCTCTCTGCTAGACACAGATCGGATAGATGCTTGTGATAGCAGCCTCCGGTTCTCTCGCGCAGCCTCCTGATACAGCGGGGAGTTAACAGTGTGTATTTAACAAGCAGCTGAGCGTCTTGCTGTTACGGTCGAGTAAGCGTAAGGTCTATTTTAATGCCCGACTTCTGTAAGGTGGAAATCAGAGCAGAGGAATTACTCTCCTCTTTGTTCCCGGTACAGTAAATGCATGTGCACGCTCACTGCAAACACGCATTAAAAAAAAAAAAAAAAAAAAAAAATCATTGCGTTGTAACCCGGTGGATCGTGTAACCGGCGGTGCATGTGATGCAACTACATTAAGGCTGAAAGGCCTCCAGTGGAGCCGCTGATGCTGCGATACCCGTTTCTCTCCACCACAACACACTGGAGGCCTCCATCGCAGCAAAACCTCACCGTATAAAGCCGACCGTGCAAGAGCACCGCGATTCAAATGTGACGTTACGCTGTGGGGACGTGATCAAAGCTGGTCTAATAGATTATTGGATGCATTTGTAAACTGTCTTCAGGTACGACTCATTGGTGTATCGGACCATTGTAGGCAATGTTGTAAATCAATGAGATGTTTGTTGTATGATGTACTGTATGAGTGTTACGGCCACTGGGGAAAACATTTTCAAGATTAAAGCCTAAATATATATTTTTTTTTCAAAAATGAAGTCGTGATGCTACAAAAATAACCCCAAATGTATTATTTCAAGAAGACAGTAATATTAGGAGAGAGAGAAAGAGTGAGGGGAAATTTCTCCTCTGGGAAGGATGGTTGGTTCATATACATTGTGAAACAGAATCGCATACATTTGACCTAAAAATGTGTCTAGCGTCAGACAATTCCAAAACAGATGTTACAGGGTTCCTTCTTTCGCTTGATAAGACTTTCTACTGAAAACAATGGAACTACTAAGTCGTATGGTGTTCCTGTTATTTTGTCCACCCCCATTCACAAGAGGTCTCACCTGCCGTGTGCCATGCAGGTAACCATGCTGGCCTCTGCCGTGTAAACACCAGAATAACGTCGGAGAGTAGGATGTGTTTCACACGAGATGAGATGAGATGAGCCTGTATTTAAGTTCTGACGTCGCAGCAGCACAAGGTCGAAAACAGAGGAAGGAAAAAATGAAATAGATAATAATCGGAAGAATCTAAGTATCTATAAGAGAGCAATAAGACTCTCATACGTGACGTGTTTTACACCACTGACTGTGCATCCACCTTTGTCAGGGTATGAAACCATCAAGCGACACTCTAGAAATCTACAGCTAGACGGCATGAGAAAAACTCCAAAAATGAAATGTGTGCATCGAAGTTGAGTTGAATATTTGGCTTGAAAAGTGATGAGGGATAAAATGCGGGGTATGATTAAAACTCAGAGCAATAAGAAGCAGATATCTGAGGAGTCATGATTCTCACTGCCGTGATCTGTTTTTAATTGTTATGTGAGACACCCGCACAGCGCTGTCAGCGCTCCCACCTGATGCATTAACGCTGTGAGGAACGTAACCAGGAGGCTTGTATCTGGGCCCACTCATAAAAGACAGCTTACCTTTCATGGCTGCTGCTGTTTTATTGAGAGTTATGAGCAAACCTGGAGCACCTCCGGGGGATAAAAAGGTTACAATGTGAGGCATGTATACGCTCCGACACGGACTACTATTAAGGTTACAGGAGCTGCTTGCTCACCGTATTTTACATCGGACTGTG
Source organism: Cebidichthys violaceus (assembly GCF_023349555.1). Lineage (NCBI taxonomy): Eukaryota > Metazoa > Chordata > Actinopteri > Perciformes > Stichaeidae > Cebidichthys > Cebidichthys violaceus. Next base: position 23,519,942 of record NW_027176262.1, on the reverse strand, counting down.
GTGATATATCGTAAATAATACATAGTGTGTGCTCTTTCTCACTGTGTGCCTGGAAAACAATGTCCACAGTCCCAAAAGAGGAAGCAGAGAGGACCTGCATGTGGCTGAGTGGGATTTAAAAAAAAAGGATTCAATAGTAATTGTCAATCGTCAATACAATAAGTTTTAAGAGGTAAGGATCTATTCATGGTAGGAGCTCTAACCCCCCCCCCCCCCGTATGCTAACTGCTCAGCACTCAAACGGCAGACAGACACAGTTAGCAACAAGCTGGTGAACATAGAGGAGCATTTAGAAGCTAAACAGCCAGATATTTCCCTCAGGAGTTCATAGAGTAGAGTGAATATTGGATTTTCACTCAGTATGTGACCAGAGACAGGAATCTGAATGAATGCTAATGTTGCTCCATGTTTGCTGGATGTGTAAATATGCACCATATTCTATTAAAAAAAAAAAAAAAAACATCTTTTATTGCAGCTTTTAATAGTAAAACCAATAGACAACAAAAAACTAAAACACTTCTGCTTCTCCTAGGGCCTCCGTACATCGTCTCTCCACCAGAAAACGTCACAGTAAACATATCCCAGAATGCACTCTTCACCTGCCAAGCGGAGGCGTATCCTGGAAACCTGACCTACACCTGGTTCTGGGAAGAGGATAACGTCTACTTCAAGAAGTAAAGTTATGATCAAGTTCTCCTCTGTACTGTAGCTGCAGGGAAAAACATCTTAGTTAGGCACTTGGGTGAAGTTAAGACTTAATGGCCTCTCGCTTATAGGGACATTTAAAACACCGCAACAATTTGCATTTACCCCAAAGCTTGAAAGTGACATTGTGTGTCTCTGTGCTGCATTTTGAGTGTGTGTGTGTGTGTGTGTGTGTGTGTGTGTGTGTGTGTGTGTGTGCGCCGGTGTCCTGTCCTCTGGGGCCGCAGCGGGGGTCTGTCTGGACAGCGCCAGGCGAGTTAGTGCGCTCTGATGACAATATCACATGACTCAGGCCTTGTGTCATCATAATCTCTGAAGCGTAGCCAGGACCTCCGCGGGCTCCCCAGAGCTGGTCTGCACAGCCTGAGAGGGTTTTTACAGCGAGCGAGTGACAGACAGAACAAGTGGGAAGGAAGAACAAGTGAGCGGGAGATTGAGTGGCAGTGAAAACAAGCGTCTAAAGGACTTCCACAGAGGAAGTGCACTGATGTGTCCCATCTAATTTTAAAACAGCTTTCAGGCGTCAATCTTGATTTATTTTTCTTTTCTTTTTTTTTTTTTTTTGCAGGCTGGACGTTTATAAGGCATAACTATGGGAGTAGTTTAAGAAAGTGCATTATTGCAAAGTAATGGAAATAAACTTAATAGAATAAAAGATAATCCTAATCATAAGGTATAATAATAATAAAGCATTTTTTATTTATGCATATAAAACATCCGCTCCTAGATCACTCAAAAGCAGCAGGAGGTAGCTCATGGCATTGTTTTGTTTTATCTTGTGACTAACGGCTTTATTAATGGTCAATACATGATTGACTAATACTTTACAGATCAATTATTATTCACAGAAACGGATTCCAAGTTGTAACACGTATCTATTTGGTGCTAGTTATATGCAGTTATACCTCTTGGTAAACCGTTAATAAATAAGGTAATAATTTGTTGATGATCCATTCATACGGTCCAATCAGTCAAACAACCTGGCAACCCAAACAGTGGCTTCATTAATGGCCTACAGCTGATCTGTAATGATTTACTGACCATTAATGAAGCCATTAATTAGTAACAACGTACACACCCTTAATTAATAAAAAGAGGTCTTATTCTATTTAATGACGCATTCAGTTTGAGCTCCACCTCTGTTCCATGATAACGTTGTTTCCCTGTGTGGAAAAGAGAAGCGGCTCCATTAAAAGTGACAGAACATGCGCTCCATCATTACAGTGTTTCGTTTCAAATGGTGTCAAGGGGGAAAACAGAAAGGCTGGACATGTACCATTTGTGCGATTATGGCAATTAGCAGATGTGTTTGAATCTCTTGCTCTGTACTCTGTGTTCCTCTCCCAGAGCTGGATGCTGTTTGACTCTCTGCTGCTCTCTTATGGCACCTCGATGTAATTCAGCAAAGAAAATGAGACGTGTGCCTTTCTCTGTTGGTGTGTTTCAGTAACACGGTGCGTGCCAAAACGTGTGTGTGTGTGTGTGTGTGTGTGTGTGTGTGTGTGTCTTCTTGCAGTGATCTGAAGCTCCGAGTGCGCATTCTCATCGACGGCACCCTCATCATCTTCCGGGTCAAGCCGGAGGATGCTGGGAAATACACCTGCAGTCCGAGCAACAGTCTCGGCATCTCGCCCTCGGCGTCGGCCTACCTGACTGTTCAGTGTGAGTGTTACCTTGGCAACAAAGTGGATGGGGGAGGGGCGGGGAGGACGGTACGGCGAGCTGTGCGAGGAGGAGAAGGGAACAGCGGCAGCAGTATGGAGGCTGCTGTGCTATTTGGCAGCGCTGCTCTACCGCTGTAATGCAAAGTACCCTTCTTGAATTTCAAGGGCAGACGCGACAGAGAGTCACGCAGTTTGCTTTTGACCGAGCCCCTTTCACCACGTTCATATTCTTAGTGGAGACAATTTTCATCTGTTCCGACTCCAGCCTCAAAGATGGAGACGGGCTCGTCCTCGGACTCCATTTTTCCTCATCTCTTTTGAATCTAGGTCCTCAAAAAATGAAATGGTGACCTTCCTGTTCTGCAGCTCTGACCGATGAGAGAGTCAGAGAGAGAGAGAGAGAGAGAGAGAGAGAGACAGAGAGAGAGAGACAGAGAGAGAGAGAAACGCCACTCCTGGCCATCTGACGTTTCATCATCAAGCCCTTGTGTGTTGCCGCCGGTCATTGATTACTACAGTATGACAGCGAGCCGGAGAGTCACAGGCACTTCAGGCACTGATTTCATCACTGGCCCGGAATACCGTTACGACCATAATTTAACCGGTTATCCTGGATGCAAAGCATACTCTGTCTCTATATTTATCAAACATCCTGAGAATCACTCCCAGGAATTACCTAGGAATATGAAATGCTCAGAGTTTCAGTAGTTTATGAACACTTACTTCCCAGCAAAGGAGAAGGACTCTTTAAGAGAGCGTGTGATCGAGTATTAAACCATGGTGCAAACCAAAAAGCAGAAAAATAGCACCTGCTTTTTTACACTTCATACTTTGATTACTTTCCAAGATTTGAGGACTAAATTCGGTAAACCTCAAAATAATATTTGCAAATACGCCATTTAGACTTCGAGGCAATTTGACTGAGCTATGTGACATCATCAGCCGTGTCCAACGCCACGTCCTACAGCCTATAATAGTTCAGCGACACATATTGCACAGTGAAGATGTTTTAAAACTCTCCGTTGCCTAATCTTCTCTTCCACTTATTCCCTTTTCAGAGAACGTGTAAGTCGTGGGAAATGCACAATAAACTTAATAAACAATACAGCTCTGCTATTATTATAAATGAATACAAATATTGCATTTTAGTTTGCGGGGTTTTCTGCTCTGAGACGCTTAGTAAATCTGGGCTCCGGTCTTTTCCCATCAAGCAATACAACCAAATGTCCATTTATTTTTTTTTTGTTGGATTGCATCATGTGAAATTGTCTAACGCTGATCCTTCCCTTTTTCGTGTAGACCCTGCCCGAGTGATCAACATGCCCCCGGTCATCTACGTCCCACGCAAACTGCCTGGCATCATCCGCTGCCCGGTGGACGCCAACCCACCCGTGACGTCAGTGAAGTGGGAGAAAGACGGCTATCCCCTCAGAGTGGAGAAGGTTGGTACTCGGGCCCGTACATTAACGGTCACGCTTTTTACATTTAAGTTGCCGTCTGTGTGTGAGAAATTAGAGGAATCTATTTGCAGAAATGGAATATAATATTAGTAAGTCATTTTCTTCAGTGTATAATCACCTGGAAATACAAATCCTTGTGTTTTCGTTCCATCAGAAAGATTCAAGATTCATGTTTTATTATAGTTCTCCTACACACCGCAGGCCTTCATTACATAAGCGTCTACTTACAGTACAAATAGAACTTGACATCAAGCATTTCAGATGCCCCCCCCCCTTTGTCTTGTAGTATCCTGGTTGGAGCCTGTTGCCGGACGGAAGCATCCGGGTGGCGGAGGCCACAGAAGACTCCCTGGGCACCTACACCTGTGTGCCTTACAACGCCCTGGGTACCATGGGCATGTCCCCCCCTGCCACTTTGGTGCTAAAGGTACGTCACTGCTCATCGTGTTTGCTTCTGTCTTGCCGCAGGTTTGAGCGCACGCCGACGTGCCGAGAAGTCCTCACGATGGGTCTGGTGTTTGTGTGTTTCCTCCAGGATCCCCCTTACTTTAATGTGAGACCTGGGGGGGAGTACCGTCAGGAGGCCGGGAGAGAGCTTGTTATCCCCTGTGCTGCTTCTGGAGACCCTGATATACCAACCATCACCTGGAGAAAGGTGCGGCAGAAATAACGCACCGTTACAAAACATCCTAGCAAATCATCTTCTGCACTTGTTTGTTACGTTTGTTTCCACTCCTTTAACCATGTCGCTGTAATTTCCGTGTCCATTGAAGGTGGGGAAGCCAAGCAAGAGTAAGCACAACATCCTACCCAGTGGCAGCTTACAGTTTCTGTCTCTCAGCAAGGAGGACCACGGAGAATGGGAGTGTGTAGCCACCAATGTGGTCACGAGCATCACTGCCAGCACGCGTATCCTAGTCATCGGTACAACAGATCTGCACAGTGCCCTCGGCTCACCAGAGCTTGCTCAATTTCCTCAACCAACTGACCTTCTCAAAGTTGTTTTGAGTTCATTGTGATCCCACTTTTGCTGTGTGTATATTGAGCGATTTGCACGATAAGACCCTCATCCCTCAGACACCTTGCCTCTGTCCAATTTCCCCCTGGGCATCATTAAAATTTCATTAGATCTTATCTGTAATAGCTTTACACCGTTAATTCAAAAAAAACGCCTGAATCTGTAACTACAGTGTGGTATCCACCCCTCTGCTGGAACAGCCTCACTACAGCCTTTGTCTGTTGAGTCAATGGACCAAGGACATCTTTTCACTCTTGGATAAATTGACTGAAGTGTCGACAAAGGCAGGCGGGGTTATGAAGTTTAAACGCCCTAAAACTGACTCCTCTATTACCTATAATGCAAGTTGCAGGGTTCAACTTGTAATAACTAATCATGGTGGGAATGAATCATGTAGAATATGCATATTCATAGCAACGTGAGGCACAGAAGATTCTGCGTGTTCTCGGGACGGTTAGTGCTGCATTCTTTGCACTCATTATACACACACAACTGCTCTTCCCTGTGGACATATTTATTAGATTTGTTCCTTATTTTCTCAGATGCTAGTCCAGGCCTTTTTAAAAGGAATACTCACTCATACTCACACCGGAAACATATTCACGTGGAGTATGAAATATTCGACCCCTGCAGCCTAGAAAGATCTCTCTTCCATCCCGGGGAGAAGGAAGCGGCTCCGGGCTACGTGGGTGGGATGAGCGAGAGCTGCACACAGCACTGCCGCTCTTGAACCTGACCTTACGCTGGTCGCCACCTTAGCCAGCGTCACATTAGTACGAGAGTGCATGTGCAGCACGGCGACATCATGCTCCTCAACCGACTTGAGGTGCATCATGTTGAACTCAGTCAGTAGCCTTGACTTTAAATAGCCAGTTAGGTGAATAAAGTGTAATATATACACGTATTATATGTGAAAAGGACATCTATAGTTCCAGTACTGCAAGTGATATAAAATGATACTTGTAAGCAGTTGTATATCTAATAAGTAAATTAGTGCCTTTAAGTGAATTCCCTCTCTGTCTCGGTCTCCCAGGCACCAGCCCACACGCTCCTGGCAATATCCATGTGTTGCCCTCAACAACCTCTGCTAATGTGTCCTGGGAGCCAGGATACGACGGCGGCTTCGAACAGACGTTCTCTGTGTGGTACGGTCCGGTGTGAGTGCTCTTATTTATTTAACTTCAAATCAATGGCGGCAGTCTGCAGATGTGGAAACACCGCCTTGAGGTTAAGAGCCGGGTTTCGACGAGCGATGATGAAATGTGTCAGAAAGTCAATCCAAAGGTAGAATGTTTTGACAGCGTGTTTCTCAGGGTATTATTCATTATTCATGGTGCGTATTGGGAAGGTAGCATCTCACTCACTCGCTATCAGGTACATGAGGTACGTGCACCTGATAGTTATCGCGTTTTTCAGCGGTGAAGTACTTTACTTTTCTATTTTTCGCTACTTTATACTTTGTATAAATGTACTTTTTACTCCAATGCCCAGTAATTACCTCGTAGAGCCAAACACATAACAGCAGAGTGGAGCATTGTGAACGTTAACAATAACAGTGATAAGAGCTGACAGGGTGTCATAACTCTAATGAGGTAAAAAAGCACCAAAGAACTATTTTTCAAATGATTTTATGACTTTCTTGCTAAAGTGGCCTCATTTTCCCGGTGGATCATGTTTAAAGTGAAAACTCTTACTTCATTATACGCTCCGAATTCAGTTATTTTTGTTTAACGTTACTTCTGGCAAACCACCAATAAGTACAGGTAGAATATGAGACATTTTTGTGCACATGTGGACGTTTTGTATCTAGACATAGACGTTATCGTCGTTGGTCTGTCTGTGCTCACACACACACACACACACACACACACACACACACACACACACAGTCAGTGAAAACAGTCAGTCAGTCCTGAAGGATGAAGATTGGTATGCAGACAGTTTGAGACAACTTTATTTCTTAACCCTGTTTTTTGTTTAATTTTCCAAAAGTGCTTCAAAGTTGATTATAAGATAGAACAAATGTAAGCAGTAAAACAATGCATATAAAAATAAAAAACAATACATTAAATGGAAATTGATAATAAAAAAAGAAGCATTTTAAACATGAGTATGAATAAGGACTTGATTACATTAAGTGCTTTTAGACAAGTAACATCATTTCATTTAGTCTTTTGACCAATGACAGTTATTACATTATTCACCGTTATTTCTGGTGCACATCATCGATCGTCTCTCGGTCTCTCTGTCTCCTTTCTGTCCTCAGGTCAAAGAGAACAGACTTCGGTCCTCACGACTGGCATTCGATGCCGGTTTCTGGTGCTCAGATTTGGTTGGTGGTGCCAGGGCTGGAGCCTGGGACAGAGTACCAGTTCAGTGTGCTGGCACAGAACAAACTGGGCACGGGTCCATTCAGCGAAGTGGTGACAGTCAACACTGCAGGTGGGTTCTTGTTCAAAGGCTTCTCCATCCAGATTTGCTGCTTTTTGACTTCAAAATACATCTACTGAGTTGCACTGAGACACTATTTATATATATTTTTTTTACAATATAATCACATAGTGTACAAAGTCATTTAATTCACCTTTTACTTTGGTACATTTAAGAAGGATGAGTGCATGAGCATTACATCAGAAGTTTACAATCCATTATGTTTTCTCTATATTTATTTATTGTTATGCTATTCTAATGCAAACCATTTTCATCATGATTCAACAAAACATACAGATTACGTAATGTTTTACACCAACCGAACCAACAACATGCAGAGGAAGTAGACTGATTTAATCTAGTCCATAAATGCCAGACCAAACCTGAGCCCTTGAATCTATATGACAGAATTATTCATTATTAATCCACTTCAAAGAAAGCGATACGTCTGCTTTAAATCCATCCACCTCCATAATACACAGTTGGTGATTAAAATCTACATAAATCAAGAAGCGTGTCCCTCCTAAAGCCCCGGTGATCTCTCCTGTCAGGATTTCAGAAGAAGAAACCCCCCAAATATTTGACATCATAACCGTGAAATCATTTTAATGATGCTGCGATTAATAAACAAAGGCTCCATGACGGTAACTTCATCACAATACCGGCTTTTGTTCTTCACGGCGTAAAACCCGGATTCTGCTACTCGCTGTGCTGGAAAGCTCACCTTCATTCAACAAAGGCTAAATGAGGCTGGAACAGTTCTGACCCAGTTCACACACTCGGACAGAAGCTAATACTGCAGACGAATGGCAGCAGACAAGACGCTTTTTGGTTTACTGTACAGGAATTCTACATTACATACATAGTCTGGTATTTTCATAGCTCTTTAAGCATGTGCAAGAAGGAGGATAGATTTTGGTTAAACTGGTAAATAGCAATACTTTTTTTAAGACCCATGTTTTAGGTCCAAATCACGCATTATTAATGTATAATTAGGAGCTAAACCACTCTACTTTCTCAAGGCATACGGCGTATTTCAAGCATTTATATCATACAGAAAAGGGCAACCAAATATGTGTCATCTTCAGGTCAAAGTTGCATTTGTTTAATGTCTAAACTAGACATTCTCGTCATCCTCAGTTTGACTTTGTGTTTAGCGCTAATTAGCAATGTCAGCATGCTAAGACGCTGAACTAAAATAGTGTTCATGGGAAAGAGTACACCTGCTTAGCATCAGTGTGTTGGTGTCGCCATGATGAGCGCGTTAGCATCACGTGCTCAGCATGCTGGTGTTAGCGTTTAGCTCAAAGCGGCCACGCAGAGCCGCTAGCACGGCTGTATACTCTCAGTATATATATATTCTCTTATGCAACATGTGTGCTCCACAGGCTCTCCTCTGGGTACCCCAGAACCACTGGTGCTTCTTACTCCACCACGGTGCCTCACAGCCAATCGCACGCAGCACGGTGTCCTCCTCACGTGGCTCCCCCCGGGCAACCACTCCTCACCCATCGACCGGTATATCATGGAGTTCCGCCTCGGGGAGAGGTGGGAGGTTCTGGACGACCTGATCCCATCCACTGAGACCGAGCTCATAGCCAGAGACCTGGTTCAGGTCAGTTACATACACACGTCGGTCGGTCGACTTCTATCTCCCCATTTTAATCACCATTCTTTGGAAATTACAAAATGACTAAAATAACGATATGCAAACAAGACAACTGCAAACTATAATTTTGTTATTATGATGCAAGTAACAACAAAAATGATCATATATATATCATTATGCTGCATTTTAAAAACTCTAAATGATCTACTAAGCTATAAACAAAAGTCAAACAAAAGAGTGTGTGTGTGTGTGTGTGTGTGTGTGTGTGTGTGTGTGTGTGTGTGTGTGTGTGTGTGTGTTGTGTCTCTCCCGCAGGAGTCCTGGTATGAATTCCGAGTAATGGCTGTCATGGATGACCTGATCAGTGAGAGCAGCAACGTAGTGGGAGTGTCTAGCACGGGTCAGTTATGAAGCATTAAACAAAGCACACACGGACATGCTTGGCCCTCGTGGAGGGACAGATATGCACGTTTTGTGTTCATAACTGCTCCCTTTCGCCCCGCTTGTTTGCCCCATCAGATCCCTTCCCCCCTGCAGAGTTGCCTGACGAGGGGCTGGCGCGGCCGGTGGTGGCGGGGGTTGTGGCGACTATCTGTTTTCTGGCAGCGGCGGTCCTGTTCAGCACTCTAGCAGCTTGCTTTGTCAATAAGCAACACCGTCGCAAACTCAAGCGTAAACCAGGTCGGTATTATACGCAACGTGTAATAACTGTAGTATTACATGTCTGATCATGGATGGATTACTGATGACTTTTTAGAAAGTCTTGATTGGTTGGGGGGGGGGGGGGGGCTGTTACTCGTCTCAGGGTCCTGTTCTCTCGTAATCCGTCCATGTGTCTGACTTCTGCTATTCAACAGAGCAAATGCTGAATTTCCATGTCTCTGTCCTCTCAGATCCTCCCTTGTCGGTGACACACTTCAGGAAAAGCATTGAGTCACCGTAAGTAAAGTCATTGCCAGAGCGGCCTGCAGTCTGCCGGAGGTGGCTACTACTGTGCATCTTCTAATGCACCTTTTTACGTGATCTCTCTTCCCATGCATGCTGCGAGAAGGCATTCGTTTTTCGACAAGTAAAGCAACTGGAAATACAGCATATATTTTTTAAAGCCTCGTTAGTGGAGCAGATGATTACACGCAGCATGCCTCCTCCTGTGCATTTGGACGAGACGTAATGTGATAAGAGATGGTTTATATTAGCGAAGACGTTCAAAGCGCAGGTGGATGATTTTGAAAGCAGCATTGGTTATATTTCCGGGCTACTTGAAGGGTGTGGAAGAACATGTACAGTAGCAGCCTCTAGCGGATCGTGGGCCGATTTAAAGAAAAGTTCATAGCAGCCGAGTCAGCATTTTAAGCACATTACCCAGAGTGCCCAAGCTGCAGTATGTGTATTAATTTTTGATCCATCTGTGTTCTTTAACCTCAAACGCTGTCTGCTTTCTGCATGATTCCAAGTGTGTAATAATGCTATTCTTTTGTTTAGCTGCACATTTAATGTACAGTATCCGCTACATGTGTGTATTTGTCCGTCTGTCTGTAACTCTTGTGTACGTGTATGATTGCATTTCAATCTCAAAAGACGCTCATTTGTGACTATAATCTGTGTAAATCCCATTCCAGAATAAATGTTTACCTCTGCCTGAGACTTTAGGTGAACCGTCAGTATCAGATACCTTTGTCTATTCTTTATGAACTGGTCCAGGCAGGTCAGGGAGTTCACACCTAGTCCTTCCTGCGAGTGGCATAGTCAAGTATGAACCAGGCCCATGTCGTTTGTCTCTCAACGCAGGCCTCCTCTCACCCCCTTGCCAGGGGTAGAGCCCTGCTGGGACGAGCCTGCCAGGAGCAGTTTCTTGCCCCCGCCCGCCAGCCCCCTGTGAGTGCCTGCCTGCACTAAAATACAGAGTGTGCTGCACTGCACTGGCTTGGCTGCATGGTTAATGCATTGCATAGAAATGATCAAATGACAATTTGTTGTAGTGAGGCCTACCACTGGCCTATTTGCATGCACAGACTTCCATGCACCATATACAGGGATTACAATGCATTAGCTCAGCTGCATGTACAGTTAAGTACTGTGTATATGCACTCTTAATAATGTATGTCTACCCGATGCATTCACTGACCCAGTAAGTGTCGACTATGCTGCTCCTGGTGTGGGCAAATGAGGCCTGGTTAGATGTCATCTGCTTCCCTCACATCACCATTTGGTGCAGCATATGGAAATTGGTCTCACTTCTGCTCGAGTAGTAGATTCAATAGATCTGTGGTACGGTTGTCATGGTGGCGTCGTTGGTTCTCCTCTCATCCTGTCATTCTGGCTTGGTTCATTAGCTGCTGTCCTATCAGAATGCTGCCGCCGCCATTAACTGGTCATTATCATAACGCAGTTCATTACGGCTGCCTTGATAGAGTGCTTTGGCTTCGTGTTGTGTCATCTGTTTAGGTTAAGAACGAAACCACAATTTTTGTACTTTACGCACGTTCCCTTTGGGTTTCATCTGGTATGTGTCAAACTAAGCGAGCGCCTTGTGTCTGCATTTCTTTCATCAGGTTGTCATCGGGGAAGATAAGTCCAGAGAGCTCTCCGCCATCTCGGCCCCGCTCTCTTTCTTCAGATGGTTCCCACGGCCCAGGCCTCTACGTCAGGAAGCTGCCCAGCCCTCAGAGAGAACGAGACAAAGAGCTCTCCTTCTACAAGAAAACCAAGCGTGCCATAGCCAGCAAGAAATACAGTGTGTCCAAGTATGAGGCAGAGGTCACCACGCCCATTGAGCTGATAAGCCGCGGCCCCGATGGCCGCTTCATCATGGAGAGTCCGCCGCCCCGTCGCATCCACGGCTTCCCCTTCGCAGAGGAGTCTGACATGTACCCCGAGTTCCGGCAGTCCGATGAGGAGAATGATTTTGACCCCGGGCCTCTGCCGCCCATCATGCCCACGCTGCGGCCCCAGCTCTCCCCAACGTCCTCCAGCCTGGAGTCAACGCAGCCCCCCAACTACAGCCCCCGCCTACACAGGGCCATGGAAGGTATGAGCTTTGCAGAGGGCAGTGCACTTCACGCCTCAGGGCAGGCCCCGGCCTCCCGCTACAGGGGCTTTCCCCAGGGCCCATTCTATGGGTATCTAGGCAGCCGCATTGAATCAGGGATTCCACCACCATTCTACATGCCTGACATCAGCCCGCGTAGCTCTGCTCTGTCCTCCCCGCCAGGCACCGCCGAGGGGCCCTTTGGTTACCCCTCCATCCCTGAGGAGAGTGGAGAGATGGAGCACCATCAGTACACTGCCTCTGGCCATTCTCTGTCTCACACACACAGCCCTCCTCGCTCTCCTGAAAGCTGGCAGCCTCATGAGTTACCCTTCCTGGGTCTAGAGGGTCCGCGGTTCATATACCCACCTCACCATCCCTTACATCCTTCCCAGGACCTACCTGATCCACCCCCATACCCTCCTCACTCTCTCCCCCCGAGTCGCCTGCACCTCCATTCCTTAAAGGATCAAATAAGCCCCGGACTCCTGCAGCTGGAGGTCCCTGTGGCTCCCCCAGGCAGAGACAGGCCCCTGGGGCCTCCGGTTAGGCGATTAGCTATGCAACAGGCCCAGAGTCTCGGCCAGCTCAGACACACGGCCCACGGTGTGGGTGTACCAGTGTTGCCTTACCCTGACCCGGCAGCCCGTGCAGGGAGCCCAAGCACAGCCCCCAGTAGTAGCCCTCAGTCCTGGCTCAGCCCGAGGGCGGGGCGCCGGGCAGACCCCAGCCTACCCCCGCTAGTACTCCAGCCCTCCCGCCTCTCTCCACTCTCCCAAAGCCCCCTTAGCACCCAGCCGGGTTCCCCAGATATTCTAGTGCGGCCCCCTCCGCGCCCCAGCATCCTCCGCACCTCTCGGTCTCTGGAGATGCACGAAATCACCCTGCAGCCCTCGGCCACTGTCAGTTTCTCCCGGAGGTCCTCCCTGTCCGCCTCTCCCACTCAGAGCCAGGGCGGCAGGCAACCCAGCCCCAGTTACCACGCCCACATGTCCTATGCCTCCACTGCAGCCAGTTACCCCTCCCAGTCTCCCTCTCCCCCTCTGGAGGGCAGGGATGTTTTCGGGCAGAGGCCATCCCAGAGAAGGACAGAGGAGGAGATGCTACCCTCAGAGCCCTCTCAGCTCCAGATATCAGCCTCAGGGTAGGTGATCCATTCCAGTAGAGAATAGTCACATATTTATTTGAAGGGGAGACTCTTCTCCTCGCCTGCTCTCGATTCCAAATTTCCTCAATTTTTACACACAGTTTTACATTGATGTTTCCATTTTGGAATAATTATGATGCATATTGTACTTTAATATGCAGAAGGCATGTAATTGCATTTAGCACACATTGTATCAGTTCATAAACTCAACTTGATAGCATGCAAAAACACAATTTCGACTTAAGATAATGTAGAATTGTCTTTATCAGCTCATCAGTTATCCAATAAAATATTCATCACAATACAAATTTAAGTTAAAATTATGACGTCAGGAGCATTACGCTTCCGGCTCAAGAAACCCTCAAGTTTACTGTTTTTAAAACTGTGACATTTCTTTCTGTCCCCCATTTTGAAGTATTATTTTTTTTGCTTATAAATTAAATTTGATCAATCAATTATTCGGATCAATTATTGAAAGTAAAAAAACAAAAACTGTGTGACATAACTTAGTGTGCATCACTAGCAAAAGTCGTTTTCATGCTCAACTGGAACTATTAACTGTGTATTTGATGAACATTTTACATAATTGCTATTACACTATGTTCTATACAAAACAAAGGTACCACTTTCTGACAATCCACTCTTTATTGAGCATGTCTATGCTGCGACAAATGGGCTTTATTGATTGGCTAATTGATTGTTTACTCATTCTTTATAGAAAAGTTATGACCAATTAATAAGAGCAAATTTTGGGTTGCCAGTTTGTGAAAAATCTCTATAGCCGTCATTAACGAAGGTTTTAAAAGTAATTAATATGCGGTTAGAAATGTTAAAAAAAATGAAGTGCTCACCTTCCAATAAGCAAACAGAAAACGTTGGTAAGTCATCTGCACAGAATTTAAAAACTGTTAATAAATCATGAATCGAGGGTTCTTACAGCTATTCAAGTCTGCAGTTGTAACGGATAATAAATTGTCAGTGACGGTGGACGTATTTAGATCTTTCACTTGTGTAGAAATACTCCAAAGACCCGCATAAGTTATTAATATCCAGTATACCTCAGTTACTTCTCTACACTGTAAGTTGTTAATAAATACATTTTAGTAGAAATGCTCTGCAGCACTTTTCCCAGAGGATCAAATCAAGTGTCAGGCTGGAGGAAGAGAAAAGAGTCTAAATGATGGCTTATAACTTAACATGTAAGTGATTCATTAACCACTAAGAAAGCCTTTATAAAGTGTGTCTTATTAGAAACTGGTACCAACTGCATCAGGATAAAAACTCGTGAAGAAAGAAGGGATTACTTCCCGCGATAATCTGATAGATCAGTCCCCACCCCCCCCCTGTACACAGATTGACAGTCAGACATTATGCAGGAGGTTTCATGCTTTTTACACCTACATGAAAACTAAGCTGAGACTCATATACTGTTACGCCCCCACAGCTATGTCTTTAGTGCACACATTGCTGCGCCCCCTCACACCCACCTCACACCCCTAGCAGCTACAGTCATACAGTAGCTACGGCCATGACGCAGCAGAGACTCGCTCCTGCACCATCACTGGCCTTAAAGGGAAGGTAGCTTATAGGGCTGCTGCTTCATAGAGGGTAAGGGTCTTACGTGATTTGTTTTTGATTGATCTCAGCTATCTGGGCAGCGTTGTGACCCGGTCCCCTCCGCCGCAATAGGTAAGGGTCGGACCCATGTCTGAGAGGGGAGGGGTCAGCAGGGGGAGGGCTCTAATCACTCTCTCCTTTAAAGGGGAATTGCTTTGGGTTGTGCCTCTGTGCTGGATTCAAGTGAAGTATAACTAATGGTAATAATGACTGCAGGACACATTTGTCAATACTCTTGCCAGGCGCAGTAAGCCTGCTGTGGCGTAGGCCGCAGTAATTGGGCTTGTGAGCAAGCACGAGGAGCACTTTTGGACCGTGGAGAAGCATTTTTGTCTTTGGATTGTCTTTTGAATACAGACATGTTTCCCTGCACAAAAAAAACCAAAAACAAAACAAGAAGCCTTGAATCAATAGAGGATGCACATGAATGATAGACTGGAGTATTCCCCTTTAAAGCTTTGTTTCATGTGCAAAATGCCATGCATGCATTCTCTAAACTTCTCTCTACGACCAAACAAATAACAACGATTCTCAAACTAAATTCTTCGTCACATTTGTTGTCCTTAGTGCTTTCGTTTTTTCTGTCATGTGACTGTTTTTTAATGGGCCATTTCCTCTTCCTGTCATGTGACTTGTTCTTTAACGGCCATTTCCTCTTCCTGCCATCTCCTCCCGTCAGCATGGTGAAGCCTCTGTACGCAGTGTTCATGTTTATGAAAGTGTGCCGTACAGTGTTCATGTCTTATGAAAATGTACTATCTTCAAACACACTGTGGCATCTGCACACAGCTCATCATGTGACAATGGAAATATTCTCTATGTGTCCAGGACTGTTTCTCACATTTGCCTCCCCCCCTCTCTCTGCTAACGGCTCTCAATCTCTCTCTCCACAGCGACAAGTGACGGACGAGCGTCTCTAAAGCTTTGTGTTCCTATGCCTTTTGAAACAGTACGCAACTTGACTCAATGCAACATTGAGCCACGTTTTGAGGCTGTTCACACTCGGCTATTTAAAAGGCAGAGATGTTGAGCCGAACAGTGAGCCTCGTGAACTTGAATGTTAAGAGTTTGCGAGGTCAATTCAGCTTTTTTTACTGCATCTTTCTATGAGAGATGGACGACAAAAGCGAGTATTCGGTGTGAGGTAAAACTGCGTACTGTGACAATGAAGCTACTTTAACTTTAATTATGCATTGGTTCTTTTTCATTCAACTTAGCATGTATCACTCATGAAATGAAAATAGGGATTCGGGGGTTTAAAAAGAGACGTTTATTTTCAGTTTTAAAACATCGTAACACACGTATTGAAGTGAAAGGCTCTACTGTATGCTAAATATAGTGGTTTTGACTTTATTGTTACGGGAAGTTCCACAAATTATTTTCATTTTATGAGTTTTATACAGCAAAGAGTATTTCTGAAGCAGTCACTATTTAAAGACCCAAACCTGAGGGAGAAAGGTGATTTAAATAATTGTGTCAACCGGAGATGTGTCTTTTGCTGAGACTACAAAATGCCCCTGATTTTGAATTACAGTCATGGGACCTAAAATTAGAGAACTTTTGCATCTCTAACACTTTACCCTTAGTGTAGCTCACTCTAAATCGTGGACTGGGTCTTTACTGTAATGATTGTTTCAGAAGAAACTAAAAAAAGCAAAATAAATTCACCAAAATCCACTTTATGTCAACTATTCTTTGTGTCTCTCACTTCCTGTTTCCTTTGAGTCTAACTTTTTATCATCCATCACTGCAGATAGAAAGTGGAAATTCATCATCTTAGTGAAAGGGCTCTCAGTAGAAGCACACGAGCTCATCAGATCATACAGTACAACACTGGAAATAGCGATGCAAAGTGCCATTCTGTCTTTTCACGTCTGAGGCGGGACCGAACACGACGGTGGGATTAACGCAGAACAACGCATGCTGTGCTGTCTCTCTTCTTCTCAGGGAACCTCTAGGTGCGTCTAGTGATCCTGCCGGGTCTGAGAGCCTACCAGCACTGCTACACCACTGTATTACTAAAGCCAAGGGAGTGGCTGCTGCCAACAACAATAACAACACAACCTCCGCCAGGAGAACAGGTTCGTTCCACGGTTTGAGAAGGGATTGATCTGAAAACGTGCGGGCTGGTGTGGTTACTCCTGTGCTTCTCTCTGCCTCCCATTCAGGTGCGTGTCCCTCTCAGACCCAGCAGCAATCTCAGACACCCCAAGAGGGACAGGATCTCCGCAGAAAGAGGAAAAGGCAAAACAAGAAGAACCCCTATATCTATTTGACCTCCTTCCTTCACCGCAGGCAGTCTGAGGAGGACCAGACAGGCATATTGGCCAGTGCAGACTCCGAGGGCCCAAATTACGGGACTCTTCGCTGACCCTCGGGCACACCAAGCCATCGGATTCGACTAGACTGACCCCGCCTCGGCCCTCCCTGCTCCACCCCGGTCTCTAGCTAATGCATTTCTCCATCATCTCCAACAGTTCGTCGGTGGGAAACATCCTTCTGAGTTAGAAATCTTATTTCAAGACAAGAACAATGGCTTTTTCTGAGTTGTCCACCACTACTTCACTTGAAAATGCTCTGAAAATATATAATGTATATAAATAGTAAAAACAAGGGAATTAAGCTTCCTCCTGAAGTAATACAAATGTGTTGGTTGAGTATGTCACAACACGTTGAAGATGTTTCACTCACTGGTCATTGAGGGGTCCATATCTTTAGGTTTTTCCAGTGATATAGTGTACTGTGAAGCCTGGTGCGTCTTCGGACACGGACATGAGTCTACCTTTCCTACAATACAAATAGTGTCAGTATTCAAACACAGGGTTCTTACCACAAAATATACCTCAGAGTAAACGCAGAGTTGCTGTAATTCTTGTGGTATACTGTACGGACTTCTCCTTTTTACATATGAAACGTATGAAACACAAAAGGTTTTTATCACACTCATTCAAACGGATAGTATGGCCTACCTGTATCTGATTAAGACGCTTTTTACTCTCGGTAGTAGCTGGCATTTTGTGTTTGATTTGCACCTATGATCCAATGAGAACCGTCTCAGTCGTAGCGCTCGATGGCTCAGTGAGGTTACGCCTCTCGTTATAGCGCCGTGTCCAGATTAAGATCCTTTTCACGAGAGCTCCCGAAATGATCTGGGACATCCACGCTCACCAGAGGTTGGACTTGTAGGCTTTTAGAAGAACAGGGTGATGAATTGTGAAGTGTACTGTTGTCTGTAATTCATTATTAAGGAATCATTTGTGGAACGTGGCACGTCTAGAGGTGCCTTTTTTTGCCTTTTCTCTTGTTTTTACTAACATGAACTGCCTTTTCCTTCGCCTTCTCATATTTGTCTGTTCTGGCTGTGGGGGAGGAGGGAGGGTGAGGGGGGGGGGGGGGGGTGAAGGACTCCAATATTACCTGTTTTTACTTTCTCTGCCAAGGACACATGAGAGGAAATGCAACGGAGGATGCATAACTCTCTTTTTCTTTTCATTTATATTTTTAACCTGCTACAACTGTGTATATCCAAGTAATACCCGCACCAATAAGAAATACAGAAGTTTAGATTAGAAGAAGAAGAAAAAAAAAAAAAGGCAAATAAATCCAAATGAATATGACTTCAGCGGAAAAGTACAGACGCGCTGTGCATGAGTTGTCATGCGCAATGGAACAAAGCAGCAGAGTGAGGATGTTCATGTTTAACAGCAGATGTTGGAGGAGAATGATCGCTGTTAACAAGCAATGGGATATGTTCAAACGATGCCCCCCCCCCCCCCCCCCCCCCCTGACTGTTTATCTCTAACAACTGCATATTACTTGCTCGCTACTTCTCTGTGTGTTTGTTCATTTTTTGTTTTGTTCGACACTAACCGATAATGAATGTATGTTTTGCTGTACAGGAAATGAATGTCCCGATGTCACAGTACATTGAATGACCCCATTACGTTGTTTATAGTGCAGCTGTGATTTTGGTGAGATGTCCGGTTGGCACATTAAGTCAAAAAGTTGTGTAATCCTCTGTTTTGATTCCTGTACGCGGTAATAACGGGCCCGCGCAAGTTCCGAGCCTTCCTTCTGACGGCTCCAGAAAAACCACCGATTCCCTTTTACTGCTATTGCTAGTTCAATCACTCAAAGACAAATCAGATATGTTTCCATCTGCTTCGAACAACTCCCGAGGGGTTTTTCCCCCCCTGGCAAAAAAAAAAAAAAAAAATATATATATATATATATATATATATATATCCACGCGAATGAATCGACTCAATGTCTGCTTATTGAAATCTCTTCAGACACGCGAGAGAGTGACGGTTGCCTGAAAGCGAGCGTCAAAGTGCATATTCTACTTTAGAAAATTGGTTACATGTAAGATACGAGTTAAAAAAAAAAAAAATCTATATTTGTTATGTACTGTACATGGTATGTATTGTATTTGTAAAGATAAATCAAACCATGTTTTACAGGAAGACGTTCTTCTACGAGGATGTGTAAAAAGACGGGGGAGGAACAAGAAAATTAGATTCTATATAAAAGTATTTGCTTACAGTGCGGTTTTAAGTGGACAATGTTTCTAAAACATTTTAAGGTGCCTCATTTGTCATACTTTAGCAGACATTATTTTACCTGAGAAGAAAAGAAACCTTAATGTTACCGTACGATGTATTATTGCCATAGCCCGCTGGCTGCACAAGTTAAGTAGTATTTTCTCTGATGTATAGTACGTGAATGCCCATTGGACAAAGCTTTAGAAGCAGAAGTGTGTCGCCCTCTTATAATAATATTGCTTGGAACAAAAAGTAATAACTGTATTTTGCCCGTTCATGAGCACACGTGTAGATTCACTCCAGATCGTTCCGCCTTCAGGTGTCCAAAGCAAATGTAGTGAAGGGGACTGTTTTCTAAGAGTCACAGACATGCTATAGTCAATATACAATAACGTGCTGTGGAGGAAGTTGTGTTTACATTAGTTTGATAAAGAAAAGTGTGTTAGGGCGTAGTTGCTTTCAACATTACGACTTGGTGCTATGTTTAACTCTGTGGTGCTGTAGAATAGAGGTCTAAAGATGTTTTCCTTTTTCTTGTTTCCATGAGCAACTCTTTCGGCCCCTTGTGTGTTTGAGCAACTTAAACTATAGCTCCGGTAGACACGCTAGGCCCTTATCATAACAGTGTCATGATGTGATGACGGTGATAGAAAAATACTGGGGGGGAAGAAAAAAAAAAAAAATAGTATAACCTCCAATAATAAGAGACTTGTGACATTCGAATGAACTCGAGATGACCTGTTTTCTATAGTGTGTTTGCAATGTCTGTCTGTGCTTCCAAGGTACCCTCTCTAAAGCATATGTGTGATGATATTAAGACTATTAACCCAGCCGGAGAGGAGAAACATAACCTGGTTTAGATTAGTACACAACCACAGGACGAATCCGAGAGCGTCGTCAGGGCACGAGGGGGATTTTTTCTACGCACTTCCTGTAGGTCTACCATCTATCGGTTAACGGCACTGTTTTTCAAGCACACTATTGCAGGGGCGCAACCGTCTCACGTCATCCCACCACCGTTTGGGTTTTTTTTTTTTTTGGGGGGGGGGGGGGGCGGGGGGGGCGGTAGACTTCCTACTAGTACTGTACAGTTTGGCCACGAGTAGTCATCTGATCACGTTTGTATTTATTGCTGATTCTCCTGGTGGGAAGGTGTCGTGAACGCGCATACATCCTTCTCCGTGAGTTTGAACGAATGGACGTCGTCTTCCGGGCTCTTTTTTGCATATTCAACAGAAACATGTACAGTGTTTAAGAGGGCTGCTTTGGACGTACTGTTAGCTCAATTTTTATTTCAATTTTCTTATTTATTTTTTTTCCAAATTTTTCTGATTACAGCTTTTAGTGCATCAGTAGGTGCTGGTAGGATGATACTTAGAACTGATTTGATTTTTTTTATTGTATTAATCTTGCATGTAGTGACAATACAAAAAAAAAAGAAAAGAAAAACGCCTATTTAGCAATCATTCATGGACATCCGAGCTGGTTGTTATTGGACGGAAAATAGAAATATGTAGTATTTTCTATGTTCTCTGTTTTTTCATGTGTACCAGCACTGAGAAACTAGAATGTATTATTATCGTAGGCTACAATAAGCACTACATCGTTTGACTGTTTTTAGCTAATGCTCATACTCAAGCAAACCAAGTAGTGCTTAAAAAGGAAGAAAATTTACTACATTTCCTTTCATTTTCATCCACTGAACTCTGTGCTGTACATCACATGTTTACATTCTGTACCATATGTTTTGTACATGATTTGTCTCCATAGTATTCTTTAAGTTGTCTACAGTGTTCATATGTAAATATTTCAAAACGTTGTTTGTTTTTTTTTACTTTTTACTCTGTTTTAAGTGATAACCTGATGTTTCTTTCTTTTTCTACCTGTCAACTTTCAGACTTGTCATTCTGTTCTGTCACCGCGTCAGGTATTACGCTCCACTTAACTTTTTGTAAGCAATTAACTCATACTGTATGGTGCTGTACCAAAGCCTTATGTATAATATTTGTATTACTTTCTCTCTCGTTTGCCACTGCTGTCCAGTGAATTCTGTATCGTCCGAGATCATGTCTTACTCACTCTTCATGTTCAACTGCCATGGATCTCGTCGCTTTATTGAGTAAACAGAAACCTGAACGAACTATAATGTAGAAACACTCTGGCCTGTAACCAACTGGCCTGGATATGTAGTGACAGTCGCCATCCAAAGCCTTTATAGGGGAAAAACGCACAGGCTCACTGCTGGTGGCTCACCACGACGTAGACATGGGCCTGGCACATGATCTACGCTCTGTATATGGCGTATCTATGAGAATATGAAAGCAGTGTTGTATTCATGTAACCATATCATTTCAAATGCTTAGTCCATATGAAATTTTCCTCTCAAATTTTTGTATTTTGATATAATAAAAAAATCAAAAGAGATTTTATATTTCCTTGTGGTTTTGTTTTCCTCTGATCCTCTCTGGGAAGACGGTGCAGTTCACGTGCTGGCCACAGGGTGTAGGTGTTGTGCAGAGAGTGGGGAGGATAGTGTGGGTGGGTGTAGGTGTGTGTGTGTGTGTGGGGGGGGGGGGGGGTATTATTCTAGGACACACTAACATCATCCCATGAGATAAAATGCAAGTTTTCAAAATCAAGTTTTTAACTCAAAAATCACAATTATCCTTTGAATTTAGTCTTGAGAAAGACAAATGCATGTCGTGTTCACATGCATATGCGTGTTGTTCAATGATTAATATTTCCACCACAGCTCTGCCGTCTCCACCCACATGTTGAGGAATGAATTGTGTGGCGGCAGAGCCAGAACGAGGAAAACAAACAACTTGAAAAGAGGATGAGGTCCGTCAGGATGACCTTTGTGCTTTTTGTTCAAACTCCCCCTGGCCCGGCTGGGAAACAAACAAATGAGCAGCCGTCTGCACACACCTGAGGAGTGCAGCTAATCCACTGGTCAAACATGCAAACCTTCAAAAAGCCCAGCTTCACGAATGCTGCGTTACATCTGCAGATCATATTTAAAA
>NW_027176262.1:23370819-23493319 GCF_023349555.1 Cebidichthys violaceus | reverse complement strand
TATACATACAGTGCTGCTGCTCAGTAAAAGCAGTGGGGTAACACTAATGAGGCAACATTTCTTCACAGCACTAGGGTGATGCCTTTTGAATTAATGTTCTTCCTTTCAGGTAAAACATCCCCTCGCTTATTTATGCTCATAATCTGCCGCGTGTTGCATGTCAACTAGTGTGTGATCGCATTACATTAGAGGACACAACAGAGTTGGATGCTGGAACTCTGTGTAGTTCCCCATAGAGATCCGCGTTGGTTACCCGTGTGTGTGTGTGTGTGTGTGTGTGTGTGTGTGTGTGTGTGTGTGTGTGTGTGTGTGTGTGTGGAGCCATGCGTTCTTACTGTGTGTAGCCCACTGTGTTTTCATTTAATTAGAGGGATCAGAGGTGGGCTTCAAACTTTTTCCCCTTCAAGAAGTCGAATGGAGAAGCGAGCTCCTGCAGAGTGGACCCAATAAACACAGACGACTTTTTGAGGTCAGGATTTTCACAACAGAAACCGATCAAAGCGTTGCGGCTGTCCTCGACCAAAGACGGGGAAAAAAAAAAACAAAAAACTTCAGACACCTCTTGTGAGTCTTTGCTGTCAGGCGTAATCGTTTCAGGTACACGTTAAATAATTCATATATTATCTACAGATTTTCCGTATGAATTGGAATTTGACAAACAATCCGAAGTTTCCACTAAATAGTATTTCCCGGAGCTTGTCTTCATCTTCATGGCAACTGTGCAAACTCCATATCCTGGTTTATTTATATTCTGTGACAGCAAACTGAATAGCTTTGGGTTTCCGCACTATTTGACAAAACAAGCAGTTCACTGTAAGATCATGTGATTTGATTGGCACTTCTCACTATTTTCTCACCTTTTTATACACCTAACAAATAATTGAGAAGCTAACTGTCAGATTGGAGGCGTGCACTTTTAATAACAGATGATGCATCTGTGCCTGCAATGGCGTGTTCATGCAGTTTGGTGCATTATTTAGTCATTCAGTTGCATTGTATTTGCAGACTTTTTTATCATCATCAGCACTCAGCCACAGCTTAATCCAGCCTAACATGTCAGTGAAGATATCAGAAAAACGCTCACCTGCAAACGCACTACTGGGAATACTCAGATTAATTCTCCCCACAGTCGACTGAAACATATTAATCGGGTTGGTTTACAGCAGATGCAAAGCATGTTCCTGCACGATAAAGTGGGAGATTTTGCCGGCATCCCCACAGAGGTGGTTAATTGCTCAGTGTTAACGAGATGTGCTTTGTGAATGTCCGATCTGTGACCTGCATGTTTTGTGTTGCGCTCATGAAAAGACAGGAGGACACATGTAGTTGAAGACAACTATTACTTTTGAGGGATTAAGGGACAATCCCTCAGAAATGCAGATATATTGAATGCCCTGCTTGCTCTCAGTAAAGTGCTATTGGCATCTACAACAGTAGATGCTTGTTGTTATGAATAAAAGGCTAAAATTAAGACATTTCAGCTCCAGTAGTTCCTTTTAAGAACAAACAAAAAAAAAGGTGTGTTGTCTTGTGTGACTGGGTCCTGTCACTCACCACGCGCACACGTAAAACATGTCTCTGCTGCTGACGCACAGCCAGCTACTCTAGCGACAACTCAGGTAGCGTTGGGCTCACAAGAAGAGAGAGAGAGAGAGAGAGAGAGAGAGAGAGAGAGAGAGAGAGAGAGAGAGAGAGACAGAGAGAGAGAGAGAGAGAGAGAGAACACTAACACTAACACAGTCCTGCCTGCTGTAGATGCACAGCCTCGTCACGCGACAGACACCGAGCTCTCAAACCTCAGAGCATCACAATGCGGTAATATCACCGCGACACAAAAGGCCATTTGGAACGAGACTATTCCACGAGAGGATGTCTCACATCAACATAATGTGAAGCAGGACGAGCGTTTATAGCAGCGAACTATTAAGTTCATGCTGATTGTGACAAATGCAGCAACTTCAGAGTCTATAAATCACCAACCAAGTGCATTCTCGAGGAGGAGGTAGTACAATGATTTCCTTTTTTTTTTTTTTTTCCTACGAGGCACAATCATTCACTCTGTTATGTTAACAAGACTGGTTGACTGAGCGTGGACTTAAGTGCAGCAGCGGCGGTGTCGCTCCACACACAAGAACCAATGCAGCAGAGAGAGGGAGAGAGAGAGAGAGAGAGAGAGAGAGAGAGAGAGAGAGAGAGCAAAGCTTAACCCTCTGGCAAAATGACACATCACATCTCATTGGGATTTGTCTATTTCGGGTGACGCTGCATCTTTGTGTGTGTGTGTGTGTGTGTGTGTGTGTGTGTGTGTGTGTGTGTGTGTGTGTTTTCCTCTTCAGAGTCAGCAGGCGCTGCTGCGAAGCCTCTTCTCAGCTCCGGTCTTAAGTTTTCTTTTTAAAAAAAAACAGAGAACTTGCGGCAGGAGTGCTGCCGTTTGTTACCGCAGGAGAGGAAAAGCGTAGCTCTGATTCAACACGCAGCGCTGCCCGGTTCAAATCAAAGCCTCCAAAGAGTCTTGAGGGAGGGATATTTTTTTTTTGCTTTTCAAAAGATGCTGTAATGCCTCACCTATATAGATAGTATGGTCTCCTGCCAGGAGAGCTCACAGAAGCTGTGTGTGTGTGTGTGTGTGTGTGTGTGTGTGTGTGTGTGTGTGTGTGTGTGTGCTTTCCTGTCTGTCAGTTGATCTGCTTACTCACTATGAATGTGCATCTGCACAAGCCTTTCTGTGTGTGTGTGTGTGTGTGTGTGTGTGTGAGATGGTTAATTAGGACATTAGGAGAAGCTTCTGACAGGCTTGTCATTGCCACAGCCTGCCCAGTGAAAAGGAGGTGGTCAGAGGGGTAAGTGGGGGGGTCCAGCAGGGTCAAGAGACAGCTGCTGCACCACCACTCACTGTCTGGAAGCTCTCAGGGAATATTAAACCGCCTCGGCCAAGGCGCTCGCTCGTTTATGGAATACACAAAGCTGCTTCACTAATTTATTCTCACTGTTAAAAAAGAAAAGAAAAAGAAAAGTGCTCTTGTTTATTTTCCTGAAACATGAGAACATAAACATCAAAAGACCAAAATAAGTGGCGATGGCTCCGAGGTAATTGAGGTTATTCTGTAAATCAGTGAATTTAGAACGCAATGGTGGTTGTTCTCTTTCATTTTTTTCTTCTCGTGACGATTAATCTGTGTGGTCTTGCGCCTGCTGCGTATCTGTCTCCAGCAGAGAGATGCTTTATTATTACATTATGAGACGTATTGAAAACATCCCCAAAGCCGTTGACCTCGGCGACGACGCACCATTAATTGTACGGATGGATTATTATCATCATCGCAACAATAACGAGCCTCCTTCTCTGCTCGACTCTCTTCAAACACCTGCGCCCGTTCTCCGGCTGCCACCGCTCATATACTCATAATCACATCTATCAGCCCAAAACGTTAACTGCATCCGGGGACGCTAAACACGTCCATTTGTTTGCAGTTGTAATGTCTTTTGTGCGCCTCAATCAGGCACCTGTCAGACACACACCTGCTACCTCTTTGCTAAGGGGAAGAAAAAAAAAGGGGGGGGCAGAGGGAAGGCCTTTTGTTTCCTCGCAGAGTTTATAATCAGCGCGTTGTTTCCAATCTTCTTCCACCATTTTTCAATTTCCCATTTCCCTTTTCTCAGTCAAATCACTGCTATCAATCAGGTGCATGTTTGAGAGAGGGGAGAGCGAGCGAGCAAGTGTGTGTGTGTGTGTGTGTGTGTGTGTGTGTGTGTGTTAGAGAGGGAGAGAAAGAGGGGGAAGTTCCTTGATGGAACCATCTCTAGGCCCTAGGCCTCATTAGTCAGAGACTGCGGGAGAGAATGTGTGTGTGAGTGTGAGCAGCGTATGTGTGTAATAAAAACGAATACTGGTAGAGTGTGTCTGTCAATATGAGCCCATTTAACATTCCCTATTCCATCCAAATGATGCACAGCGGACATTACGCTCTCCTCCTGAATGGATCCTCAACCCAGCGCTCTGTATTCTACTCCGTCCGTTCCTTCCGCGTGGCAGAAGATGACCTACGACGTCTCAGAAGCTATTTCTGTGCAACCATGACAACGTCTTCTCCGTGCCCCCGTGCTGTAAAAAAAAAAAAAAAAAACGCCTCAGAAGCGAACGCTGGTTGACTGATGCGGCAGTCGATACAAATCAAACCGCAACAGCTGCATCGGCTCGAGCCACATCGATCTCTGCGTCACGAGAGGCGCTTTGCAAGTCCATCGACGTCTCTGAAGAGAGTCAACGGCGTCGCTCTGACTGTCACTAAACGCGCCGACTCTTTACCCCTCCGTTAACACTCGTGAGGCGCAAAATTAGGAAACAAGTGCGCCGGTGAGCAAAAAGGATGAGCTAACGCAACAGGGGGGGGGCCCAGATTATTGCCAACGTGGCAATATGCTCGAGTGTATTGATTATAAAAGATCCATTTGAAGTGGCCAATACGAAATGGCAACTACAGTATAGTAAATTCACAATGGCAGGGTAATATACGGCTTCGCTGCTTTCATTTATTCACAGCTTGACATTTCCTCCCGTCCACAGAGTGTGCTCTAACTGTGTGCCAATGGCCACATCATTTAGACTGGACCCGCATGAATATTTAACATTAGTGCCTGGCTCGTAGCTCGCAGAAAATGAATTATTTTTAGTGGGGCTTTTGCAGAGGCACCGTGGAAAAAAAAAAAGAAAGAAGAAGGAAAAAAAAAAACCTCACTCTGGTGATGAATCGCTGGAGAGTTTATGTTGTATTAAGCAGGCAAAACAAATGGCTATCAATCATTTGAAGCTTTTTTTTCGTGCCTCGCCAGCTACACATCCCCCCCCCTCCCCTCCTCACAGAGATTCAGCGGTTTTTCAGAGGGATCAGCTGCCAGCCTCGGTGTGTACAAGAAGGGGGTCGTCTTTGAGTTCACCGTGTTTTATTGACCCTCGGTGGAAGAGGAAGACGGACACGTTACAGTAAGCAACAGACTGCAGCTTTAGGCAAATGGAAAAGACAAGTCCTCCAGCTTTAATAACACAGTTTACAACCTTAGTCACAGACACACACACACACACACACACACTACGTCTTCATCGTTTACATGTAGACGTGATGACTGTGCTGCTGCTGATCATGTCACACCACTCTCAGATAGTTTAGATTCTTCACTTTAAGTCATTATTTCAGTTTTACGTACCTCTTATTATGTACTTAACGTCAATCAAATTCCTCCTGCGGGGATCAATGGAGGCTTATCTTATCCAATCTTATTCTATCTTACATTACCGGTGATAACAACCAACTTGAGGCAACCGTGTCTTAGTAAGTTGCAGAAGAAAAAAAAACATTGCATCTCATGGGCAACATTCTGCTTTCACACTGAGATTTAGGTCTGAAGTAGGGCTGCGATTTAAGAATTTCAGATTTCATTGTGTAAAATGTCAGAAGATGGTCAAGACTGCTTCTTAGAATTTCCCCATGTCAAAGGTGACCTCACCAAAAGTCACACTTTGTCGAAAAATTCACAGAGAAACAGTTTACCGCCGTATAAAACAGAGAGCAGCAAGCGAGCCTTACCGTCAGACAGTGTGGCGTAATGAGATGCTTCCAACCTTAAGACGCTGGACGTTAACGGGTTTGGACAATTGTTTTTAAGCAGATTCTGGGCTACTGTACCTTTTCACATTTTTTTTTTTTTTTTGGAAGATGCTCATGGACTTTGGGTTTACTGTAGCGCTGAATCCCATTGTTACAGAGAAACTATCCTCGTCCAAAACACTACATTTAAACAATCAGGCTCAAGGGAAGGGCTCAGGTCGTGTCTATTGGATGGTGGGAGAAAGGTGTGAATCCAGCAAATGAATAAAGCTGTCTGTACAAATACAAAAATCCTGCAAAAATGAAGAGGGCTAAGAGATCAAACCTACGAGTGCATAAAGAAGTGGCTGTTTTTAAATGAGCTCTTCATGCTTCCGCTACCTGCTTCGAGTATATTTGATTGGCTACGCAATTACCTTAACATTGGTTAATTGCCAGTTAATTTACCTCTCATTGCAATCACCTAACCCTCTAGTCTGCCAATCAGTAATTTAAAAATCATGTATGAATCCAGTCAGATAAAACACACATGCACACAAGCGAGTGCCCGGAAACGCCGGCGTGACACAAACACACACACACACACACACACACACACACACACACACACACACACACACACACACACACACACACACACACAGTTTTCACAGATTCTCGGATTACTTGACAGTTTCATTAAGACAGATTACCGTGACCCTGAAGTTTTAATCTCCCAGATAAAGTGAAGCTGTTTTTACACCCCATCCTCAAGGATGCACTTCATTTCCAACAACATCCAACCTGAGATGAGATTTGGCCTTTCTCAAATACAATCCGAATTGCTTCAATTGATTAAACAGAAACCGGCAGGCCGAACAGAACAGAGCAGAGCGGAGAGTACAGACATCGTCCACACAGCCACTGGCATGTGTGGACACAAGATGGAGGGTAAGATATCCGTGAGTGGCCCGGCACCTGAGTCAGAGAGATAGTCCCGCTTACTTGGGGAGGGAGGTGAGCGGGGTCGAGTCGGAGACGGACTGGGTGGCTTTGCCTGTGTTCCCCCCCCCCCCCTTCAGGTGAATATTTTATGGATGTGGGATACAGTTCAGATGGCAGCTCGAGATGACTGAGAGTCGGCATGCAGGCGGGAAAAAGTTCAGCGATTTATTAGAAGGGAGGGAATGTGACACGGGGGGGGGGGGGGAGCGAGGCTGAATCTGAGAACTGTGTTAGTAGCTGTTAATGTGAGGAGTCTCCGAATGACTCAAGTTTGTGCTCGCATGCGTACGCACGCACGTGTGTGTGTGTGTGTGAGACGAGTCGCTATCTGCAACCAGAGCCCATGAAAGAGAAGAGGCACCGGCAGTACAGACGTGTCTCTCTCTGAGCCCAACATGAAACACAGGAAACAGCCTCTTTGATCATTACCTCCCTGTCAGTCTGCCCTCCACAGGGACCGCCTGTTACGACTGCTGATGTGCCACACTGACGGGCCAGAAACACACACGCAAACTCGAACGCATAGAGTAAAAAAAAAAAAAAAAAAAAAATGAGCCTGACTGGTGCCGGGATTCAGACTCGTCTCAGAGGAGGTATAACAATGACGACCAGTAGTGTGGGCAAAGCGTAGGTTTTATTATTCCACATTTGGATTCCAATTAGCCTCAGCGACTTGCGAGGCATTGCCGGGGTCCACATTCGCATCCGTACCAACGGGCAATTTAGTCTCCACTCCCCGTGATTGCATGTTTGTTGAGTTCGGGAGGAAGCAAGCAGAGAGCGGTATGATCAAAGGGAGAACATGTCGAGAAGAAGAGAGGCAAAAGCAAACAAGCTTTTTTTTTAAAGTTCATTTGTTCGACTCGCTGCCTCTGCAGTAGATATCCTACAACCTGCTGAGAACATGTGTAGACAAACAGGAAGACGTGGAAACTGCATGTGGACAGACAGCAATGGGAATGGGAGGTGAACGGGAGTCCTTCCACCACTGAGAACCTATAAATATGCTGCGATGTGTATCTGAAATTAAGTGTCCTTTTCTGTACATTTTACATATTTTACTTTTCATGAGATGTGTGAATGTAGGGCTAGCCGGAGTACCGGTTTTAATTTCCCGCATGATATGAATTTTTCATAAACCGTCATACCGGTAAAGCCGAATCAACTGCTGTCACTCGTCAACAGGAAGTAAAATTTATAGAGCGCCGCGCGCTGCGAGAGAGAGAGAGAGGGACCGCTAAGTTATGGTTATAACTTTATACAATTAATAACCCACAACAAACGCTCTTTAACAGGACAACACCACGGCACACAACAGTTTGTGACACATAAACAATTTGTGACACTGTACATTTATAAAATGTCACCGCCGAACAGCATGCTGGGTACAGCTCGGTAGCTAGCCCGTTAGCACAACAGTCTGCTAGCAGCTGGGAGAGGCTCCGTCGCGTTACTTAAAGAACAGAACAGAGCGACGCAGGAGGAAATAAGAGAGAGACCGGAGATGAACCAGGAGAGTCTGAGCCCAGGAGAGGAGCTGTGTCTGCGGTCTGGACGTGTTCTGGTCTTAAAAGAATCCGACGTGTGGCGAGTTTGGAGCCACTGTTGATGCCGCTGGTGGTAACACGAGCAACCTACGTCACCTGAGCAGAACACGTGAGTTATTTTCATGTGTTCATAGATGCAATCTGAAAACTGCAAACCTATCTACGTCATGTTTTTATGTTTGTTAAATTATCAGTAGTGATAACTAAATTATATGATTGTTATACATATTACAAACAAAAACACTTTTAAAAACTTAAAAAAATAAATTAAATCTGTTTTGCTTTTTGGGGTATTTTGTTTAGACACATATGCAACGCTGATTAGACTGTAATGTGTGTGGTATTTGTTATAAATGGACGTTGGTACATAGAGGATGCTAAGAGGCTAAACTTGGAGGGTCTTAGGACCCAGGGGAATGTAGGTGAAGGAAGCAGGAAGAGACGGAAGACACGCCACACAAACAGCTGTTCACCGCTCGCTGCCGGCCGGTTCTTGTGTTAAAAATGTCCGCTAAATAATTAAACGCTCGATAAAATAATGTTCGGCGTTAATTAGTTAACGCGAAAAAAAATACCGTGAAACCGGTATAATGTTACAAAATACCGTGATGTACAGTCTTGGTCATACCGCCCAGCCCTGTGTGAATGGTTCCAATGAAAACTGTTTTAATACAATCAACAAAAATGGATTCAAATTTCATTGTTTTGAGGTGGCAGCAGAAATCTCAAAAGCGTGGCAAACAATACTGAAACTCAATGCCACAAAAAGAGATCAGGGTGACCTGACCTTTCAGGGCTAAATGCTCCGTCTGCAAAGACACAGCGGGACAAAGGGCTTCCGCCTCCAGTCTGCGCGGAGACTAAAACTAACTCTGCAAACCAAACTCCCGGTGCGAGACTGTCAGAAAAGTAGCCCACGGTGCTGGCGTCTGTACTTGTCGCTTTGTTGCCTCTGCATTTGTGTGTTGGCGACTGTTGGTCAACACTTTTCAAAGAGAAGCCTCCAGGGGATCAGTTTGCTCAGCTTGTTAGGGGAACATCTTTCACCTTCTTGATCAATCAAACAATTTCTAACTCCTCATTCCCTTTTTTTTTTTTTTGTTTCCAGCTTCCACAGGTTGAAGCTTCCTCTTTTAATCTGCATGTGCCCCCAGCTGGCACTGGGTGTTAACAGATGAGCGGTAGAATGCAGCAAGAAGTCGACGCAAATTTAAACGCCGAAGCCTTGTGCGCCTTCTATTCCAGGCGAGTTCGACTTTGTTGTCGGTGTACCACCCACGTAACTTAGGGTGGTCACATTTGGTTGCGGCAATTTACACAGTTTAAGTTGTAATGACTTTTTCCCCACATCTTTCTCACAAACAGCAAAGACACCTCTGTAACTACTTTTGGGGATACGCTGCGCGATTGCCGGCTCCGACACGACACCATTAGCATACATTTTACCGCCATTGTTTGCAGTTAAATCTAATGGGAATGAGTCAATTTGTTTTGAGAGCAGCATGAGAATACGAGGACAGACGAAGCATGCGGCTGTGATGTTGCGCTGAGAAGCATTATTTTGTGTATATTGCTCCAGATCAGAGCGCCTTCAAAAGACGCCACATACCGGGCGACCCGGAGTCCAGCGGGCTGAGAGACTCGCACATAGTCACAGGAGATAATTGCGTTGTGTATGTTCGCTTCTGTGCCTTTTTTTTTTTTTTTTTTTTTTTTAAGTCAGCGTGCATACTAATGAGATCACATCACACAACTTTCGCTTATCTCTGCCTGCACTTCTCACCTCGGAATAAAGAAGGTGTATATCTTTCACTGCTTCAGATGCCTGTGTACATTTAGAACATTGTTTAACACAAACAACGCTGTTTCACCGACATAATGCTGAATAAATAATGCGGTGATTCATGCGGTGGAGGGTGTAGTGGGGATATTTTGAGAGTGGGCCCCTGTTGATGCTACATTACAATACATTATTAGATTCATATTACAGGGTTGATGGGTAAACAGCGTTTTAATATTATAGCTGGTTGAGGTGAAGCTCATTTTACATATTTTCATATTGTATTTATTGTATAACAATGTATTATATTTTCAGCCTGACCTCCATAGAAACACATGAAGTCACCGGGACCTTTTTTGAACAATGCATGACGTGGCGGTGCAGTGCGATGTGTTAAAATGACGTGCGGGCACCGGGGAAACATTACCAGTGGAAAGTTAAATGGATCCCTTGTCGCGGTGGACACACACACACACACACACACACACACACACACACACACACACACACACACACACACACACACACACACACACACACACACATATCACATCACATCACAAGAGTGGAAGGCGTGGTCAGATACAGGAGACGGCTGTTTGTGTCCAGTATGAAACCAAAAGTCAACTCTGACTTCCTTTTTAAAGCTCTGTAAGTTAAGTCAGGTAACAAACAGACTTATTTTAACCAATGATTTATTCATTGTTCAGCGGTTGTGGTCATTTCACCTATATTTCTGTGAGATCATGATGCTTATTGTAGGTTATAATGTGTAAACAAAGAGGCGTTAGATGCTAGCTTTCAGTACTGGACCGTTTTCAAAACTCGGTGCCACAGACACATTTTGTTTGGGTCCCAAAAAAAAAAAATTGAGGTTTAGAACCCGGCCCTGTGGTGGACTACCAGGCACAGCGCTCTCTCTGTTTCATACTGTACCAGAACCTCTTTCCAGAGAAATAATACTAAAAGCAGCCTTCTGATGGGAAAAGAACAGTGCGACTGCTGCAGACAACAACAATAATCCAGCTGCTGCTATTACTACGACTAATAACAATAATACAATTGCGAATGTAGGACGTTGCACAGCGGTCCTTGCCGGAGGAGGTGATGAACACAGAGGAGATGACGATCGCAGAGGAAATAAAGAGAAGTCGGCTAATCTGCGGCGCAACACTTCTGACAACTCGTACGATTAGAGACGCCGCTCGGTCTAAATCAGTCGTCTGTCTGCATCCTCAGCGCCGTTACTTGCTTTGTGGGGTGCTGCCCTCAGGGGTGCATTGCCCACACAATGGTGGAGCGCCAAGCAGAGCGAACACACACACACACACACACACACACACACACACACACACACACACTTTCACTCATACAGTCACACTGAGAGAGATGGAGATGAATCAAATGTGATGATTACAGAGGAAATCTTTACAGAAAGAGTTTCTTTTCTTTCAAATTTAAATGAAAACTATTATATCTCAACCACACTGCGTTTTTTTTGTTGTTTTTTTTTGCAGTGGTGAGAGTGTGTTTTTCCAGGAAGCTCAGGTCTATGCATAGGGTATTGTTTGTTTTGGACGGAGAAGAGACTACCGCTGGAATGCCAGAGTAAATACCCGGGTTTGTCAGTTCTCTGTGCTGCTGTTTGGGATCCACAGCAACCGCGGGATCAGCATCAGAGAACATTTTCCTCCCTTTGGCTTACAGACCTACTGAACTGTAGCTCTGCATGCTCTTCCTAGCCTTGCTGCTCTCAGCTGTGAGCCAGCTTTACTCCTTGAAATATTAAAAAAAATATGCCCCCACAACTGCTCCTGACGTGTGATTTGAGCACGATTCATTGGCAACTTCAGCTTCCTTTGCAATATGAGGAAATTAATAAAGCTGTTGCAGCTTGTTGTTGAGAGCAATAACACAAAATGACAAGAGGATGCTCTTTTTATTTATTTATTTTCTGTAGCAAAAACCGATAAGTTCAAATCTGCACCTCCCCCTCTCTGTTTTGTATTTAAGAGGTGAAAGGGTTCTTCAATTAAATTACCAGAGTCAATTTCAACACTGCAAAAAATACTTCACATACAACCTGGCACTAACACGGGCCTGCATAATGAGGTAAAATAAAGGCTAAATGAATCCAAATCAGAGGAGCCATGGGACTGGGAGAATGTGCACTGTGAACAATTAGCTAGCTCATCCAGCATACGAATCGGCTTCTGGCACATTACGCACATACTGTAAAGCTCATTACTGCTGCGAAACACACACACACACACACACACACACACACACACACACACACACACACACACACACACACACAGTCGATCAAATCCAGTGACGGAGCAGGGAGCGGGGCTCCGTCAGGATCCGCCTGTCATTCAACCCTTTAACCCGCCGCTGCACCCTAATCACCCGGCGCAGACACAACACCAGCCTCATGTTGCGTTTTAACAAGTCATGCTTCGTTATGTGCAGGACTTTTCCCAGACTTTCTCCCTCTTTGATGGATGCTGACTGTTGTGATGCTTTCATCTCCTCCTCCTCCTCCTCCTCCTCCTCCTCCTCCTCCTCCTCCTCCTCCTCCCAAAAAAATAAAAATTAAAAAAAGAAAGAATCCTTGAACGCAAACATCCCTGGTTAAACATAAAAGGGCTGAGATATTTTAAAACTGACATCACTTCAAAGGAAGTGAACGCATTCAAAGGGTATCACAGAGAAGAGATTCAAAAGCCTGCTAGTCACCTGTAATCCACTGCTAATACATGGTCCCCACAACGGCATATTCACACACACACACACACACACACACACACATCGCTGTATTGTTGAACATACAGATGCTGAACGCCAACAGAATGTCTGGTGTAGGTATTTTGTAGTTTGTAGATGCTTTTGTCTGTATTGATTCGGCTCGCCAAGAAGAAGGATCCACACACACACACACACACACACACACACACACACACACACACACACACACACACACACACACAGAGGGATTACAATGTGAACGTATCAGTGCCATTACAGATCAGCGGCGGTTTCTGTAGTGACAACTATCCGGCGCTGCGTGGCTTTTCTTCTCGGTGTCTCGTTCTTTCATCACATCACGGCTCTTTGTCTCTGCCTCCACATCCCTTTGAATGTGTTGCCTCAGTCAGTTGTGTGAGAGGTGCAGCTTTAAAGAGAGAAACTACCTCGCTGCTAAACAAACCAAAGGGAGAAACTGTACCTTCAAAAAGGGTTTTTTGTTTTGTTTTTTCTACCACAAAAGAGTGAAAAGTTTAAAAAAAAAAAGAAAGAAGTTTGGTGCAGCACAAACGAGCGTCTAGATATGTGGCATATTATCACTGTTACCACATGATTTGTGTCTTTATAACAGGTTAATAAGCTTTAATTACTTTGCGCATGTGTAATAAGTCATCCCCTTAAGTTGTATGGATCACTTAACCAATGATAACAACACATTATGGGTTGCCAGGTTGTCAAAGAAATCCCTTTTTTCTTTGGGTTGGCTGCAAAAATATGACCAACAGGGACTCTCTGAGCTCTGATTGTTTTCTCACTTTCTAATGAAAATTCAAGTCTGCAGTCATAACTGTTATTTGTTATTATTGAACTGCTTTTCAGTCCGTCATCATGTGTATATATATAATTGGATAATTGCTGTTTGTAGCAGTCAGTTGCTTCTAACCAATCTGTGAATCCTAAATGAATTACTTATTAAATGGAAATGAAGAGTTAAAACCTTTTTGAATAAACACCAAAGAATCACTACTGTTCTGTGTAGTGATCTCGGGCATCAGGCGCAGTGAAAGTGTAAACGGTGTATAACAGGAGGAGGCTGTGAACATCAGCCAGCGTAGCCTCAGTGCAGTCGATGACAACGACAATCGCACATTGTTGGCAGGAACACTCGTGGAAACATGAGCTTCGTCTTAAAGCTGCTCAAATTTCCGTTTCCAAGCCGATTGCTCTCTCTAACTGCTGCGTGTTAGTTTGGCACAGGAGGAAGATGGAGTCCATCTGTAAAACAAGTCTTTAAACCGCTCTGTTTCTTCACGTCATCGGATTGTGTGAACGGACGAGTGATCACTGGATCAGATACAGGAGAAGAATATCTCCATGTCGGGCCACTAAAAAAAAAACCAAATTTCTAATTTATTTTAGTTTTTTTTCATTCAAAGTCTCTGCTGCTTTATTTTTCCA
Source organism: Cebidichthys violaceus (assembly GCF_023349555.1). Lineage (NCBI taxonomy): Eukaryota > Metazoa > Chordata > Actinopteri > Perciformes > Stichaeidae > Cebidichthys > Cebidichthys violaceus. The sequence continues at coordinate 23,479,196 of NW_027176262.1, read as the reverse complement.
AACATAAGACATTCAGGATGTAGAGAAGAAATCCCTTCACACTTTGATTTGAAAGGAATAAGGTTCAATACTAATGCAACTTCTCAAAATATTCCAGTTTTGTCTCCGTGATCAGCGAATTGTTGACGGATCAAAAGTGACAAATGAGAGCGGCGTCTCAAAGAAAAGAAAGAGTCTCGCCGGCTGAAGACGAGCTCGCCGCAGGTGAGGCGGGCGATGATGTTCGTCTTTGTAGGGTAAAAAAAAACCCATAAAGCTGAAAACCGCTAATCTCTCCACTCGCATTATTGCTGTCACTTTAGATTCATCCATTCAATGTGTGCAGGTTTGGCGGTCAATGTTCGTAGCCTTAAACACAATCTCCCCGGGAAAAAAAGCTAAGGTCAAGAGGGATCCATAAATAATCCCTAAGTCTGCGGCTCTTCTGCTAAGCGTTATTCAAAGACGATCGATAGGATGTTGTGATTCAAAAACACCAAGCTATTCTTTTGCTTATCAGCAAATCTCTCTCCCACTACTTTCTGGTGATCAATTATTAAAATCAACTTCACGCGGCCCGTACGTGTCACCGGAGCAGGGAAGCCAGATTTATTCTTTAGGCTAAGGCTTTTGAGAGGTAATTTCTCATCTGAGTGGCCTTTAGCATTTCTTATTAAAATACATTATTGTTCTCGTAGATTTATTTATTCAATGTGATAGCTCATTAGTCAGATTAATGTAATGTACTCTCTTCTCCTTACAAAATGGTTTGCCTGCAAAGAAGGAATAAATGACACACGGTAAAGTTCAAGTCTTCTGCTTTTTGCCGAAACACTGACCGTCACTGTGCCTCTATTTCTAAAGTAGGGCTGATGCTAAATTTAACTTTTGGTGCTTCAGTCGTACAGAAGACCAACTCTCAGCTTTGAAAATTTAAAAAAAATGTACTTTAAGCGTGAAAAGTAAGCAACATTTGAATGACGGTGGATTTACGTACAGATAAGAAAAATATCTGTATTTGTCAAATTTAAAAAACAACTTTCTCATCTCTAAAAGTCCACAATTGCATGCGTTTGAAATACTTTAGTGAAGTACAAGTACCTCAGAATTGTGCAGAGGTACACTACTTTGGTAAATGTACTATGTAATGTAATGTCGTTTACTTTCCACCACTGCTTGTGCCACAGTGTTTTTCGGCTGTTGTGATCTGGATGTCAGTTAACAGTTAGGACTAAAGCTGGCGAGCAACCGGGGTCAAAGGTGAAACACTTTAACCTGTGAGATATAGTCCGAAGTTGCTCATTTTGAGCAGTTTAATAACGTTCACAGTTTTAGTTTTTAGCACGCTGACATTTGCCAATTATCGATAAACACAAAAGGCATAACTGAATATGATGGGAATGTCATTAGTTTTGCAGATATTTACGAGTCAGGCGATCGCCAATGTTACTACGACTCATCGTCAGAGGAGCGCCAATGTCTGTTTCAAATATCAACCTCATGGTGGCGCTAGAGGAAACGCCAGGCGTCTCACCAAACCCCGCAGGATGCGTCCTGTTGACGACCAGCTCGCTTCAAAAATCCAACTGTGTCATTATGGTTTCGGTATACCACTGTATCAATAATGAAATGAGAAACCGATGAAATGTTAACAAAGCGTTATTAAAGCACTCTGCCTGAGAGGATTATTTCTTTAAATACACGTTCTGAGTACTACTGTGATCACAACGCCGCTGTGGATATTCTCTATCACCTCAATTATCACAGAAGATGGAGTGTTATTATTACTCTGGAAGGATGACCTTTAATTAAGTGGAAAAAAGAGACTTGCTGAAGTAAAATGAATAATAATAATAATAATATGTAGGCACCGATGATACAAGGAAAGCTTTTGATTTGATATGTTATAAGTTGGTGTACAAACAAACCCTGTGTTTAATAGCGTACTAACAGAATTAATAACAGAGTTTGTAGGAGTGTCTCTGTGTGTAAAGGGACAGAAAACATGGAGGTGAGGATCAGCTCTTCTGTGGGAGGGATTTGACCATTCAAAGCTCCATTTGTCTTAAGTTTAAAAAAGTGCACATATTGTAGTGCGTAGGAGTCTGGGGAACACTCGGGCTCATTAAAATGTTTATGCACTGAAATAAAAAATAAAAAACTCTGTAAAAGTTCACGTTTTTTATTGTCGGGCTCATGAAACGGTGCACCAGATGTGCACAAGGCTTCCTCTGAAACAGTCGCCTGGTTTCACACAGCAGCAGCAGGTCAAACCCACAAACGTGTTGAGACAAAGTGAGACAAAATTTCATAATTTACTATATATATGTATGTGTGTGTGTGTGTGTATTCACTGCAGTGAGTCAATGTTGCCTCCTAAAAACAACTTGTATAGCCTGGAACTGTCTTATGTTGTGTCTCCTTTGACCTTTGACCTTTGACCTTTGACCTGGCGTTAACACAAGTTGCACCACCTTACTGTTGTACAGAAACAAACCTTTGTGGGTCGGTCAGATTAACCCCCTCGTTACTGGTTCTGCATGTTTTAGCCAATTTCCTCCTTTTACGTTGCATTACGGCGAAGCGCTTCATATTAAAGCATTTGTCACACAACAATCGCGTAAACGTTGACGACAACCCTAAAGCACCATGTGACAGACGGACACAACTCGAGCTGGTTTTAGGAGTCTGCTTACTTCACGGTGGACACAAGTGAATGGAAATCAATGGAAGTCTGTAAATGTTAAAAATCCCCAAAAACTGTCATGCTGTGTTTAGTGTGGACGAGTCGCTGTTCAGGAACTGAACCTCACAAAGCTACTGGTCTGGTTCTTTAGGTTGAGGACAGACAGACAGACAGACAGACAGACAGGTCTGTACTAATGCTGCCAATGCATGTTCTTGTGTTATTAATAACTAAAGCCATTGGGAGTTTTAATACATAAATACAAATAATACTTACAAATATAGCGCCGAGCAAACGTACGTCACGTGATTTTTAAGATTTGTGTCTTCGTCTCGCTCCGCCTCCTTCATCGGAGCGTTCAGATTGCTGAAGTAGGACACACCTTTACTCTGGGGACATCCTGCCCATCGCCACGGCTATTTGAGGAACTACTTACTCCCAAAGCGCTGATTTCTAAAGTCAACAGTATTTGTATAAAAACGAAGCACTGACTCATCTCCACTTTAAATGCCAACTTCAACTCGAGGGAGAGAGAAAAAAAAAAAGGGGGGGATGATGTCTTTTCCTTTTTACTATGTCAGAAAAAAAGACAGCGATTACAGATAAACACTGTTTACAAAATGTTCTAATGCTGGCTGTTTGAGCTGATGTGGCTCCAGTGTTTGATCACAGTCCTAAGGCAATTTTTCAAATCTATCTGCACTACAAAACAGTCTGATGGAAAATGCATTTGCTGTGCTCTGATTACAGATTATTACAACTCAATGAACAAACATTTGTCTTGTCAACATCTCCGGCATGAACTACCTCCTCATGGTTGTGACGCTATTTGAATTTCAGTGCGTGCTATTTTTCATGTCAAAAAGTCACTCTCATGTATTACTCATCAAATGTGAGAAGAGCTGCTGGCCGGGCGTCCTGCTGGTTGCAGCGCCGGAGACGTGTCCCCCCCCCCCACCCCCCCACCCCCCACCACCACCTCTCTCTCTCTTTCCTCCCACATTTGTCCCGTCATCCTCCACCTCCCACTGCTCACTGAAAACATGTTAAATAATGTGGTTAAACTGCTGGCATTCTGTGCATCAACTGAGACCCATGAGGATAAAGTCGTGAGACATGAAGTATGTTATTAGTCTACTTATTCCTACTGTTTGTTCTCGTTTCCAATTAAGAGTTAATACATAACTATTCAAGTTTATGCTCAACATCTATGGGAATAACAATATGCATTATTATAATACTTTATGAACTGAAGCGTAAAGAAAGGAATGGTCGGTTGTAACCTTTGGCTCGTCTCTGTGATGACGGAGATAAACTGTTCAACAAAAAGAACACGTCATCGTCTCCGTGACGCTGTAATGGCCCGACGGTGACAGGAGTGACATAATGTACACCGTGTGTGTTAATGTCGAATTAAACCAAAGTATTTCAACCTTATGCCAGAAAGCAGATACGCCATGTTTAAGGATTTGGATGTTAAATCTACACGATGGTTATCACGTAGCTGTGTTGCCCTCAATGCTACGTCGGCTGATACTGGCACAACACAGCCAACTCCAGCTTAGCGTTGCATGGTGGGAAATGTGTGGAGTGGAAAAAAACACAACACCTGCTGCAGCACTTGTTGATCCTTTTTATCTCTTAACTGTCCGAGTCAGACGAGTGTCACAGAAGAGCGACGCTAATATACAAGTTGAGGATTCTTTTAATAATTGGTTTCTACTGTGCAGCGACATGCGACCCGTGCACCAAGCGAGCTCCATAAAGATGTGGTTCTCATGTGGTTCTAGCAGCGTACTGACGCGTGGAGTTTGCTCACATGTGACTCACGCTCTGTCCACATACTTCTGGCCGTCCGCAGCGTGTGTCACGTGTGTGAAACGCCCCGTTAGCTCGGGACCTGTCGACGTCACTTTTGCTGCCTTCCGTTCATCTGCAGTGATGTGAATCTCAATGCCGGAATGCTTTGTGCAGCATGTGAGTGTTGGTGCAGCGTGAAACAAATGGCTGGCAGGGTTCTCTGCTAGACGGGCCATTTGGTGGAGTTTGGCACAAAGAGCCTCGCTGGACTATCACCAGGAGGCATATTTCTTTTTTACATCCTTTAATTTATTCCTTTTATGAGATCAAAAAACCAGATTTTTTTTTTTTCGTGGGGCCAGATGTGGGTAAGAGGGGCGTCGCATATGAAGCTCTCAGACAAACAAAGCATTATCATATTACGTAAACAATCTCACAGCCCTAAAAACACGGAAACAGACAGAGGGAGAGATCAGAGAGCAGTGCCACAGCTTGGGAGATAACAACTCATGCAAAACAATACGTCCCTCAGGAGTCATCTTGTTCTGAGGCTTTGAACTCAGTGAGAGAAATTCATTTCTAAAGTTTAAAGTTGTTTTTTTTTTCTTTTTTTCTGCAGGCCATAACACAGAGGGTGAACTTCAGGTTCAGTCGACCGGGCTGAACCTTGAACTCTCCTGGTCGCAACGACGCTGTCTTTAGAAGAAGCAGGGAGCCGTTTTAATAATTGAGGTTTTAGTTATTGTCAGCCATAATTAAATGATTTTTTTTTTAAGCATGTTTACAATTCAGTGATTAAGATAAATAATGTACGTTAAAATGATGATTTAGTGTCATCATTTTTGATTGATTGAGTCACAATTTTGACACGGCATCAAATTAATTTAACTCGATGAATAATATTGAAATCCCAATTATCTCAGTAAATAAGTGTTTGTTTTCATCATATGTAGTTTCTTCTCACGGTGAGTATTTTTAATGCGTCTCATCCGCCTGTACGGCCCATCTCAATGCTGTCGGTGTCGTGAAAAGATTCACTTCAGTGGAGGATGCCCGTGAAACTGAACACAATTTATTTGTTTTATTATTTACGACGCACAAAATCAAACAGAGGAAAAAAAAAAAAACATTCCCAAAACTCCAGTGCTAATCCATTTACTGCCGATGTGAGAAATGAAATCACAAACCCTCCTGAACCCGACCCGAGCTCTCCATCCCCTGGTGTGGTGTGTCCCCCCCCCCCCCCCCCGATGAGGCCACCTTATTAAGCTGAACGACAAACACTTGAACACTTGAAGTGGAGAGATGCTGCCGAGGAGCCGGCGCGTTGTGTGCTTCCCCACATTTCACTTGCTTGTTAGTTTCCCAAGCTACTTTATTATTCTGTTGTGCCGTTTGAAAACATCATCAACTTTACAGACTACTGGCTGTTAGCGGAGAGTAACCACCGCTATAAGTGCATCTGCTGACATTTACCTCGCAAGCGCTGATCGGTGCATCTCACATATACTAATACATGCTGCCTTATACCTCCTCCTACTCTACATATAACACACGGGATGAGCTTGTATTGCAACAGGTTAAACTACTCAACAGCATGTATGTATGTATGTATGTATGTGTGTGTGTGTGTGTGTGTATATATATATAAGAATGAGAAGACTTGGTGAAACAACAGAAACGTTTGAGAGGTCAACAGCACAATGAACTCAACCCTGATATTTAAATGGGTTTTCCCTGGAACTTCACATGACAGGCCGGGTTCAGACTGACGGGGCGAGCAACGCTGGAGGCACTGCTGCCACAAATAATGCAGTTTGATACTTGCTTTTGCTCCAGCACCACAGATATTCTCCCCCCCCCCCCACTGGCTTTCTAATTCAATGTATGACCTCCTCGCCAGAGAGTTTTAAAAAAGTCTTCAGGCAGAGATCCAGCAGCTTTAGGTCTGGCCAATGACAGATGAGTCGCAGAGGCAAGGAGCAGGACGGCTTGCCCCGGGAAAACCACGGAGCTTTGGTCAGCCTGCAGGGGTGAACTTGTGCTGCAGCGAGGGGAAGGAACAAGCGCCTGGAACGCTATTTTCTTTCTACAATATAGCACTATCCTTTCACACCCACCACCGGCCCACAGCATGCATTATGTGCAACTAAACAGTAGGAGATCATTATGCTACAGGCAGTTTATATCCTCGGCTCGAATAGACCTTGACTGGCAACCGTTTATCACAGGAAGCACTGGACACGATCCCTTGTGCAAGAAGTAGTCACCTGCACATGCAGTGTGTGTGTGTGTGTGTGTGTGTGTGCGTGCGTGTGTGTGTGTGCATGTGCCCTGTCCTGCACGTGGATGGATACACGTTTGAATTTCACTGGGTGATCAGTCCACAGATTCAGTGATTAATGACACCAAAGGGAGGCGATATGAGAGCAGCAGAAAGACGAGCCATGTTACCCTCTGGTGTTACTAATTGCTCGCATAGAGTTGTTTTTTTTTTTCTTCTTCTTTTCCTTTTTAGAGTCGTTGGAATGAGGCAAAGCTCGTTTAGTAATTGGATATGCAAGCAAGAAAGTGAATAATAGATCTTAAGGAGTAAAAGGGCTGTTTTGCATATGAGGGGAAGCTGCTATTTTGCATATTGTAAGTAGTACACTTGAGGACGCTGGTCACTTTCTTTCACTGATGAATGTGCTTTTATGTTTGCATGATGTACGACATGCATGAGGGCACCTGTTTCGTAATTTTAAAAAAAAGACACAAACATTTGGCTTTTATCCCTGTTGAAAGGATCCCCTTATTAACGGTTCAGATCTTATTCTCTCTGCCACTGTGTCACAACATGTCGCATCAGTTTATAGCATAAGACACGAAACACACCGGTGAGAATGTCCATACTTGTGCTGACAGACTCTCACCATAGACAGTAAAGCTAAGGAGCTTTAACTATTCCTCTATTATCTGTTATTTATTAATGCAGCGATCGCCAGCAGAACCCTCATTTCCTCGCCTCCTAACCGCTCCACTTTGACTCGTGCCCACCGCAGATCTGTGCCGCGCGTCCTCTGTGCCGTTGTAGCCCAGCGCTGGAGGGAGCCGGCCCTCCAGTTATCAGACGGCTGATAAAATGTTAACAAAGAAGACATTAGAAAGCAAACGGGAGACAGCTGGTGCAATCTTAGCAGAGCAGAGCGGAGCAGCAGTGGAGATGTCAGACAGTCATTCTGAGTCGCTGCCAAAAGCCACAATATGGTCACTAAAATTGCACTGCATGGACAATTTGCTTCTCTGTACAAGGAAAAAAAAAAAAAAAAGACTCTTGAAGACTTAGTGGCGCGTAAGACGAGTTCCTTTCATAGCCCTGTTTTTAAGAAAAGTACCATTACCTTCGCTTTGTATAAATAGGGTGATCTTTACGGGGTTAGCTTGTAAAAAAAAAAAAAAACCCCGTCATTAATTGTTTGGCGTTTGGTTGTTTCTTTGAGTTTGTCTTCGGGCGAGCGGCACACATTTCTGGCCTGCAGCGGGTCCAGACTCTGCACATTTGTCATAATTGTCTGCAGGCGAGCGCATGAAGATAGTGCTTACAGTTGTTGTGCAGGTTTGCTGCTTTGACACCCAGATCTACCATTCACTGTGAGTTCAGGACTAGATCTCAGTGTGTGTGTGTGTGTGTGTGTGTGTGTGTGTGCGTGTGCGCGTGGTGGAGGGGCAATATTTGATTAGAAAATGTAAATACAGGTTCAGAACAGCCAAAATATTGACAATAATAATTCTTTGCTAATATCCATGGTGGGGATCTGCATGTACAAATACCTTTTTTTTTTGTGAAATTTATGCCAAGCAGCATCAACAAGTATGCGAGGCTGTGTGTTTGCACGTTTTTTTGTTTTTTTGTTGTAATTTGAGTATTGTGGTGTAATGGGGGTAGATCTGTAATATCTTTTGTTGCATCATACGTGACTGTCATTCATCAAATCAGGCGACCTCTGGCCGGCGCCCTTAGCCACATCCACAGAGTGCAGCCGTGATGGATGCCTTATTAGAGACCTTTATTAGTGTACTTTAGCTGGGAGATAAACTTTGTAATTAATGTCTCAGTTTGAGTATATCTCATTTATTTCAATCGGATAAAGGTGACTCTTCCAGCCGAGCGGAGAACAATGGCCATCGGAGGAGACAGCAGCTTGGCAGCCGAGCGGAGCCTAGGAATGCTGAATAACAATCCCGTCATCCATCATGGTACGTAGGGAGTCGGCAGGCTGTGTTCATCCCGAGGAGAGGCTCCGAGGAGCAGTTCCCAACCGTGAGGGATGGCGGGACTGAAAAACGGCCACATTCCCCTCATTCTGCTTCACGCGGAGCATACCCTTCAAAAGATAACAAAATCCGAGGCTTGTACAATTAGAATCCATAGCATTTTTTACGCTGCCATGGGTGCCAATGCGTGCTACCGGCACGCTGCTGTAATCTACAGTTCAATATCAGCCGCACATCATTAAAATCGGAGCTGATGAATGACATAATGACGAGAGCAGCCCGAGCTCTGCTCGGCTACGGTCTGTGATGATGGCAGTAGTAATTTCCCTGTTAGGCTGGCCCCTCCTGTTTACTTAACCTTTCCACAGTCCTCATTAACTCACCAACACCAGCAACTATGTTGGGTTGCCAAGGGCAAACACAATGGGCAGATGGAGCCGAGCTGAAACCATCACTTAGCTGGGCAGAGGTCAGTTTGCTACCCCGCTGGTCCGAACTCTTCACTCTGAATCTTAACATGTTGTTACATTATTCCTGCTGCCAGCTATGCAACAAGCAATAACTAGTTTTTCACAAGCTTTCATTCTCATTTAAGGATAAGGCGAGGCGTAAATCAGCAGGGTGCTGAGGGAGAGAAATCTCACACTTTTTCCTTCTGCTCTAAAGATACTCCAGCTTTTCTTTTTTTTTTTTTTTCCTCCCCCATCTAGAAATCCTTCCGTTTAGCTCCAAGAGAGAGGACAAAATGCAAACCCAGCACTGGGAGGGTAATGGGATATGCAGTCATTCATTCTGCCGCCGGTTCATGCTCTCTGGCCAAATGACATCTTGGAACACAGCCACGCTGATACAGTAGCACCTCGTGAAATCACAGCTATTATTAATCCAGAGAGGGACAGCAGTCTGATTACACGCAGCCATAAAAGACACAAAACACTGAGGTAGCCATGCCCATCTACAGTACAAAGGAGGCTTAGCACAGCGCTGAAATGTGTGCAGTTACACATCCAGGAAATCCAATGCAGTCATAAACGCACATCTTAAAGCCGCAAACCTGTTTTCTCACATTCAAAACTGTTACACAACTGCATTTTCGTGAGCGAGCAGTGACATGTGAACACATCATTTACTAAGATTGTAAAGTTAAAGATTGTAGACGCCGGCGATATCGAGTGAGACCTGACGAGGAGGAGGAGGAGGAGGAGGAGGGTGGAGAGTGCTTCCAAGTACGCTAAATGCTGTTTTTAGTGTTTCACCACTCTCCAGCATACAGTTTGTAATATTCTAATAAAACATGCTGGATTCCAGCTTTGACAATGAAAGCAATGCATCAGCCAGCACTAACACATGCCAGGCATGTCAGTCGCTCCTTCTTGTTTACTGTATGCTATCAAATAAAGGAAACCATAACCAAAAATTTTAAATAGCATAATCAGCTAGGCAGAGAGCTGCAACAATAAGTCCATTCATCAAACGGTAATTCATTTCCTGGTTCTGCGGGTTCTTGAATGTGAGGCGCTGCTGGTCACACAAAGCAAATAGTATGAAGACGTCACGTCGGCTGTGGGAGGTTTTTCCACTTTTTTCTTCTGACATTTAATTAAGATAACAATTCTGTAAATTATTGAGAAAATATTTAGCACGGTAATCGAACGACAGAGCGGCAAGTTAGGCAGCCGGCAAACGGCGCGACTGAGGAAGAAATGCAGTCGTGAGATCGCTAACTTCATGGCTAACGGCGTGAAGCATCGACGACGGCACATAATTCCCACGACGAGGTGTCGCTATAGTTGCCAAGCAACCGTAGCTCTGTACAAGTTGTCGCCCCTGACCTTGAGAACGGTGTTAAATGACAGCGATTGTCAGTGAAAGCGTTGAGATGGACCGCCGGAAGGTTAACGTATAACACGCGCGCTCCGTGTCACGTTGAGATGTTGGCCCGCAGGCCCAACCTTACCGGTAGAGTTTTATCAATTAATTGATTAATTAAGAAAAAAAACAATCTTGAGACCTAGAAACAAAAAAAATGCCTGGAAAAATAAGTGAAAGCATTAACTGGAATAATTACATTTTTTTTTTTTTTTTTTTCAGACAAGCCCTTGTGACTAAAAATACATTTAAAAGCTGCTTGCTCAGTTCCAAGTACCTGCTTCTGTGCCGCTGTGTCGGCCCGTTAAAGCAGATGGTCGGTAATGTCAGCGCTAGCAGGACCTTCCTCTCCCAAGCCCAACTTTGTCTCCGTCAGGTCCCCACCGGCTCTGTGAAACGCCCAGGAAAGGTCACGTCTGCCGTGTCGGAGTGAACGCCTGTGTTCCCTCTGTAACACTCTCAGCGGGACTCTGTTTTGTTTAAGCGGGCCGGTCTCCAATCGGTTAAAAAAATCAACAGCAGCCGGTTGGAACAGGAGCCGGAGTGACAGGTGAACTGTGCCACGGTCTGCTTTTCTCCCCCCCCCCCACCTTATCAGCTCCAAGGTTTGTGAACGGCAGGACTTGAGCCACTCGCCTGTCGATAGTGAAACAACCCACAGGGACGCACGGGAAATCTATTAGCCCAGCGCTGCTGTTCGACATGCTCCCAGTGAACTCTACTTATCCTGACGCGCTGCCGCCGTCCCGTAGCTGGATTAGTGCAACTGTTCTGAGGCGACGAGGCGCGAAAAAACCGCGCCAGGAAACCAAATCAAAGGTTTTGTTCGCCCCAAATAAACGAGACGCATTTCTTTATTGCCTCTGGCGGTACGGCCATGGGGACGGTTTAGTTTTTGCATACTTGCATACTCGCCAACACATAGAAATAGAACGGCAGTCCCATTCACATCAGAGCAGCGGTCGTAGCGGTCGCGTCTTAATGGTTTTCCTAGATTTGTGAAAACCGTGCAAGAAACAGAACGCCGTTGCCGTGTAGCGTGTTGTCCCGCCTTGCTGAAGACGTTGCCCTGTGTCTACCTTCGCTATCGTGGGAGGAGCAACTATGTGTCGCACGCTTTACGCCCTCACCGACGCGCGTTGTCGCCGTACCGACCGACGACAAAAGGCCATTTTCCTTTTTGAACCACGTGACCGCGGCGAGTTCAGTGCCCCTCCTCCCGCTCTTATTCTGGTTTGATGTGTCAGCCCTTTCACGCTAAATAGGCTCCCAGTTTGTCAGGAGTGAAGGCTGGTGACTTTCATGCCATCCGGTGACCTTTTGTCAAAGCAACTTTTAAGACATTTCTCTATCGGCAGCCCGAGCAAAAATAACACCTCAAGCTGCATTATTGGTTATATCTCAATGGTGTCCTTCAGCCCCATTTGGGTCACTCCCTCCACTGTGTTATACGAATAACATTACGCACATATTGCCATCGAACCGCCGTTTCTCCGCTTGGCAAATTGCTGTGAGGCCAGGAGAAATTGAAAAAGCTGGCAAAGTCTCAGGTACCTGACAGTGACTGTGACTATGATGAAGTATCCTCCTGTTACTTCTGTCGACTTTGCCAAATATCAGAGATCTCCACAGTCCCCACCCCATGCTCTGGGCCCGCCAGCTTCATAAACAGAGAGGAACCGGTGCCAATAGTTCTATAAGTAGCACCAACAGACCAGCCTGTAGGATCATGCCTCTCCAAATATCTTGCTGGGAGGTTACTTTGTCTTCATGTTCTCTTTTGCTCCTCACTTGATATTGAGATTTCTGGAGCAAATCTCCTCCAGGCCTCGGTGGCTTCGAGCACTAAGAGATTGGAAGGCTAACCTGTTTACCGAGAAGTTCTTAATCCGAACAACTGGTAGCAGCGACTGGTGTTAAAAAACACAGGAAGTATTCAAAAGCACCTAAATGAGTACTGTGTTTATATCCTTGTTCAGACATCCAGGTTTTCTTATATTATCTGTATATACACTACCGAATCGCCTGCTGTAAATGCTCGACTGGGTGCAATGGATAGATAGTGAGTGACGGGTTTGCTACAGGGAGAACAAAACACTGTTCAGTGGTTCAACCGACTGAGAAGTGAAAGAGTAGAAAGAGACAAACGGTGCACTAAGAAGAGAGGAAGTCAACGGTCGACAAAGTAAAAGAAAACCGTAAGCTGAGCATCAAAATGTAGACTTCTGTCTGTATTAGATAGATAGATAGATAGATATTTCATTTATTAAAATATGGAAAAAGCACAGAGTGTACAAGAGCTGCTAATGACAAACAAACAGAAGTGTCTTGTGGGATTAGCGACAATATTAGCAAGCTGGGCTAACTAGCTTTCCCACGTCCCATAAAGCCAGACTTCTTAATTCACTGATGGTGCATAACCATCATTATGTGTGCTTATAGAAACAGAGAGAGAGAGAGAGAGAGAGAGAGAGAGCAGCATCAATGTCCATAAGCTGCTCGGACTATGACTTTAGAGTATATGCCCGAACACAAAATGTGACGATAATTCAAATTTCAGTTTGTTTTAAATTGGATTTGAATCAGATATTCAATCCAAACTGATAATCCCTCCCCCATTTGACAGTATTTGTGTGTACATATCTTGGGGTAAATGCAAAACACAAAAATGAAACCTGAGTATTTGCATGTCACACACACACGCACACACACACACACACACACACACACACACACACACACATTTTTTTTTCCCCCAGCAGCTGAGCTGAACTCAGAGGAAGAGACAGGTTATAACAGAAGTAAAGTGGTTATCTGAGATAAGAAATGTCTATCCTTCAACCGAAAATCATATTTCTCACTCCACATTTTATCTGCGGGTAACACCTGTTGCAATAACAACAAGTCAAATGGATACAGACACATGAGGGGTATTCACTTGCCAATATCCTTTTAGATCCAGAGCAGGAAAATGCAGCCACACTGTATGTATGCTATCCCATTTAACATCACACTCTGATGTGCAAATTTGTGCAAAGTTACTTGGCGACTGACAATCGGTCTTCCTCGCTCTCTGTAAACACCAACGTGGAACTGCTGGCTCCCTGAAAACCAGAACTACCACAGGCTGCAATTTAATCTAATCCCACGATCGCTGATTCTCAAATCTCAAAGTAAACGCGTTTGCATTTATAGCGGGGGACGGAGAGAACTTCAGGTCACTCGAGCGATTCCGCCGTAATGTCCCCTTCGGTGTCCATCGATCACGTCAAACCACTCCTTTTTAGCCGGGGGACATTTTGTGTTTTGACAAGCCTCGCTAGACCGAGCAACCTGTATTTAAGGCTGAAAGCCTATGTTTACGTGGCTGCTGGCAGACTGGGCCCTGAACTACATGTGGCGTGGAAACCTGATCCATTTATCTTTTGGATTGTGAAGATGCATCTGACCTTGTTGCCCAGAGGAAATGTTGATAAAGCTTCTTTTTTTTTTTTTTAACCGCGAAATCATTGCTTGACAGCATTAACTTTTGCTCCGGAGCCTCTGTGTTACAGACCGGCTCACATGTGCAGAGAGTGTGTGTGTGTGTGTGTGTGTGTGTGTGTGTGTGTGTGTGTGTGTGTGTGTGTGTGTGTGTGTGTGTGTGGGACGCCATGGTGCAATATGAGGGGGCTTGAAATTGGATATTTCTCTGTTATGTTTCCTTGCAATATAATGTCTTGAGAGAGTCCTTAAATGAACTGTTTAAATATTTAAAAGACAGTAAAAAAAAAAAAAAAAACGCCATCCAAGTGCTGCAGAATCGTCCAATTGTTGCTCTGGTTTCACCACACAATGCAGTACGTTTGTCGCTACACTACACCAGGCACAGTACACTTCAGCTTCCTATCCGCATCACAATTCACATGTTGCAACACACGTCACACCTGACAGAAGAAAGGCAACATGAGGACTATTGTCAGAGATGATGATGTGGCTGCTGCTGCTGCTGCTGCTGCTCCGACCTTTTTCTCTGCCTCCCGTCTCCTACAGCTCCCTAATTTCTCCCTGTGCCATGTCATTAAGGGACCCGAGTCAAATGCACCTATAGGTCCAGCTCTTCACCTGCTCCAGCTGTGGCCCATTAGCGCCGCATACTGTAGGTCTCTGCAGCCGCTTCTTATTCAGCGCCTCTGGAGCCATTCCTGGCACTCAAATGCCATGTGCGAGGGGCAGCTTGAAAACAAAACCAGTGCATGCAAAGTGACATCTAAACATGCATATACCCGTTCCAAAAAGTTTATTTAGGACACATATATATATATGGACCAATCCCAAATAACCCAGCATAACAGCCTAAGCTAGCTGGCGATGCACCTCCCTATTTTCAGAAGGAAGGGGTTTTAGAGGATGTGAAGGGCACTTTGTTTGAAAGCATCCCTGACACTCCACTTTAGATTGATCCTGTCTAGGTCACTGCAGTATTGGCAGTGTGTGTGTGTTTTTTTTTTTTTTTTTCTTCAATTTTTATTTGCAGTTTCTCTTAAGAAATTCACTTCCTGCCCAACATCATTCACCTGGACTTCTGGGGCAGAGTGTGACTTGAGCTCAAGCATTGATCTCCCTCAGCGCCGCTGCCTATACAAATCCACTCCAGCCCATCGCTTTCTATTACCGCTGAGGCTGAGCGCTAACCCGTGTGTGTGTGTGTGTGTGTGTGTGTGTGTGTGTGTGTGTGTGTGTGTGTGTGTGTGTGTGTGTGTGTGTGTGTGTGTGTGTGTGTGTGTGTGTGTGTGAAAAAAGTCCAGTCCCAAGTTCTACCACCAGCTGTCCACCAGCAAGGAGGAGCTATGACAATAGAGTGGAGACACTGCATGGGAGAAGAAAATAATAAACTGACAAACGTGGATGGATCTTAAAAGTATGCAGCATCCAGCCTGCTTAATTGGATTCTTGTCAAGCCAGATGGATCTTCTTCTTCTTCTTCTTCTTCTTCTTCTTCTTCTTCACCACGCGGCTCCCTTATCATCCTGGGTCCCAGAATACCGAGCCTCTGTCTTGGCAGTTCTGCTTCATGACCAGCAGCCTGACGTTGCCCCCCACCCCCCCCCCCGGCCTCGTCGCCGTGATCGCTGTCACACTTAGAAGATCGTGCCTTTTGCGGGAAAAAAACAAATTTGTAATCCTAACCCTGGCGACAATCCTCCCCGATCCGTGCGTTCTTTGACACTCTTCAAATCTCATCTGCTGCCTTTTTGTCCACTCTTGACTCCTTGTGCTGACGCTTCCCTTTGTGAAGGAAATGGTGCAGCTTGTTCCTAATGCCCTGCTGAGCTCCATCTGTTGATCTCTGCCTGTGTCTCAGCGCCCAATATTCTCCCATCTCTGTAGGGATTTGGTACCTGTTTGTCCCCTCCTGATAGGCAAATCACTGGTGGGTGGCTAGTTTCATTCCACTCCTACTGAGTGGTAGCTCCATTCTGCGCTATCCCAGTGTATCCTCTAAAATGAACCCTCCAAACAAAGGCGTAATATTGGGACAAAGACGAGGGGGGTCGGCATGCAATCGGTGCACAAGTATGTCAGCTATCAGTTCTCCGGGTTTTGCTTTGGATGCATCCACCAAACCTCCACCTACAATAAGTCACATCCTAGTCCTAAGTCTAACGCTAATGCATGGATATGCAGCAAGGTTCCTGTAGTTGTAACACCTCCACTCTGCCTCAAGTCTTAGCGGCGGAGCAGGGAGGCAACGTTAGCGCCATGCAGAGCAGCCGCACTGTGATTTACCGTTCCCATGGCCAGTGATGGAGGAGAGCGCTACGTCACAGCTGATAGATCAGAGAGCCTCACTGGCAGAGTGGAGCTCCATCAACTGCTGCTGACGGCATGGCGTTAGTGCTGACAACCAACCGAAATGGGTTCATGAAAGGAAAACACAGATGCTGAGAGAGAGAGAGAGAGAGAGAGAGAGAGAGAGAGAGAGAGAGAGAGAGAGAGAGAGAGAGAGAGAGAGAGAGAGAGAATTCTTGAGTGCAAACGCCCACATTCAATAAAACACGTGAAGACATTATTGCAGTAAAGTATCTGCAAGACACAGTCGCTCCAATAAAGCGCTAACAGGCAAAAATACAATGAAACCCGGAGTAGCAAGAAGGATGTGAGGGACCACTTTAAACTGCACGGTATTTTTTTTTTTTTATGTTAGTTAATGTAATGGTTATTATTTCTTTGTGGGTGGCTCTTATCACCTCACATAAAGGTCTCCTCTGGCTGCAGGTGGAGACTTCTTTGTTTTAAACTCGTCTGACAAACACTTCTAGACCACATGTTCCGTGACTGAATATGTGACTTTTCCTCTATTTTATATATATATATATATATATATATATATATATATATATATATATATATATATATATATATATATATATATTGTATGAACAGTACATTTAAATAATATACAGCCAGATTTTTCTTATGAATATATATGTTTTATTTTTGTATATTTTATTTTTTTTTTTCAATATTTCTCCCGCCTCTTTTTCTCTCTCTCTCTCTCTCTCTCTCTCTCTCTCTCTCTCTCTCTCTCTCTCTCTTCCGCCCAGTTACAGACGAGTCCAGCACCCCTGCAGAGCGGCTGCCTCGCATTAATTCCTTGTTATACGGAAGACAACATTTTCAAAGAAGACACCCTTGCACCATAATACACACACATTTATCTCACTGAAATTGCTATGTTCACTACATCGGGCTGTCTTTGGTTCAGGTTTCCGAAACAGATCACCGCATTTTATGTGAGAAACATTAGTTAGTTCTCCTTCTATAGAATGGAAACACTGGTGCATCTTTATTAATGAGGCCTTATTATACGATCGTCGTAAAGGTTGTACCAGAGTCTGGTTCAGAAGGAACTTTGTGTTACTTAAGGTCCGCTTGTGATTGTCTTAACGACTCTGAGGACCACCTTCTCAAATAAATGACGAAAACAAAAACATAGCATGACAACAACAAAAAAAAAAAAGGAAAAAATATATGTAAATATGTGTTTTTGCTACTGTCAGCTGTAATGACCAAAATACACGTTCTGCTTACCCTCACACATTACTGCCATTATGAATCCAAATGAAATGTATTCAGGGTCACGTTTCTCGATGCGGGGTTTTCTCCCACGTCACTTTTTCATTTCACAAAATGATGCATTTTGTGTCACTGCATCCCCGGAAACGCTAGCTAGCCACGGTGGGTGACCAAGGTGGCTAAGTGGAGAGCAGGGCAGCCTTTCAATCAGAGGGTCCGCGGTTCGATTCCCCCGGCTCCTGCTCCGCTAGTCTCATGTCAATGTGTCCTTGAGCAAGACACTTAAAATGTCTCCCGTAGCTGCGTCTACGGTGCGTAGATAGATACTGAATTGTAAATCGCTTTGGATGAAAGCGTCTGTTAAATGACTGTAGTGTAACGCAGCTAGCTAACAGTTTGTCTCTACCCGACGATCGTGATTAGCGTTGAAATTATGCCTTTTTTAATATGATGTTTTCAATTCATGTGAATTATTTACCGCAATTTAGATACAAAAATTGACCAGCTCGTAAAATACACCAATTTACACCACTTATATTAAATATTGTACATGGTCCTTTACAAATGTATGAAATGAATTAAAAGGAACGCTTGTCTTTCTCGTGATGTAGCTTGTGTAGGGTGTGCATTGCCCTCGGTACTCTGTGGATATGCACCAGCCTCCTGCAGCCCTGGACAGCATAAATGGTATAAAAGATGGATGGATGGATTTTTCATCTCCATGCATTTACTCACCGTCAGATACCAAGAAACGGTTTGATGCATCCCTCTAAAAAAAAAAAAAAAAAAAAAAAACAGGCTTCCAAAAAAACAACAACTGTGTACCAGGAGAAGCTTGCAAAAGATATTTAAGTTATTTAAAATATACCTGTGCATTTAAAAAAAAAAAAAAATGATGATTTTACAGTAGCCAGAGGCTGCAGCTACATAATGACTCACTGTGTTGAATTCATGCATGAGCTCTGGTTTTTAAAAAGGAATGACAGGTTTTCAGACTAAACTTTAAAGGACCTTCAGTATAGAACTGAACTTCCATTAATTTGCTGATCACAGACGTGCAACATATTGGCTGTGAGATGAATGTTAAATGAATCATGCAGGCCTCTTTTCAGAGATTTTACAAATATATATATATATTTATATATTATCAAACCATTAACCAACACAAACATATTTTCCTATAACCCACAATGTAATGTGCGTTTTCCTCTTATGGAACCTTGGCAACCAACCTAACTTTCAATCTACTACCCGGCAACAACGGCAGAGACGCGGGTGCTATAGGCGCCGCACGCCAACCGCTTATCAACACGAATGCTAATGTGACCTTTTATTATTAGAAACCAAATTATGAATGAGATTCAAATTCAATAGCTGGCAGACATGCAACACGTTCGCTCACTGGACATGAACCTCCACAGCTCTCACTCTGAGAGTGCCGGCTAATGGAAGCCGCTGCGTTTTGAGCAACGCGCACTGGTCACAAAAGAAGGCCAATGTAGAGACGAGCGGCGATACGAGCTCATCGCTCACGTACTTCACCCACTGCTTTAAGGTCATTCCTAATTAATGATTAAAGGAAAGGAAGGAAAAGCCTGAAAGCTCCACCGCTCGGTATCGGCAGGGATAGGTACGCGTTTTAAGAATAACAGAAGAAGAACACACTCGCATTCTGCCATCTATATATATATATATATATATATATATATAATATATTTGAGGCCAGTTATATGTCTGCATAAATGCTGTATGATCACTGTCAGAGCTGTTGTTCTACTACAGAAAGAGACGTAAACATGAATCGACCTGTATTCACCCTGAAACACTCCATTCATGTCTCTTTATGTCCCGATATGTCCTGCGATATATATTCTAAAGACATAGGAAAGGGAGCCAAATCCGAATGTCCCGTTGAATCGTTCGTCATCTGATTTAGGCCGCTCACTTACGCCCTATCATCACCCCCCCCCCCCGACATTGAGCTGAGCACTTCACTTCCTCTGTATCCAACACAGAGGTGAGGAAAGCTCAGACCACTTACAGCGTCACTGACTCCGCATACTGCCGGCTGGTGAAACACTCTACCGACGCGTCGCTCTGCATGAGCTCATCAAACGTTCTGCGCGTAGAACCGTGTTCTCCATGTTTACTGGTTACTGGCAGGACATCACAGCCTTCACATATTGTGTAGAGTGCATTACCTCTGAGAGGCAGTGAAGCAAAGTATTATTATGTACAGTGTGTTCAAATAATGTGCCAATGAATCAGAAACACACTGCAGTCCTTGGATACATTAACTCTACTACTATCGATGTTTAATCATCAAATACACCTGATATGTTTCCTCTATCTTTACTCTCTACTAACTAGCTGAATGTTTGGCACACTCCGTGGAACTTACCAGTTACTAACTTCCGCTAAATGTGCAAAAATGTAAAGTGAGAGGTTTTTGGGAAGCGGTCACATTTCTAATTAAGCTGCACAGCTGCAGTGCAGCAGAAACAAAGGAGTCCCTTCAATTATCCTTAATCAGATGTTAGAACACAAAGGCTGCCTGATACGGATTATTCCTAAGACGCTCCAACGATGACAGGATGTGTGTAATGTGTATTTGCAGTATGGTATGTGCTTATTAACACTAATCTATGGACTTCCTGAGGACATTAGACGGGTGTCTCGTGTGGCATATGGGCACCCTGAAGAAAGAGATTGATGGGGGAAGCACTTTACTTCCACTCAAATAAGAGCCACCCTGAATCCACAGCTGACAGTTATGTAAAAGTGTTCATTTTCAGTTTTTAAATCTCCTCAAATAAATTTGCGGTTTCACAATTGCTCATCTCACGAGGTTGCTGACTCTCGTTACGCCTTTGAGCAAACTCTTTTGCGTTCCCGTCCAGGCTGGGCGAGATGAGCCCTGTTATCCAGATGGAGGTGAGCGAGGGGTTGGTCTCCTGCCTCCAGCACCATCTGCTCCAAAAAGGGGGGGGGGCACTTTTAGACATGCTGAATAGACATTACTGTACTTGCGAACACAGCCGGTGATTATCAGATCCATGACATCATCGATGCAGACGGGGCAGAGGGACTACGAACTGTCGCGGAGGTACCGGACCGTCGGCGTATACAACCTGATGTACGGTCAGACCTGTCGTCAGGAAAAAACAGTCTTGACCCGCATATCTGGGAATGTGTTTCACATCTACCCTGTGACAACAAAGCTCTGAGAAAGAGCAATTTAACATGCGTGTCGAAAGCTCATAGTACAGAATCCGTGTCAGTAAAAGCCTTAAAGACCTCAGACAGAGAACAAATGTCGGCCATGCTTCCACATATGTTAATACCATATCTATTTAACAGGCGGACGTTTTTTTAAGCTTTAGTGTGCCTCAAAATGTCTGCTGTCATCCCCATATTTAAATATCCCATGTGGCCGTTTGGAACAAGTATTAACATGTTGTGACTCACAAACTATAGTTCTGATTGAGCAAATTGTTCAAAATTCAAACGGTAGCTTTTTTTTTTTTCTGAAGAAATGTATTCCTGCTTTGGTCTTTCATCCTCTGGACGACTACGATGCTCTTTGAACTGGATTGTTACCAGGCAGCCAAAACGAAGGTTCATTCTGAAAGAAACCTCTTTTATTTACATTAAATACTAGTATTCTGACCTGTTTGTTGTACTTTGATGTTTCAGTTTGCCACATTTTAAAAATACTGATCCGTTAAAAAAATGATTTGATGTCTCTCAACAATTTGATGGAAAGTCTATTATCATCACATGTGGAAAGATTAAAGTCCAAACCATTGTTTCTACGTTAATAGACAATGAAGCCTTGAATGTCCAGGGTGTGTTTAAAGCCTCAGGCTCATATTAACTCAAGCAAAAACATCTGGTGCCCGGAGAGAGAGGGAAAAAAAAAAAAAAAAAAAAAAAAAAAAAAAGGCTTTCAGGCTACCAGATCAGAGCTGCAGTCCAACCTTTGAACCTAGGAACGAGAGAACTCCAGCCTCAGAGGGAGGGGGGGGGGCAGGGCTGCGGTAAGTGGGATCCGGGTGGGAGTTTCCGTATCAGTGGGCTCATCTTACAGCCTCCCCCCCAATGGACCACAGTGACGTCCCCCAGGGTCCAGATGGGATTCAGCGGTCAGCTCGGTGACAGCTGGTGAAGGGTGGTCAGGCCTCATGCATAATGGAGGCTCGGCGGACTACGCCACACCAACCTGACCGATGTGGAAGTAGTTCCATCACAGTGTCAATACTGCAGGGTTACTGGAACATCACCTGCCGTTTAATCGAGGACAGCGCCCCCCCGTTATGAGAGGCGTGTTATATGACTTTGATTTGAACATGTTTGTAAAAAGCCAACGTTGATTGATACTTGATGGACTCGGTGTCAACGCGTGTGTCTCTGTCATAGCTTTTGCCATCATTTCAGACCACATTGTACTCACATGGCAACATACAACTCAGGCCAACTGGGCAGGAAGCATGAACATAAACAAGCCAACAGGTCATCCCGCTGATCTAAACCACTTGTTTCGAGGTAAAGCTGAAAGTAGGAAACCAGTCGTTGGAGTCAGTGGGATCTGTGAAGATAACACTGACGCATCGTCACCTTTTAAAGTTGACACGGTGATGTGTTGGCAAACGGTTGCATATTTACACGTCCGGCAAATACGAGAGCAACATGAGGATTTATTGGGAGCAGTGTCCTCAACTCCTGAGGGAAATATCTGGCTCTTTAGCAGCTAAATGCTCCACCAGCCAATCGCTAACTTCGTTCGCCCGCTCTTTGGTGCTGAGGCGGTTTCACTTATTAATGCGACTCGGAGTTTATTTTTTATTCGCTTTACTTTCGAGCCTGTGTGAGTTTGTCCTGACTGTGACGGACCTCAACAGCAGACGGTTTGGATAATAATTAGCATCTTTGATTTCCTCTATGTCTATCCGGGGGTTTTGTTGAAAACCTGATTAGTCTGATTAGCTGACGGCTCGTGTTTCTTGCACTGTTTGACTTCTTTTCAGCGTTGCATTCCCAGATCTCAACAATTGCCTCTGTGAATTATTATTACCAACATGAACGGCTGTGAGGCCCAGGTTGTGTGCAACTATAATTTCCCTTTTTAAGGAACCTGAAGTGAAAGACTATTTCGTTGGGTGTGAGCAGTGTAGTTCCTCCCAGAGCTCCACACTTCCAGGGCCCCGACTACTCGCCTGTCAGTGTGTTGAGGACTCAACACAGCAGCTATTCTGCTGAGAACGGACACACTGCGGTACATCACCTCAATCAGTCATCCCAGCCCTCATAGACAGCCACCGCCGCCGCCGCCGCGACGAGCGACCCGACCCCCATCCCCAACGCGGCAGCGAGAAAGTGCTTACCTAGGAGAAAAAGACAGAGAGGACATTAAATCAGTGGGCATAATATTCCAGTGAGCGGAGGACTCGCTTTCACAGATTAGCCAATCTCTCCTCTGCACAGTGTAGTGCCACGGAGTTTTAACCCTCTCTGGAGAGAGAGAGAGAGAGAGAGAGAGAGAGAGAGAGAGAGAGAGAGAGAGAGAGAGAGAGAGAGAGAGAGAGAGAGAGACTCTGGTGCTCTGCATTTCCAATGTGTGCTAAATAGGCAGTAACGCTGGTCGGTGTGTGTGTGTGTGTGTGTGTGTGTGTGTGTGTGTGTGTGTGTGTGTGTGTCTCTCGGGGGAACAATTAAAACACAGTAAATGTAACAACAATTTATGGCGAACATTATGGCAAATGGCTGCTATCTTATTCTTCTGAACGCTCACGGAGCAGAAAGCACTGCACCAGGCCCCGGCATGGGGAGGGACCGACCCCTGCATTTAGTCCACAGCCCCGTGTGAAGTGTTTTTCACTCGGCTCGATCGAAAGACGAGGATGTCTTCCCGACGCAGGACGTTACATCACACGGCTTGATTCTTCACACACTTCTTATCCATTTCTCCGCTTATTTGTATCCATTTAAGTCTTAAGGACCTCGCAACCCCTCCGCCAAGCCGAGCGGGCAAACAAACGAGGCTCAGCGAACAATAGCAGGACGGATGCTGCACGACCGCTGAGACAGGAAAATAAAACGGAGATGCGACTTCAGTGAGTGGGACCTTGATCAATCGAGTACCTGCTGTTGACACACTGAAGTAGAGAGAAAAATATGCATTCAGAAGGCAGTGGTTATTGTGCTTAGAGGGACGCTTCAGCCACAGTTGTTACCTTGAGGGAACCTTTCTCATGCCTACACGGTGAACTAAGAGTGAAAACACAAAGACGACTTCTGATGGATTAAAGTAGTTGGGGGGGGGGGGGGAGGGGGCTGTGTTTAACAATGTATCAATGGGTCTGTTTTTAGGTTCTGTTTTTGATTCTCTGCTCTCTCTGGTTCTATGCAATCTTGTGAAGAATTCAAGGTAACTGAGAGTGAGTCATTTTGAAATACAGTTGGTCGTTTTTTTTTGGGGTTTTTTGGGTGCAGTATTGCTTGAAGAGACGACGGTGAAATAGGAAGTTACCATCTGAAGCCATAAATTATGCAAAACATTGGCGTATGGGATCATATTTCACTTGAAAGCCCCCGATTTAGGATTTCTAAACAGAATACAGACACTTAATACATTCATTATAACACGCCGGTATGTAGTTGTAAGCATATATATATATATAATGGCATTTTTTCTCAGAATCATCTCAGCTCATCTCGGAGTGATGGATATTATTAATGGACACTGATTTGTTCTTCACTTTCATATTGCAGCTGCTACTTTGAATTAATTTATAGACCGCTGGCTACCTAAGGAATTCCTCCCGGGTTGAATACATTTTTTTTTTTGTGGATAATATGTCGTACTAAATTGAGTCTGCAAAGTAACTTGTAACTGATATTGGTAAAAAAAAAAAAAAAAAAAAGTACAATATTTCCCTAATGAAATGTAGTGGAGAGGAAGTATAAAGTAGCATGAAATGGAAATCCTTCGGTAAAAATGTTAACCTAAGAACTGCACTTGAGTAAATGTATTGAATTTCCATGTATTATAATCTGTTAATAATACTAAATAGAGGGAATTACACAGAGTAACAATAAGAGTTGAGTGTTACGTTGCTGTTAGCGTTAGCAGGGTCAAGTTGTCTGATCTCAGATCATCGTTCTACAAAGGCCTCCTCCCTTGTTTCTATTGGACGGTGGACCCCAGGTGCTTCGGAGATGTTGTCGATTTTTTATTTTTTTTCCCCTTTTCTTTTCGTTAAATTGGCTGAGAGCCGTGAAAGGACAAAGATCGACGCACACAGACGGACACACAAACCCTGGGAGACACGAGGCCGAAGCCCACCGTCTAGACTGCTACTGATAATCGGTCAAAATGCACCGGCGGGTCACTGGTTGGGAGGAGCTCAAGGTTGTCCACCTGAGTGGGTCTCCCTCAGTGGGAGCTGACAAGCGCCCGTTCAATTCAATAGAAGAATTAGCATTGGCTTTCTGTGAGCTCTCAGAAGACACGGTCCTACATCTCCGGAGCGAGGCCAGCGCTCCGTCCTATTCACCCAGAAACAATGAGAGATATCCAGCAACCTCGCTGTACACTGAGCAGCATGTTATCTATGCGCATATTAGCGTCAATTACAGTGTTTCCAACCGTCGTTTCACCGGTTTTAACACGTCACAGAGCGGCTCTGTCACTTCTGTTCTGTGGCCTCGATGGACAACAAGGACAGAATGACAGATTGTTATTTTCCAGCTTTGAGCTGCGTTTAGCGCAACGATTGTTTCCGGCTCTGAGCCACTGCAACCCGGCAACTGACGACCAAGGTCACGACTTTAAACAAAGTTACACAAGTGCTGCCGGACGGCTGTTATCTGCAGACTCTGGGACGACAGTACGCTGAGGACAACGTCCTCATGATGGTCGGTGGGCTTGAGTCGTACGATCGCGTGTCAAGTGAAACATTCGTCTACCACCGGAGGGTTAGATCATGGTGCGCTCTCTCTCTAATGCCTCTGGTTGTAATTGGGCCATTGTGGGGAAACGCAGCGAACAATGAGCAGAACTGCTTTATGGCACTATTGGCTCTTTTTTTTTTTTATGAGTATTTGCATCAACGTGATGAAATACCCTTATGTGTAAGGTTTTCAATTTACTGGTTCAACAGAAAACTGATTAAAAAAAAAGTAGATAAAAAAAAAGTGAAGCATGATGACAAATATACTCATGAATGATGTGTTTATAATAAGTCATAATTAAGATTCTCACTTTCTGAGTCAGCTGTTTGACTTGTTGACTTATACTAGTTGTAAGGATTAAATCACAGATTTATTATTGTTTTTATTGCGCAAAACTTTTTGTCAATTTTTGTGTTCTTTGTGAAAAAGAATATTTTATTTTTTATCCATACATTAAAAAAAAAAAAAAAAGATCGATACAATATAAAATGTTTTATCGCGTTGTCGACTGTTTTTGCATATCTTTCACACCTAACAGTTGATACTTTTAGGACACTTTTAGGGCTGTTTGACAATCCAAGTCTTCATAATTGAGGAATAAACCTTTTTTAGTTGCATTTGTCTACCAACACCAGAACAGAGAAACACGTTGCAGATGAATGCCGTTGTGTATATTTACTCATTGCGCTGACGCCCAAAGATCAGTTTAAAAAATTGCTGCGGTGTCAGATACGAGTAAATAATTCAATCTGCCAATAATTAATGCAAAACGCTGAATGATTATATAATTGAAAAGTCAGGTTTGTCAACTAAGACCAGTGATTAACAGTAAATCGACTTATTGAGTAATTAATGAACCCAAAGCCTAAAGCGATTCCTTCAGGTGATACTTCTGTGTTTATGCTCTTTTTAAAGCTACACATGTATTATAAAGCAGGTCTGGAGTCTGCATTAACTGACAACATAAAAGTGCTTCTTTGGATTTTTTTTTCCTCAGGCGCAGTTATGCAAAGCGCATGCCTCTGAACCCTGTCGATACTGCCCTCGGTTTTTGAACTGAAGACGATGAGCTCGCCCAGCGTTGTCAATCCACGGCGCTCACTTACAATTTGCTCCCGTGTCAAAAAACAAAGACACGAAAAGAAAATAACAATCCGAAGCTGCATAATTTCACAGAGAGGCAACGCTGAGTGGCGTGGGCAAGCTAGCGCTGTGTGTGTGTGTGTGTGTGTGTGTGTGTGTGTGTGTGTGTGTGTGTGTGTGAGAGAGAGAGAGAGAGTCACTGAGCAGCATTTTAAACCACTAAAAGCAGCTTCAGGGGGGTTACGTTATTTTTGGGGTTTCTTTCCAAGAACTGCAGCTCCCTGTGGATGGCATCAGTGTCGAGTCGTCATCGGTAACGGCCACCTGTCACTGCTTAAGACACCGAGACGCACCTCCGGTAAACGCACAGCAACGCCCCCCCCCCCCGGTGGTTTCATGTTAAAAATGTAACATCCTCTGACAATGAATTTAGACCGCATCAATTATCTATTTCACTTAATGGTGCAGGAGAAATTGAATTAAAAAAAAGAGTCATGGCTGACCACCGGATACGAAGAGATATTGTTCTTGGCAGGCGCATTCTATTCATTCATCATTGACGTAAAGGTAATAGGACTTCAGAGCTGTGCTAATGACCGACGACAGCCTCTCTGTAAAATAGATGAAAGGTGTGCCATTATGGGGTGGACTCATGAGAGGAGAGGCCATGCGGCTAATGACTCATTAGAGACATCTATAGCCAGACAGGCTGGGAGCCAAAAGGCCAGGAGTCCTTTTTTAAAGACTCAATACCCCAGCTGACACTAATTGTAGCCGTCAGGATAGCATGGATTTTCATCGCAGATAATAACAGTCTGCTCCCCTGACACATCTTGGCCTGTTACCCACAACTGGCACTGCCCAGGTCTGCTAGCCCCGCGCAGTGTCTGCCACCCCAAAGAGTTGATGCACAACAGCCTCACAGTCCAAGCGCCATTTAAAAAACAGCGAGCGCGGCGCGCTAATGATGGTTTTAAATCTGATAAAGCTGGTAAATGTGAGAGAGAGAGAGAGAGAGAGAGAGAGAGAGAGAGAGAGAGAGAGATTTTTTCAATATTCTCGTTGCATCATTCAAGCACCTGCAGTGTTGAGCAGACGCATCTCTCATTTGGACAGAGGAGAAGCGGGATGTTTTATGGTCGAGGCATCCTCCCTGTCACTGCGCTAATGTGATTCAGTTCCAAAACAGTCAGAGGAAATGAGAAAAGCGACTCTTTGCCACCCGTGCAGCACTCAGACACGATACACATGGGGCTTTACACTTGGAGCGAAAGAAGGGAAAAAAAATTTACAAAAACCTGTCATGATGCATTGACATAAGGGGAGGGAAGACACTTACCACCGACTGCAGCAGCAGCAGCAGCAGCGTGAGATTCGTGATGCTAGATTTGAATGTTGGAGTAGAAGGTGAGGAGGGGAGATTGGTGGCAGTTCATTACACTTCAAATCTAAAAAAATGAGCGGCAGCGACTCTCCCCCCGGAGAGCCGAGGACGGAGCGAGAGCTAGAGCACCGTATTTTACAGGAGGCGGACTATCAGTCATGCTGTCGGTCAAAAATAATAATCCAAATAACGTTCTGAAACAAAAGTGTTTTTACAGAAAGCATCAATTGACTGCAACGCCTGCCGTGTTCACTGTTAGCCATTTAGTGAATAGCTGCAGACTGAATGCAGGGAACACACTGTGACTGGGTTCAGGTCATTCTCAGCACAACGCTCTGACTGTGCAGAAATCAGGAGGCGAAAACACGACTGTTGACTGTTCATTTTCAACACTTTATGATATTTTAAGAAAGACTACGGGAGCAAAGAACAGCGTACTGTTGTGTTAACGTAAGAATAGTTTATGTTGACTATCTTCAACGTCTTGTTTGCATCAGCTGATGATTTCGATAACGTATTTAGAATACCCGGTTATATTTGCTGCTGTCCTCCACAAGCGAGAGAAAAAGAAAAAAAATTGCAGACTTGACAACGGCTCCAATATGAAGCACCTCACGGATCAATTCACTCATTCATTCGTTCGTTCATTCACAGCATCTGCCCTCGTGGCGGCTGCTACAAAGCAGAGGAAGCGTTGTGTCTGTGTCTTGTGTTTTTTAAAAGGAGCTTCTGATGGCAAATTAAAATCACGCCGCCTCGTTCAAGCGTCTCAATGAGAGGAAACAAATCCATAACCACTGGCTTTAAAAGGCCAAAGGACCAACAAACCTTTTAAAAGACCAAAAGAGTTGTAAGCTGAGAAACAAAGGTCAATCTAATATGGACTCCTTTAACGATTGTTTCGCTCTTTGACTAATTCCCAGAGGCCAAAAAAAAAAAAAAAAAAAAGACGGAAAGGGAGTGAGGCAGTTAGCTAGCCGCTTCCTTTTTCATCGAGAATACGTCTCACACCACAACTGTCCCACTGGGAATTTAAGCAGAGTATTTCCCCCCACCTCTTCAACTAACCTTAAAACGTCTCTTTTAAGGTAATATTCTCAAATATTTCAAGATATGCCACTGTAATGATAGCCGGGGCGAGGCTAGCCCTACCCTTGTGTCTGCTATTACGAGGCTAATCTGAACCCCCCCATGAGAATTTTCTAGATTTAATTTAGGCATTTGGGGGATGAGGCTTGGCGGAGACAAGGGCCATCCATCTTCTCTTAACAGTTCTAATCTTTATAGAGGCTCCAGACTTCAGGTAGTGCATGTGATGGATAGCACCCCTGGCTGAGGACAGTCCATTAGAAGGAAGAGAAAACCACAAAGCCCAGTTACACTGCCTTAAGTGCAATGTGGAGGTAGTGGCAGCTCTGTATACTACATTACTAAAGGGGGAAAAAAAAAACCAAACAATGTTTTGGAACAAACGTCCAGCCCAGTTAACCGGCCCAGGAGCTCTCATGGGTCCGGATCGTTGAACTCCGAGGCTGCGGAGAGACTCCCCTCGACTGCCACGGAGCCCGGCGACCATTGCAGGAAAGTAACTCAACGGCGGGAGTGTTAGTCTGACATCGGGGGGCAACTATCGCAGCATAAGAGGCGACTAAAGTGCAACCACTTTAAACTTCATTTTGAAGCTTCAATCACGAAAAAAATCCAAAAGACGTGTTCAATAGTTTAGCCCCGAAATAGCAGAAATAAAAACATCTCGACTGTGACGGAGCTCTTGATACAGTACGGTGAGTGACAGCGTGTGACAGCTCAGTCAGCATTTAATGTCAGTCAAAAGTTAAAGTTTGTTTTTCTCATGAAGACAGACTGAAACTAGGTCTACACTTTGGATTTCAGAAGGATGTGTAGGTGGTTTGAAAACATCATATTTTCTGCCTGGAGGACCTAACCTTGAAGGCTTTAAGATGTATACCGCCATTCTGTATCTGCTTTTTAAAAAAAAAACAAAAAAAAAACCTGCAAGCGTTGAATCTCGTCCAGCTTTGAATTGATTTATTTATCACTCACGCTAATTTGTGCATCCAGAAATCTCTGTGACCTTGTGCCCGCGTGGCGTTGTCGGTACGACGTTACATAAAGCGGAAAATAAACAGAAAAGCAAAACTTTCAGCTAGTTAATCAGTTCAAGTAAGGCTGATGTGCTTTTACTCCCGCCATGATGTCCAATTAAGAGGAGTGTTTATCACTGGAGCTCTGCAGCACCGGGTTTTTTTTACAGGTACCCGCTGCTGCTGCCGCCGCCGCCACTTTTATCTCCGCAGACAGCAGGACACCAGTTCAAAACAAAAACACGGATTACATATAAAGTAAAGAGAGAGAGGAAAAAAAGTCTCCATATTTGCAAAGACTTGTTTGTTAAATCGTTCTGAGCAAATACAAAAAAAAAACACTGTTTATCACACATTCATTTGGCATTACAGCAAGCTCCAGTGCGTTTCTACGGAGTAAATAAAGGGATGATAAAATGCAGTAATCCATCACAAATCATCTCAGGCCCCCCTGTCATCTCACGCAGCAGGCTAGCCTGCCTTGGCTTTAATTAAGTTATTCTGGAACTGCTGACAACAAAATAAATAAAGAAATGGAGGGGAAATAGAGAAGAGTGTGAAGTGTGGGGAGTTTCTATGGAGACCCGAAGCATCTGGCTTGATCCCAATAATTTGTTCTCCGCTGTCATCATCTCTCTCTCTCTCTCTCTCTCTCTCTCTCTCTCTCTCTCACTCTACACCAAAACTCCCTTTTTTTCTCCACACCTCCGTGACACAGAACTTACGAGTTTGATTAGAATTGTTGTCACTCTTCAAACATCAGTGCTGTATCATATCTAGTTCATAGTAAAGTCTTCACCTTGATGCTCTGTTGACCTCCTTAACAGCTGAAATAAGACACTTGGCGTTGTTCGATCGTCCCCATGCGTTGTGACTTTGACATTCAAAGAGCCTCAGCTTTGAGACGCTCTTCAAATCAGTGGATGTTCGTCTGCTTAGCGTCTTGGATTGGTTGTTGGCGGCGTGTTTTTTACGTGGCATTTTCCCTCACAAATCCACAAAAACGTTTTATTTTTGTATGTCTGTTATGAGAGTTTCATATCAGTAATGTCAATATAACATGCTGTACGTCTCTAAATGACTTCCTGGCAAACAAAAACTAAACTTTTATGTATAGATTTTAAACAGAAAAGCAATCCAGGCCCTCCAAAAACCCCTCTATATCTTCATTGAGAGCATTACCCTTCAACACACCCAGTGGTTAGATCCAGAACCCTTCCCTCTGGTTACTCATGTGTTTTTCTGTCATTTCTTCCCTGTTTTTCCTAAAATGTGAAAACCTGTGGGTGTCTATCTTCCATTTATATAGAAAACTTGTTTTTTCCCTCGTAGCAATCTTATCTCAGGACGTTTCCCGTTTTCATTACTTTCAATTTGTGTCACCTGTCACGATATTATCCAGGTCATGTGACTGCCTCCCATTGGTCGCTCGTGCTCGAGGACACGCCCGCTCCGTCTGTTTGTTAAACGCTCTGACAAAGACCTGCAGCGGCCGAAACGCGTTTAAAGATTTAGTAACTGTAATAAAGGCTTTTTAATACTTTATTTCCTCCCCCTGTTTTCCAAGAGCACCTGCTATTTCTCTCTGTAGCTTTTATTAGGGTTAGAAAATAAGAATGTATGTGGAAAAAAAATTTGCTTAATTGCTCAATTATTATTATTTCTTTTCATGCACAGCAGTGGGACTCAAATCGACGAAACATTCGGTTTAACTCGCATGAAGTGTTCGTTAATGACCGTTTTGCGTGATAAAAACACACAAAATTGTCTGTGATAACGTCTATTGCTGTTTCGATACATGGAAAAACAAACTGCAGATGTTAGAAATTGACAAACTGGACAGCTGACTGATTCTTTATTCAGCAGGCGTGCTGGGATCCGTCACTGTCTGCTGTCAAACGGAGGAACAGCGGTGAAACTCAGCAGAGCAAAAGGTACTAAGAGAAAACCGTCTCCACATGTAGTTCACAGGAGCCAGCATTTCAGGCTAGAAAGTTTACAGCAGGATAACTAATGGCGTAAAGTGCTAAACTGTTGCCACTCACACAGTTTTCAGTCTCAATTTGTTGAGGGAAGGAGCGACACCTTTTAAAGCCGGAGGCCTGTTTCAAAGCCGTGATGGAAGAGGCGGTAACAGTCTCTCTACAGCTGATTTCAGGGAGGAAGAAGAAGAGGGCGATGATGGATGGGTGAACTTTATATTTGACCCAAAGGAAAACAGAACACAGTGTAAAGTGTGAGAAGGCAGGCTGTCCAGACATTCACACGGGGCCAGATTAAAGTCCACTCATAAACTTGAAGATGTTGGAGTTCCCTTTCACTTTTTTTCCACTGGTCCTTTTGAGGTACTGATGAGCTTGTGAGTGGTGTTTGGGTGAAGTGTTCTCTGCTGTGATGTTGTAAACCAGACTGGTGTTAAATCATGATATTGAGTCGTGGGCAAAGATGTCTTCTCCTGCAGCACAGATTCATATTACAGGGATTGAACTTCATATGAACAACATTCTTCCCCTTTAAAAAAAAAAAAAAAAAGGCTTGTTTCTCAAAAAGGCATTTAATCTAAACAAGATGACAATGCTTTTCATAAGTCCTGCAGTTGTAGTTGTTGTAGACTAAATCTTCACAGTACTTATACCTGTAGTTTGGGGGATTATGGTCTGGATCACAAAGAGAAAACGGTACGTCGTCGTCGTTTAGCTCGCGTTCACGCATGACGGCAGGTCATCACCTTGTGTTTTTTTATTTATCTGTTCTAGTGTCTCAAAGAGATGATGATGATGATGATGATGATGATGATGATGATGATGATGATGATGATGATGATCATCACGGGCCCAGACACTGACTGGAGCTCGTAGACGAACAGGTAAGACGCAGGACCTAAAAGAAGCTTTTAACGCCGTAGTGTAGTTACTGTGTGGTTCGCTCACTTTGTAATATGGAACCGCTTCAATACACAAAAAGTGTGACGCGCGCTGAAAATCCCCACACTCCTGTAGTGACATGCATACAGCATGTGTTACCATAGTGACCAAACCGTCTCGCAAAACTAGTCGATTCAAGTCGATTTAATTCATACAGTGAAATGTAACAAATCACAGATTTGCTTCGAGGGGCTTTAGAGTCTATACGGCTCAGCTCTGTCCTCAGACCCTCGATGTGATGGAAAAGCTCCTCAAATAGCCTTTAATGGGGACACAGTGGAGGAGACCTCGGGAAGAGTAAGACGGGATGGAGACACGAACAACCGTTTTCACGATCCATTAATCCGCCGATAATTTGCTAGATTAATGGATTGATGGTTCGGTTTATAAAATGTCACAACGTCCATCCCAGTTCCTCACAGTCCGAGGTGATTTCACTAAACGTCTTGTTTAGTCACTCCACACCCCAACGATAATCCCTTTGATATGATGTAAAACAGACAAAAGCAAGAATATATTCCTATATTTGAGACTGAAAACAGCATTTTCCATTTTTGCATTAAAAACGACTAATCGACTCTCAAAATACGCTTCTGTCAATCCGCTAATCGATTAGTCCACTAGAGGTTAGTTTTTGCAGCTGAAGACCGGACGTGATAAAAATCGCAGAAGCACAATCAGGATCACAATATTCTTGAGATATTGTAAAGTATAAATGAGCCATAATGAATGGACATTAGTTCAGGTGATTTGAGGTGCTTGTTTTCAGCTTCTTAAGTCTGAATTGAACTGACTTCCACAAACGCACCATGTGATTAGAAACAAACGGTGTGAAAGCATCTTAGCTCTGCATGTGCTGTATGGGTTCCCTCTGTAGTCCTCCATCCATATGAGAAGGTGCTTTATTTGTAACAGAAGCACACCTTGGTGAAGCAGTGATGCAGGACTGTCCTAATTAAGGAGTGCTTGAAAATGTATTTCACAAAAAAAGCCTGGAAAAAAAAAAAAGCCCCCAGATTTGGCACAATCTGTGTTGACATACTTTATGACACGAACATTTGATATTGCACACTAATTGAACTCACTAATGTCAAGAATCTGTTCATGGGTTCATGTTTTCAGTGCTAGCAGACAGCTGCTGCTCCAGTTCAGATGTAGTTTGGTCTTCAGCTCAGTTATTATCCAGCCTGCATTGCTCTGTTCCTTCTGTCAGCAGCCGAGCAACACAATAATACAAGTCTGAGCAAAAGGACAGTAGGATCAGTGGGCACAGGGATAACATTAATTGGATATGAAAAGGCCATTTAAGACTCATTCAGATTGAGGACAAATGAGAACGCCTTAAATTCTCCTGTGCCCCTAGAAAACTTTAAATTTGGCATTCATATAAGGAGAATAAGTGTGAAATGTTTTCACACATGACAATGAGGGGGCACTTTGGCAGATTAGATTTTTGAAATGAGACGAAGCAGAACGGAGGATTTCCTCATGGGAGGAGAAAACCTTGGCTCCGAACTCTCTCCATTGTCTCCTAGTCTTTTATTTTCCTCTACTTCAACAGAGGGATAATCTGCTTCAAATGACACCATATTGTTGATAGCAGAGAGGCTTATTGTCCTCCTTTTCATGTCTCTGATAAAAGACACAGAGAGCTACTGTTCCGGCCTGCCGGGATTGAGGAGAGAGTACCATTACACTTCCTCATCTCCATAAAGCCTCCATTCATCCATTTACCTCTCAGGACTCTGGGCTCCACCAGCCTGAAGGAAGAAGCAGTCGAGTGCAGAAAGCTGCTCGGTACGGCGTGGTGGCACCCGAGCAGCCCGATGTGCTGAGTAGTGACAGTCAGCAGATTCGCTTTGTTGTGCACTTTCATTTAGGCAACAAGGGACTGCTTTCGTTAAGTGCAACTCACTGGGATGAAAGAATTAGAGTTGGCGAAGGCGGGCGACGTTAGTTTTACTCCATCACTTTGAAACCCCAGCTATAACCATCTGTCTAACTCGCAGCAGAAACTCAAGCCAGCAGGAGAAGGGATAGATTATTCATTTGAACTCCTACGGTAAGACGCCGGCACCGTCGTTACGAAGGCACCGTCTCTGCAGCACACTGGTGCAGACGCTGGATAGAAAATAAAGTTATCACAATTGAATATTAATATTGCTTAATTACCCTTTAGGGGAGAGATATCCGTCAAAACAGCGCTGATGGGAACGCTGGACTCGCTAGAGCATTTTACAGAGCAGCTCGTTAATAGGCGAGGAGGAAGAAGGAAGGAAGGGAAAAAAGGGAAGCACTTACAGTTAGAGAGTGTTCACAGAGCATCTCTCTTTCTCTCTCTCTCTCACACACACACACTCACACAAAGTATCTGGAAAACTCTATAAAACCGTTTGAAAGGAGTTCAATACGTCACTCCTGCATCGGGGCCAGATGGCTGAGCATTAGCAGGAGAGGCTGGAGTCTGAAACTTGACAGTCATTCAATTCACACATCCACTGACCCGGCCGCCCACCTCAACCGAAGCCCCCCCCCCCCACACACACACACACACACACTACAAACACACACACACTACAAACACACACACACACAGAGTAATATGTGCTTACAAAATAGAGCCCTTGAGAAGCATAATGGCCGGAAAAAAGCTTTTGTGAGCTTTGAGGAAAGAGGTGAGTGACCCACACTTCTTCGCCATCTTCATTAAAGCCTCTGAGGGAGCAAACAGAGCTACAGGCCAATGCTGGAGTAGAGCAAGGCTAACCAACAATCTCCCACACATGTGATAGAAACACACAAACGCTCTTTCACAAGCTGACACATTCACACGCACACACACACCCACCCACACACACACACACACACACACACACACACACACACACTTTTGTTTATCAGGAGACAATGAGCAGACATGCACACACTGTCAAAGTCTATTCTCACACTACAAAGGTCATATTCACCGGTGCAAGGATTGTCTAATTGCACATTTCATACAATCTTGAGCCTCTGAATGGAAACTGCGAAGGCATTTCTAAAGATAAAAAAAGCAATAAGAGCCCACAATATTATGTTTCTCCCCCAAACATATTTGGTGGGATCATTGGCATTCAAATTACAGAGTATATTTTCTAGCTGATATCATTTAAACGAGATAATCATCAGCAGAGGGGAAGTGGGGTAGAAATTTCATTGAGCAAACAATGATTATTTTATTCATAATCCAGGGAAAAGGTATCGGGAGAATATGAGATGAGATGTTTCAGAAAGCGAGCGAGCTTAAAGCCACAGAAGAGCGTGTTCATGTGGACATCAGCTGGTGTCCTGCACCGCCGGAAACAAAAGGAAAACACTCTCCTGCAGCCGATGAGATGAAAGAAGAGCGGTAAGATAGAAAACAGGCGGCGCTGTTTTCTATCTTCTCTCCGTTAATACCGTACCGCGAAGACATTCTCTCATGGAGATATCGGCGTTCACAGTTTTCATGAGTAAATGAATGTGAAACACTTTCACACACAAAAAAAACCCGTCACAGTGTGATATGTCCTAAACACTGGATAACATATTGTATGGATCATTTTTTTTATGTAGGGAAAGTAAAGCCAACAACTCGAAACATATACTGCCAAGATGACTCATAAAAGCACCCTGCAGCTTCACATATATATATATATATATATATATATATATATATATATATATGTGTATAATGTTTTTTTTCTGATGTTTCACTCGTTGGAATATTATCTAAGTGAAAGCCAAATACAGAAGCATGAAAACATATTTGAAAAAAAGATATGAAGGGGTTTTTTGTAGCACAGTGAGATATCTATGATTTTTAAGAAGGCGCTGTCTCGTAGAGACACGTTTATCTCCGGCATAAATGTAAAGTGGGGTTGCGGGTCGAAACGTCCTAAAATGACCTCCTAGCGTCTATTCCTGAACACTTTTCCTCGGCCTCTATAGAGAGGGTCACGGGGGTCAAGGAAAGATGTGAAGGAGAAGTCATGAGGAGTTAGGAAAAGACGACCGTGGCGCTTAGACAAAGCTACGACTTATGACTGGACCGCGGGCGTTACTGACGCGGGGAAATGACGTCGAAGACGGGCTGGAAAAAAGCTCACGTCATGCAGGCTCTATCCAGACTCTCTCTCTACAAAGAGTTGATTGTTTGAGTTGTGGAGAAGAGGCATACGTGTTGATTTCTTCAAGCTCCTTTTGTTCATTGACAGTTTGATATATTTGCCGTTCTTTGTTTTGATTTTGATTTATTTGTTACATGTTCGAATAAAATAAATACAAAGACAAAGAAACAAGATGATTGTCAAAAGTCAACTGAACCTTCAACAATGTTGGTAACTGGTCCATCGTCAGAGGAGTTTATCAAACGTGAATATTTGCTGGTTTTCTCAATCTGCTAAGAGACAAAACTGAGTACGTTTGGGTTTTGAGCTGTTCTGAACTATTATAGACACAATCAATTAATACATATTAATCAGAAAAACAATCGGCAGACAGACCATGACTATAAAGATCATAGGTTTGTAAATATGAATGAATATATATATCCTCACATTTAAATTAAAGACTAGATGAAAAAGAGCATACATGTGTTGTCAGAAACACCTAATATTGAGATCAAATGGGATTCTTTCAAAGTGCTTTGGAGTGAAACATTTATATTGTTAATATATAATATAATACGAGTTGTTGTTTTGCTGTTGCTACATTTATAGTAGGTGTGACAACCAATGTTGTTGTTGTTGACAGTAAATGATTACACTGTCCACCAGCCACAAATCAATCTGCTCTCTTGTAAATGACGTTCACCACTCCGGATATATCACAAGAGAGAAAAACGGCAAAATAGGTGTGAAATGAGTGTGAGTTGATCTTCAGTGTTCTTTAAAAGTGAACATGCCCAAAACTATGGCTCTGAAATATGTCTTCTTCTCTGACAACTGAGAACTGGAGATTTAAGTGTGACTGAAAATGTGTCAAACTTTTTTTTTTTTTCCATCGACAGCCGTCAATCTGCCTATCAATACAACATTTAATAAATGCATATAAAGGCGTTCAACTGCAAAAAATGAAGCAGAGGAAGAAAGATGGACTCAAACTTCATCACAGCCCAAGTGCTGAATTTAAAATCTGACATACTGTTAGCAATATGCTCAGTCCCGCTCGAGATCATCTAATTAGCCGTTACTTTGGTCCTCGTCTCGTCTAGTGATCATTAGACCGTATTCATTATTCTGAAATTATTCATCAACACCTTCACTAAGGATCCCCCCCCCCCGTCTGTGTGATCACTGCATTTCTTACTCTGTTTTGTCATCAAGTATTTTGTTAGTAATTGTCAAACGCTGAAGACGAATCTGCGCTCTCGTCACCATGTTCACCATTTTAGTGCACTCCGTTACCATGCCGACATTCACTATTCGGTAGAAAAGTAAAGCGGAGCCTGATGGAGTGTCGGACACAATTAAACTGACGATGGTACGAAATAAGATCCCAGGAGATTAACACGGTTCATCCTCTGGGCACAATGAACGTCTGAATCAAATTGAATGTCAATCAATCAGATTTCACTCAGAACTAAACATATCAGGCTGCTGGTCTAGCTGGCACCAAAGGAAAGGTGGGGATCACCACATTCAGTGGGTTTCATCTTCTGGGGATCATGAATATCTGTGCATACACTGTGTATATACAGTACACAATATAGGATCCATTTTGGATCAGGTCCAATTATTTTGCAACCGTCTTTGGATCCTTTTTCGGATTTAGTGAATATGAATTTATGGACGTTTTTCTTCTGGGTCCTTCTTTAATTAGGTTTTGTTTAGTTTTTTTTTTTTTTCCATAATCATCAGATAATCCAGATCATTAACACAAAATTACAAAAGCTAGTAGTTGTGTTATAAGATTGAGACACCTCTTTGGAGCTGCTAAATGATACGTTGGTGTTGGTTTATACCTAAAGCTGCAAAGAGATGAATTACACATTGTTGATACACTGACGGCATGGGTCAGTGCGACAATCCTTCAGATTTAAAGAACGAGCCAAAAATAATGAACCAAATCTAACTTGCTTTGAAAGAAATGAGTAAAGAAAAATCACTTATAACTCTGAAACAAAGACGTCACCTCTGACTACCCAAAAACAGCTTCATTCATCGATACATAAATCCATATTTAAACACAGCCGGAGTCAAGTGAGGTAAAACTCACTGCCCACACAGGCAGAGCAGCTTCCATTTTGTGAGCGGCTCACCTAAGAGACAGAGCTTTTGCCGAACGCCTCATCAAAATTGAAACGACCAAATAAAACAGACTTGTGAATCGTACGTAGGTCCCTCACAAACATCGAGATTTCCTTAGAAGAGGCTTCATTTATTTTTCAGCCATGCATATTTAACAGTTTGCTCTCACTCGTGGGGGGGGGGGGAAACAGGCCACTTAATGGAACTCATTCCAGGAATTCATCAGCACTCTGTCAGGGAACACGGCAGCCAAATCTTTCTATGTCAGAGATACACGGGCCAAAAAAACACACACAAAAAAAAAGAAGAAGAAGAAGAAGCTGTAAGGAACTAGGGCACACGGAGGATCGACTGTGCTTGTGACACGATGAACCGAAAGCTGAACAATTCTCAGAAAAGAAAGCATTCATATTACGCAATCATTTAGATGTCGAGGAACGCTGATTTCACATCCAAAAGTTATATTTTCAAAGAAGAAACAAACAACCCATAATCCCCTTACCATCATACATGCAATCTCCTTTTTTTTTTTTTTTTTTTTTTTTTTGAAGATGACTTCCTCTCTTTGCACTGTCAAGTTTTATCATCAGTCGCTCTCCCGCTGCCGAGATCTTCAGATTAAAGCCGAGCGAGATAACAGGAGAATGCACTGCGTTGTCTCTGTCTGCGTTACAATTCTCTGCACATGCGTTGCGATCCTTAGGATTGACTCTTATCTCGATATCAAAAATAATACAGATCCTAGTTAGAAAAGCAATACGCTGACAGTGATGCTTTCCCAACTTTTATCTATAGGCTACATTTGTGGCAACTGCTAAACTTCAGAAGAAAAGAAAGGCATCAAAACAATAACAGAAATAAATAAATATTTGGCAGACTACCATGAAAGCCGTGAAAGTTCAAAGGAATATGGACTTGCGGTGCATTGCATCATGTGGGGGGGGGGGGGGGGGCACCACCGAGTCATCCAACGCCGAGCTCATTCCAGACAAACCTGCAGCCGAGTATGTGCAGCAAAACAGGAAGATTCATTGATCTTTTTTTTTTTTTTTTTTTTTACCACCACAGTCACCTCATTTAAACTAAAGGGAAAAAAAAGAAAAAATCTCCTGCGTGATTTTATCAGACGTAAATAAGAAGTAATAAATCTAATTTATTTCAGGGTCAATTCCATCCGCTTCCAGTGTCAGCGCAATCAATGGCGGAGAAAACAGCGTTCCCTTAAAGCAAAAAAACTGAAAACTCCATAACTGCCGCGGTGAGATCCAGAGGGCTGACGGCCGCATCGTGAAGGTCTAATTTAGCCTGTTTTTCTAAGCGAGAGCTGCATGAACACACCCACCGATTGCCACACGACCTCCGCAAAGAACTAAAACACAGGGTGTTTTCCCTCAGCGCAGCCATAATGATACATTACTATTTATGTTCCAGCAGCTGGTGGGCGGCTCTGCTGAAAAGTCACTCGGGCTGCCTCCTCCGTTTGCACCCAGAGTCTTGTGAGGAGCTGCAGGTTCAGTTGCATGCGAACGCCTCTCCTTTTAAACACGCTGAGCGATGACTCCCAAGTTTGAATGAAACAAATCACGTTCAACTTCCTGTTTGGTGCAGTTGCAGCGTGATGCGTTTCATGTTCTATAGCCTTAATGCTTAATTTTCCTCCCCTGCTAACTGACACGAGCGCCACGTTAGCCGTTTGTCTAGAAGGACACAACGACTAACCGTGATATCTGTATAAATACGTGTATGATCAAAATCAAGACTTGCGATTCGTGTTTCAGAAAGGTCTCGTCCGCATGTCTGTCGGCGCTGGCTGACCTTACTAAGTCAGTGGAAATGTTGCATAAGCTAGCGACACGGTCAGTGGATGTCTGAACCATCGGTTTTACTGTATATTAAGACATTTGCATACAGCCTATGTTTGAAACGGACAATCATAACGATGGAAAGTTAAAGTTGTCGCCTCTTGGCGTTGCTACTTTACGCGCAATTCTCGAGCCTCGCGTATCGCAAACTCCCTAGTTTGAAAACGTGACGAACTAAAGACATAAAACTCGAGTTGATGCGCGTTTGCAGCTGCAGCTTCGCTTCGTCTTGTCTGACCGGTAGCTTATGGCGCCTGATGCTAGCTTAGCTAAGCTACCGTTAGCAGACTGTAGTCAAGGTGTTGGAATCAAAAACAACCCAACTCAGATGTTAACGTGACTACAGACTGGTTCTTATGGCAAAAACAATCACCTGTGTCATGTTCATCCTCTAGTTTCAAATG
Source organism: Cebidichthys violaceus (assembly GCF_023349555.1). Lineage (NCBI taxonomy): Eukaryota > Metazoa > Chordata > Actinopteri > Perciformes > Stichaeidae > Cebidichthys > Cebidichthys violaceus. Next base: position 23,437,562 of record NW_027176262.1, on the reverse strand, counting down.
TGAATTTTCATACGAGCCTCATTTTTACTAAAAGGAATAGCATTTGCATCTATACTGTTCTTGTTTATTTGAAATGCTTTTATCAAAGAAGACAAAAACTGCGAGCTACTTCAGCCAATAAGGCTTCAGAGGCGTACCTTGTGACTGAAATATCGATGCCGCCTCCATTCATCACTAAACTATTGAGCTCTTGAGAGCGTTGGTCTTTTCTGTGTAGGAGAAATATCACCAGAGATTTGCTGTCTGTGTTTATTAAAGATCAATCTCTAAACATTGCGTTTTCTCCTCCTCAGTCTCTCGTCTGTTCTCCGCTGCCAAGGGCACAGTGTGGTATAATGCATGCAGCGCACCACGGTAGGCACACCGGGCACACGATGACGAGTTCGATATACTTTCTTTAGGCATTAAATAATGGATGCAATCAAAGGTGAAATTAGCACTTTCTGGTTTATTAAATCCCAGTGAGGGAGTCATTTGATTATTCTGCTCCTCCGTTTGTGCTTCTCGCCGCTGTCACACCTCAAACTACAAATTAATTGGGTTAAAAAAAAAAAGAAAAATGCAAACAAAAACAATGAAGGTTGCACCTCGTCTTCAGCCAGATTTTGCACAGGCTTAAAAACTCACACTTCTGAGAAGTGAAAAAGCATTATTTGATTTTCAACTGCTTTATTGAGTCTCCCCCCCCCCACAGACTTTTACTAGATCCAGGTCCGTTTAATGTATTTACTGTATATGATTTGTATTCTGCTCAAGCCAGGCGGCATAAATGTGGCAATTTGCCAGAGATATTTAATTGTGAAATATAGTGTGTGTGTGTGTGTGTGTGTGTGTGTGTGTGTGTGTGTGTGTGTGTGTGTGTGTGTGTGTGTGTGTGTGTGTGTGTGAGGGCATCTAGGAAGAATCTCCAGGGGTATATTTTAACTGGTTCATAATAATAAATATCACAGAATATGAGGCTTGGGTGGGAATATAAATTCTTCTATGGGTTCACAAAGTCACTCCAGACAGCTCCAGATTTAATAATGTGATTATATTATATTCTGTGGTATTCAGACCTATGCAGAGAATTGTCCATGTCAATTGTTTTCTATCTGAGAAGCTGCATATTTTCATATTTTAAGTATTATTCCCCCAAAGGCAAGAAAGCAAATCGACGAAGCGTCTTTTTTTTTTTTTTTTTAAATCCCATTTTTTTAAAGCAATATATTGACAAATTATTCATAACAACTATAATATAGTTTTAACTGTTAATTAATGTATGTCAACAATTTCAGTATAGATATATTTTATATTATTAGAGCTTTGCGATATTAAAATATAACATATTTGTATGTTGCATTATACTGTTAATCATTATTATGATTCACAGGATGACTTAAAATGATAAAAAAAATATTCAACTACCAGGGATTTGACTATTTTGCTCTCAGTGTCCATACACATAAATATAAATTAAACTTAAGAACAGTTCATAAAAAGTTCATAATTCGTCTCCAAGTTACATGCTCTGTCCAGTGATCTCCTCGTACTCAAAGCACACACCGAAAGCTGGATCAGCCTCTGTCAAACATTGAAGTTCTGTAAATAGCTTGTTTAAGTTCAATATTGATTTTGGGCTGCAGCAGTTCTCAGAGTAAACTTTATCCATGTGCTGCATGTATCAGAAGACCGGGCAGGTCGCACCGCCCCGTCCTATTCCTCAGGCCCGAGTCGTTAGGCAACGCAGAGAGACAGTGCTGAGAGAGAGACAATGCTGAGAAAGAGACAATACTGAGAAAGAGACAATCCTGAGAAAGAGACAATCCTGAGAAAGAGACAGTGCTGAGAAAGAGACAATGCTGAGAAAGAGACAATGCTGAGAAAGAGACAATCCTGAGAAAGAGACAGTGCTGAGAAAGAGACAATGCTGAGGAAGAGACAATGCTGAGAAAGAGACAAGACTGAGGAAGAGACAATGCTGAGAAAGAGACAATACTGAGAAAGATACTGAGAAAGAGACAATGCTGAGAAAGAGACAATGCTGAGGAAGAGACAATGCTGAGAAAGAGACAATGCTGAGAAAGAGACGATACTGAGAAAGAGACAATCCTGAGAAAGAGACAATACTGAGAAAGAGACAGTGCTGAGAAAGAGACAATGCTGAGGAAGAGACAATGCTGAGAAAGAGACAAGACTGAGGAAGAGACAATGCTGAGAAAGAGACAATGCTGAGAAAGAGACAATACTGAGAAAGATACTGAGAAAGAGACAATGCTGAGGAAGAGACAATGCTGAGAAAGAGACAATGCTGAGAAAGAGACGATACTGAGAAAGAGACAATCCTGAGAAAGAGACAATGCTGAGAAAGAGACAATGCTGAGGAAGAGACAATGCTGAGAAAGAGACAAGAGTGAGGAAGAGACAATGCTGAGAAAGAGACAATGCTGAGAAAGAGACAATACTGAGAAAGAGACAATGCTGAGAAAGAGACAATACTGAGAAAGAGACAATACTGAGAAAGATACTGAGAAAGAGACAATGCTGAGAAAGAGACAATACTGAGAAAGAGACAATACTGAGAAAGAGACGATACTGAGAAAGAGACAATACTGAGAAAGAGACAATGCTGAGAAAGAGACAATGCTGAGAAAAAGACAATGCTGAGAAAAAGACAATACTGAGAAAAAGACAATGCTGAGAAAAAGACAATGCTGAGAAAGAGACAATGCTGAGAAAAAGACAATGCTGAGAAAGAGACAATGCTGAGAAAGAGACAGTGCTGAGGAAGAGACAATGCTGAGAAAAAGACAATGCTGAGAAAGAGACAATACTGAGACCGCTGAAGGAAGAAGAAGTTTTTGACTTTTTTTTCATCTGCAAATTAACCATTGACAAGATCCAAATGGGTAACCTTAATTAACCGAAGCTGCTGCGCTCCGAAGTCTGAACCACCTGGCTGTCAGACGTGGAACACAGCTGGCGATCGATGTGCGGTCAGCGAGAAATGGACTCTGGTGTGTGTGTGTGTGTGTGTGTGTGTGTGTGTTTGTGTGTGTGGTTTGTGTGTGGGTGGGGGGCGGGGGGCCGGGGGACTGAACTCAAACTCGGTCTTATTATAATATTCATATTTAATGCACATACATATATATGTGTGTGGGCTAAAGGGCTACACCGTCTCCCTTCATTTACAGCATGTACAGTATCTGAGAAAAATAATAATCACACAGAACAATAATTAAAACTGCTGTCAAAAGGTTTTAGAATATTTAAATAAGTAAAGTTAAGTACAGAACTAACAGTAAGTACGTAGAGTAAAAATGCTCTTTATGGAGAATATTATTCAAGCATTTTATTGTGGAGATTTTATATTACCGCAGTTTAGTCTATAACAAATTATTATATTTTAGAAGCAGACGATGCAGTTAATACAATCTTAATCTGCAAAGTCACAAGTAACGACAGCCAGTCAGATAAAAGTAGTGAATCAAAAGTAGAATACTGTTAGCCGCTTCTTCCTCAATCACCGAGGGAGGCGGACCCAGCTGGCCATCATGACTGAACGGCAAATTATTCTGACCAACTGGAAGAAGCTCATTTTAAAGGACCGGGTGACCGAGTTAAGAAACGCCGCTGCACACAAAAGAAGGTACACAAGATGTATAACAAGCATTCCTTCAAGCCGGGCATGTATGTGTCATTTATGAATTCATAAGTGAAAGAATGAGGTGGAAGCACAAGGATATTGATTTCCATGTGGGTGTAATTCTTTTGTACCGTCTCTATTTTCCTTCTTTTTTTTTTTTGCCTTTTATTTCTGAAAAAGATCCACTTTGTATTCTGCTTGACCCGTCTTGTGTTTGTGTGGGAATGGCAAGTTCTGTTTGGGGAAAAAAAAAAAAAAAGGCTTTATCTTCTTCTCCTGATTTACAGTATTAAATGTTATATTTCAAAATAAGTAATATTTCCCTTTTGAAGTGTGGATAAAGTGCTCAAGTAAAATGACAGTAGAATTGCCTAAAAACTGTAGTTTAAGATGCAGTTCTTGAGTAATTACAAGCCATTTCAAAATACCCTTTATGTTACGGACCAGTGTTTATCTTCGTAAAATGTCCTACTTATTAACATATGGTGTCTTTGGGACAAATTCAAACCCCCCCCCCCCCCCAAAATGGTTTCATCACATATTGCAAATGCAGCTTGAAGAACTGCTAAGATACCACTTAAGTTTCTAAAGGTCATGTAGTTTGATCACTGGCGCTGCACTAACTGGAGACAGATGTGATCAGGTCGTGTACTTTGGTCAAGCTCACGTTTGACCCAGAAAATGTACTGAGAATATTCATGTCCGCGTCCTCCGGAGACGCCTTCTTTCGTGACCGTCACACGACCCTTCCTGTAGCACACATGGGCAAACTGCCACACCGTACTGTAAAAATGCTACCAGATGGCCTCCGTATCCCCTCACTGGCTGACTCTGTGGTTATGGGCTGACTGGGAGACGCCCACTCCGGGTATTTTCACTGTGATTGTAGCTGCTGCTGTTTGGCTGTTCGGGCACACACACACACACACACACACACACACACACACACACACACACACACACACACACACCGTTGAATGCATTTGTCTCAGAGGGATATTTGTTTCCACAGTCAGCATACAGAAACATATAGCAACACACACATATACACACTCATACACACACTTCAAAATCAACGGCGAAACGATAAAAGGAGAAAGCGGTCCAAAGGCAAGGGAGACGTTTCATTCTTTGCCCTGCATGATCTTCAGGAAGTACAGTGGCCATTTTGCACGTCAGCACTAGTTTGTAATTAAAAAGCAATTTATCTGAAATGTATTTGTTGCACAGAGAAACACTAGCGCCTTTAAATTAGCTTTTTTTTTTGGCTACATTGCGGCTAGCCCTAGTTTGTGTCTGTTATGTATTCCCATTGTATTTACGTCAAATATAAGTGTCCAATTTTCTGAGAGTAAATACCTTAAGATCTTTTGGGGGGAAAAAAGAAAAACAGATGGGCATTTAAAAAACACTTGTTTTTGTTCTAAAGAGTTTTCCAAAATCCTCAAACTCTTCTAACCATCTGGAACAAAATAAATTCCATCTGTTGCACGGAATAAATGATTTTCACCACTGAATTTACTAATCCATGTAGCCAGACATATGTCTTTGTTGTTTTTTGTAGCACCCAAGAAAAATGATAAAAGGTTATACAGGATATTGGAAAGCGATATCAATATCAATACGACTGATGACAACAGTCTTAACTGTGGTTCATATTATACAAATTGAGCTTGAAAATACGTCATTTCTTGGCCACCGTCTCCGTTTCGATCAGGAGAACGAGTTGAAGAGTTCACCATCAGACATCAGAGAGTCTTTGGGAAAACAGCCCCTCTGATATTTCACAAAATTATTTCAAATTGGGGGTTTTAAAGAGCCTGAAAACGTCTTTTTTTTTGTATCTCTTTAACATCAAATATCAAACAATTTTTACCAAAATAAAAAAACAACAACCTCTGCTTCATTGGCACAGTGTGAATATTGATCTTGTTTTGATTTCACCCCCCAAACTGTTCCAACAAAGAACATTTAGAAGCCAATAAAAGAGAAAAGTTGTGTGAACAACTAGATTTTCAGGGCTTTACATGACGCCGATGCTAATAATAGCAAGCAGCCAAGCAGCCCATGTGTTGTATTTGACCGGTCATGCCCGTCACATGTTCTGTTAATTATGATTGAGCAGTTATTGAGAAGCATTACCGTCCATTTCAGAGCATAGAACTGAAGGTGGTTTGCCACATTTTTCCAATAGCTACCTCAGCGAGGAGGAATGTCAGAACAAACAAAACAAATCAGGCCTAATTGTATCTAAAATTAGATATCTGCAAGACAGGAGAGCTTGTAACCGCGAAGGAGGCAGTGGATGAAAGAGCGCGTCAAGTCAAGATCACTGAGAGGTGAGTAACAAAGCTCTGCCGAGCTTTACTGTTGGGAGGAAAAAAAAAGAGAAAAAGCTCCTCACCTCAAGGTTACAAGCAGCCAGGCTACGAGCAGCAAATGAAATACTCAAGGAAGACATAAGTCTCATTAAGGCCCATAAAGGACATCCCTAATAAAATCCTCAGCCCGACATGCGAGAGCTCTCCAGTGATGGCTGATTAATTGCTGGTGCAAATGAAAGCATGAGAGATAGCCGCGGCTCCGCGGCCGTAATTTATCCTCTCCTGTCCTATCTTGTCCTCGCAGCCTGGGGAGAGATCGCCCGGCGAGACGGGAGACGGGAGAAGGGAGAGTGGGTGGCTATAGTTCGGAGGTGGGAGTGGGGGTGTCATCTTCGGACAACCTGTGCAGGTGGCCCGGTGAGATCATTTGTTTAGATTGTTTTGGGTTATAACAAGCTGGTATGACATCTGGGGGGGGTTTGAATGGGTTGAAAATTCCCCGAGCAGGTCAGACCGATAATGATGTCAGCAACATGCTCCGTGAAGAAATATGGCGGCGGCACAAGATGACCCAAAAAATATATCCTCGGCAGTCGTACGTCAAGCAACGGCTACGCTACTTCATGACAGCTCGCTCTGTCATTCATCAATAGTGCAATCTTACCGATTCCACGTCAGGATATATAGTTCATCGTTTCATCATCGCCTTTTGTCAGACGTGTTTATGATTAATAGAGACGCTTCCGATGCCAGGAGGGCATACTTGTCAAACATATGGCTTAATGAGTGAGTAATTACCCCCCATATAATGCTTTGATGCTTTGCCTTTAATCATATCTGAATCAGACTCGAGTGGATTAATCAACGGTTTAAGGCGGAGCTTTAAGATTAGCCGGCGATGTAAGGGAGCCGAGGTTACGAGACAAACGCGAGGGGTCCAAGGACAATCTGGGCCAGGACAAAAGCCCAGCTGAGGCCAGTCCCACACCTGCTCTGTAACTGTTAATAAGTGGCTGCGTCGCATGAGGAGGAGTGAGGAAGAAAACAAAGGAATGGGGTAGAGGAAAGAGAACAAGGACATCTCCTACGTGGACACAGCAGCTACTTTTACATGAACCGGTGACCCTGCTGTCCTGGTAGCAGTTTATCATGTAGATGTCACGCCTCGCTGGGAATAACCTGTTTACATTCACACACCGAGGATGAGGAGCAAGGTGTTGCTTTTTAACAACGAAAGAAATCTGTCATTTTACGGTTTGTTTACTGTTACGACTGAGGCTCATGGTTGCCACTGAGATAATCAGTCCTGTGTTAGAAGCAGCAACACCTTTTTATATATACTTTTGTTTTTAATTGGCAGAATATGAACACCTCAGGTAGAAATACACATTTGGATAATTGGTTGTATTCGTACTGTTGTACTCAGTGTTGAGATGAAACATATTCATAAACCGCTTAATCTGAATACCATCTCAAAGTATAACCCTGGCCTTGTGTTATTGAATACGGATTCAACCCTTCACCCTCACCTGTCAAGTCAGCCCATTGTTGCTTTTAATCTTCTCGTGGGATTTGTTCGCAGTACGAAAAATATAGAACTCCACTTTCCAATATTTTCATAACATTTCTGGTTTGTTTTGTTGGAATATCTTTGGTCATCAGACCTGACCAGTGACAATAGAATCAGCAGTTCAAATGTTGAGATATGTCAATCTTCTAAAAACGGCTTAAAATGACAACGTGGCAGAATCGTAACCCGAGCTTCCAGCTGAACGCTATCCTCTAACCCGCTTCAAGTAAAACAAATTCACCCGAGAGGCGTCCATGTTGAAATCACTGACGCCATCACTGGCTCCTTTGTCCATCGCTCGTCATGTTGTCGTGTTCCAGGTCTGTCTTTAACTGTCTCTTGTTGCGCTTGTGTTTTAATTTAAGGACATTCATGACACAATAAATACAAATGAAACTGCTTTTATTTCCTTTTTCACACAGCTCAGAATCATTCATTTAAAACAAAGAATTAAATACTAACATCTTCGTGATACGACTCCACTGAAATATCATAGCTGGCCTTCGGTTTCACTTGAACGTACTCGTTCCAATCACGACGTTTGAGAACAGTCGAGGACTCTTCTGTCATCCTTCCTGTCCCTCGTCTCATTTCCTGTCACCTGTCTCCTGTTTGGCTATCTAAAAAGGCCGACACGTTGCGATAACGTTGTGCATGTCACACATTTTACGATCGGAACGGTGGCCACAACCACACAAATAAGGTCCAGGTTGGGTTTTCTCTTCCTTTAGCTTTAACCACGACCAATAGCCAATTTGCTCAGCCTGTATAAAGGCAGACAGCTGAGCGTTGGCTAAAAGACATTGGGACGGACAGCAGAACAACTGAACATTAAAAACAGAGCCTAAAGAAACATCCCCTAAACATAACTGGCAGCTTAAGCGACGCTTAACACAACGGCTGTGGAAGCGATAGCTTAATAACGGGGGGAACAAAAAGCATCAAACGGCCGGCGGCTGTGGAAACGAGCGACGGCTCGCTGCCAGACTCATTGTCACTGTCTGCCGGCGGTGCGTATGCTGCAGCTCTAACAGATGATATATCATGTGAACTATCACACAGCTGGCTAGAGTGATGATGATTTAAAAGGCTCGGTGAGAGGAGACAGCTTGTCTGAAAGCCTTGTTTCACTGTGTCCGCAGTCTGATGCGATGCGTCCCAGAGTCACCTTCAAAACGCAGCTCCTCTTGAAGGCTTGATGGCTCTCATAAATACCAATCGTAATTGTGATCCAGCGGCAAACAAATCTCAATTTTTTTTTTCGGGCCGTTCTGACAAGAGTAAGGGTAAACCGAGTGGGCCTTTTTTTTTTTTGCATATCTAGTCTGACTGATATGTCATTGTGACGGTTTAATACTCCATAATTATGTCATTGAGGATGCCCGATGGCCGGGCCGCTCCGCTCCGGCGATATATATATATATATATTTATATATATATATATATATATATATTTATATATATATATATATATATATATATATATATATATATATATATATATATATATTTATATATATATATATATATATGCGGCCGCGCGGTGAAGAGCGCGATGTTTTCCCGCAAATTGCGTCAGCGTTGATGACATAAGAGACGATGAATATTCAGAGGTGACCTACTCAACACAAAGAGCGACGGCCGGAGACGGAAACAAACAGTCGGTTTGTCTGCGCGCGTGCGTGTGTGTGTGTGTGTGTGTGGGGTTATTAAACATAATTACGCATAATCGTTGGACGAAGCATGTCGCCCATCCCCACTAATAGTTTGTTTACTACGATCTCAAACTTTAGACATTGCATGTGCACGAGGCGACAGCATTTTCCCTAATAATGTCACTTACACTTACACTATATTTCAGCTGACAGTTGCTTCCCCGAGGGCCCTGCCAACTGTCACTCAACACTTCGTCAGCCATGGGCTCAATATGTCATCCGAGTAACCATGAAAGTTCCCTCCGCCGTCTCTTTATCTACCTGTGCAGCTAATCAACAAGTTAAAGAGACAACAAGTCCGTCTTTATTCTGCGGTAGTGATGTTTACCGCGTACAATGGACTTGAGATACAAAGAGGCGTTTAACAAACCTTATCTCCAAACTGCACTTTCTGCAGAATGATGACACAAAAGCGCGCCGTTACCTTTATGCACCTTTTATTTTTTTTGTTTTGTAGTATTGCCATTCGGTTTCTACTGTGAATGAGTTGTCATTTCTGTCTGTTCTGTAAAACATTTACTTCATGTGTGTCCCTGTTGGAAGAATCCCATCCCTGTGTTGCTTCATGAAGTTTCCCCTTTGTTTCCTGACGAGTTCTGCATTTCAGACAAACATTTGAAATATGATCAACATCAGCCTCATATCTGCCCATGAAATAATACAAAAACAAAAAAGCTTAGCTAAAAGACAGCTAGCTAGCATAATATCTCAACAACAATTAGTGTTGGGTTTTTTCTCCCACGGCTGTAGAGCAAGGCAGTCTTGTGTGAATCGGGTCGCCCGGCTCTGGCCCCAGGAACGTCTTGACGTGACATTTCATTTAGAGCGTTGTACAGTACAACAATGTTAATTAGTGAGCTTCAGAGGTGCTGGGCAGAGCCAGGCTATAGCCATGTTTCCCCCCCTGTTTTCACTCTTTATGCTAAGCTAATCAAAGCTAATCAGACTCTCAACAAGAAAGCAAAATATAATGTGCATCTCGTGAAATGCTGAACTTTTTCGTTTAAAGGGTTAGTGTCTTTTTCTTATCCTATAACCAATTAGTGAACATGACTTGACAGAATGCTAGAGGACAGCTGATAATGAAAACACACGGTAAGTAAATGGTAAACATTGGTAATTGCTTCACTTATGGTATTTTTTTTTTTTTTTAAATAAATAAAAACAATATATTTCGATCTATAAAGCACATTAGAAGTGTGACTGACATTTAGCGAACAGCTTTGACCTTAACTAAAGCACAGTAAAAACGCTGCTTAATTCATTCTCTACACACGGGTCCCTTACCACACATTCCAACCTTGAGATTGGACAAAAGGGGGAGAAGAAGCCGCTCCCCCCCCCCCCCCCCCCCCCCCCCCCCCCCCCCCCCCCCCCCCCCCATACACAGATGTAGTGCAGAGCTGAGATCTGTGCGAATGAAAGCGTCGCATAATACGTTCAACTGAGCCGCAACCTTGACTGAAGTCACTGAAAAGACGGCCATTGAAACGCAGCGTCTTTGTTCTCTTCAATATTCATCACATTTTTATCATCGCGACAAATGAAGGTGGACACAAGTACAGTTTTTTTTTAACTTTGCAGCTACATTTAGAGAATTTAAACCACTGCTATAATTGAATACACATGTATGTATGAAAGCAATTACCGACTAAAGACAAGAATGTAGCCGGCTTTACCTTCACGTCCAGATTTTTTACGTCTTCGTTAGTCAGAGGAAATGATGAACTTAACGACCTGCTGCGTTCAAGAGATCTGTACATTTCTGTGGAGCAGATATTTTATAGCTGGATTTATTGATTTGAAGGTTGCTTTCACGGCAAGAAACCTCAACAACATAGAAACAACTTGCAAATGAAATAACGTTGACTGGAGGTGAAATATAGGTGTTTGTGAAAAAGTTGCGAAAATCCGATAACTGTCGATAGACTTAACATCTTTTTCTGCCTTCCCCCTTCAAATGCCGGATGTGGCAAGAAATGAGGGCGTTAATACTAAATCACTAAGACTTTCCTTTTGATTTCTTTGGGTGAAAATGATCAAACCCATCCCAATCTTCACTTCTTCATCAAATATATGGCAGTAATTAGAAAGATTAACTCTTTGCTCCTTCATAATGAACTGAATCCTCTTATGACACGTCTACAACTGACGGGAAATACACTATCTACTGTACTCTTTTGCAAGAAACACACAGCAGAAAAGAGAAAGACGAGGTCAGAACGAGAGAAAAGTTGCCATGCCATATATATATATATATATATATATATATATATATATATATATATCAGTCTTTTTGATTTTTTGTTTTTGCTGCCTGGGTTTAAACTTCCTCTATTGCTTCAACACAAGCAAGGCTGCTTTCTGATGATTCCAATAATTCCAGCCCCTCTCTTCAAATGGAACCTTTTGATGGATTATGCAGTGTCAACCTTCACCGCGCCGAACACATTTGAATAAATGTAGATTTGAGATTTACCGAAAGATGAGGCCAACGTTGTCAAAGTGATACACAGCTGCATGCAAATGCTCCGTACTTTGAAGCCCCAGCATTTCCAAAATTGTGGTGTGGAATTTTCCAAACTTCCATGCAGTATAAATAGTTTCCCCCGCGTTAATGTCATTATCCAGGTGGCCGTCACACCGCATATTGTCATATTGTCATATTGTCATATTGTCATATTGTCATATTGCGACCGGCATGCGGTAATGATGCTAACAATGGTTTGTCTGAGATCTACCGTATGAACAGGTTTTATTACAAGACAAAGTTTTCATTTGCCATCATATCGTTAGAAATTCAACGAAAAGAGCTTTTAAATGCGAGGAGGTTAAGTTAAATTGGCCTGAACGCACAATGTAAAAAAAAAAAAAAAGGCAGAGGGAATAAAGCAGCAATTTGTGCACACAGTGAGAAACAGTCAGCGCAGACCTCAGAAGATGTGACATTTGGGCACAAGTGACACAAATGAAATCATGTACAACAACCCTATTACAAATGTATGCCATTTGACAGCCCTTAAGTCTACTGATATTTGAAGCAGAATAATCCACGTCGTGCAGCAGGTCCAGCCGACTTATTCATGCACAGGCCGCGGTTCTCTTAGGCTTGGGAAATCAGCTTTCGCTTCAACACCGCCTTTTGTCGACACAGGCGCACTTCCCCGCCCTCACTAACTACACTATCTCGCTGCCTGTTCAAGCAAAACTTTATGCTAAGTAAATCATTTACATCTCCCAAGCAGCCGATCTACATTTTCCAATAAAACCTTAAATTGATGGATGTCATCTTAGTGCTCACAGGCAATAACTCCTGCTGCTTCGAAATAACAATATGTTTTGGTTTTATGAGGTCTAGACATGCTATTCTTTTTAATGACATCCCTAGGCCAGTGCTGTTTACATTTATTGATATCTGTTTTTAGACTAGAGCCGCTCTGTCTTCCTCAGAGGTTTCCTATACAGAGCTAAGTTTGACTTATGCTGACAGCACAAAACCTTTTATTTGGTGAGTTAGGACCACATGAGGCCGGGAAACATATTCTGCTCATATATTTCTCTGCGATGCATTTTATTTTTCTGAGATGAAAGATATCTCTGCTGTAATTGGGAGTTCGTAAAAGACGAAAGTGAACCACTTTACAGCGCTGTTTTATTAGTTTTATTGGAGGTGGCGAGTAACAGCCACGGCTTTACAAAATCAAGTCAACAGCATCATCTTTATACATCCTTTAAAAGTGCAATAGGTATACACATGAGGTGAATAAGTTGTATTAGGTGAAAGCTAATAAACACGAAAACATCAAATCTAAGTGTAAATACATTTAGATCTAATCAGCCACGCCACAGTTTAAGCTGGATGCCGCTGCGTTGGTGTTTCCGCACCATAACGCTCTTAAATGCCCCGAAGACAAATGATCCCAATCAGCTTCTTGCTAGTTAGAACAGCTCTGGTTGTTCCTCAGGAGCCATTTGTATATTTGGGCAGAGTTCAGTGAGACAAAAAAGGTGATATTTGCATGACCTCATCGGGATTTAGCAACATTTGAATAAAAAAAAAACAACAAAAACGGATGACCGCAGGCCTGTGGTCCAGGAAACGGGGCGGAATTACGGACAGGAGCTATTATCATACATCATCAGTGAGAGTGTTAGAAGCTAGAAACAATAAGGGCCAATCACATCGTCTCCCTTAAGAGCCAAGCTCTCTCCAACATGACGCACGCTTTGGTAATGTGTGGGGAGTTTCTCCCAAGAGGAAACTCGCCCAGGAAGTGGAGGAAGTACAAACAGAAAGCAAACTTTAATTAGAAAGGCAGAAGGTCCTTCGAAGCCATGATGCACACATTTAGCCGTTTTAAATAACATCGTACACATTAGATAATAATAATAATAATAATAATAAACACAAAATGTTGTCCATCTTTTGCAGTTTCCTCTTTCCATGTTTTACTTTTAATATTCATAAAGAGCATTCTGTTAGATTTGGTTGAAAAGTCACTGTAGCTAAACTGGGAATTAGTTTATGGCTGCATAAACTGACAATTCCAGTAATTATCCTGTTTACAACTCACCATAATTATACTGTTTATGATCCGCTGCGCCTCGAGGAAATAAAGAGTTGCAAAGTTGTGCTTTGTGGCATGCACTCGCATGAAACTGGAGCTCTCCGACTTCACGCCAGTAAGCGGCGGTTGAGATTCATGCAACTGCTCCGCTTCCATTAAATGGAGTGACAGCGCTCCGAGAGAGAAGCAGCTCTTCTCACGTGAACACTGAAGCTGGCAAAAGACAAAAAAATCCATACCGCAAGACGGACAGAGCAAATTTCAGTCTAGTGCATAAATGTCCAATGCTGTGCTGCTGTGTCCATACATCTCTCCAGTTACTGTCTATAACACCCCCCCCCCCCCCCCCCCCCCCCCTTGCCCTAACTGCAGCTGCATCATTATTGTGCTGCAACATCAAGGCACATTAAAAGAAGAGAAAGAAGTGAAACTGTAGCTCTGCGCTAATGAGCGCCGGCGTGTGTTTCTGCCTCGGAGGATATATAGCAGCGAACCAATAGAAACCGTTTGTAGAGAGCAGACTTTACAATGGCCAATTAAATCTAGGAGAGCATCATGGACTGTCGAGGCTAAATGAGACCTGATTGCGGAAGAGAGCGCGGAGCACTGGAAGTAGCGCGAGGAGTGGTTGTTGGTTGCTTGTGCGCACACTACACTAAAGCTGCAACGAAGACAAAGGTCCCTCTCGCACAAGAGCTGTCACTACACCTGCTCCGAGTGTAGGGGGGGGGGGCTGTTGTTATTCAGCTCTCTTATTTACTATATTCTTAGGAGCTTGTCATGAAATGCGGCTGTAGCTTCTGTGTCATATACAAATGTATAAATTAGCAAGAGTGGATATATATATATATATATATATATATATATACAGTATGTGAACAGAAACACACGTTCAAGAAGTTTAAAAAATAGTGATTAAGTCTGTTTTTTGGGATGAATGCATGTCACATGTGGTCATCAGCTGTAACTATAATCAAATACTGAACATGGAGTTGGAAGGCATTTATGTGTTGCCTGTTGAAGGAACAGTAGCTAACATTTAGGGGGGGATCCATTGGCAAAAAACACGGAATATGATAAGAATATAAGGGTAAAACTACCTAAAAACGTGTTTTTGTTGAGGTACAATGAGGCGTTTATGTGTACAAATGGAACGGCTCCTTTCCACACAGCCAGCCGCCATGTTTCTATGTTCCTACAGTGAACCTACAAACCAAGCCTTTTAGATAGGGCCGTTCACAGTTTCAGGTGTTTAGCATTGCAATGTGCAACCTTATCCTAAAGCCTACACACTGCACCATGTACTGTATATATACATATATATATATATATATATATATATATATATATATATATATATATATATGTATATATACATATATACGTTTAAGTCAATAAAAAAGGAAGATAATTTGTCAACATTGTAAGCTTTCTAGTGTCAGTGGGTGTGGCCTCTCACAAAAAAAACCCCATAAAACTTCAGAGCAGACTCTCAAAGCAGCATCAGAAATAGTACACTTTTGAGTATATTTATACATGCAAATATAACTGCTCTGCTTCTTTTTCTTTTTTTTTTTTTGTTCCTGACGCTGGTGGAACAAAGAATAAGGGACAGATGAAAGAATTAACTTTGAGTGAAAATCTGACAAGTGGAATCGGCTTATCTTGACAAATGAATAGCATTAATGAAGGTCTGCCACAGCCAGCCATAAGAAGTACGCTCAGCAGTGCCGCTGGTTCGTACGGTAGAAGTTGTACGAGACTTTTAATAAGAAAGTGCTGCAAAGACGAGGAACCGAGAGAAAACAAACAATCAGCACATAATGATGAAGAGAGAAAGCATTGCACTGTTGACTCCATTAAAGCCCACAGCTCATTAAAGGAGACTCAACACCCCTGTTAGGCAAACAGGAGGGAGAAACAAACAATATCCAAAGATATGACTTCAATTCATACTAAATGCTTTAAGAGAAAATACAAAGTTTGGAATCGATTGTCTTTTAAATGCTTTGAGCCTTTTGGCTGCAACTGTTTGAATGCATCATGTCACAAAAACACACCCATGTGTTTCTTCAGCAGTGACTACAGCTGTGACATAAATGTATGTATGTCTGAAAACGCTGCAGAAGTAGAAGTATAAAGTGGCAGAGAAAGAAAACACTCGAGTACACGTATGTCATAATTGTACTTAAGTGCAGCACTTGAGTAAATGTACTCGCACGTGTTGACAGTGCTGCTCTGCTGTCTGTCCTCTGCTCTTGGACACAGGAGGACAGACTCATTCACTCCGTCTTGCTGCCTCTTGGCGGTGCACTACAGGCCCAGTGACACACAGGGCTGCTGGGATCATACGGAGAGACAACCGCAGCGCTGTGACTTCTGCCTTGTTGTTGTTCGGCTTCCTGTTTTCTGTCTTTTCTTGGAGCGTGGACGCAGCAGCGTTGCAGCTGCTTTACGGTGTCGAGGATTTAAATGGCCTCGTTATTATGAACCAATGTTTCAATAGAAAAAAAATGACGATTCTACATCTACGACTCGAGCTCCTCTGATCGGGCATGTGAATGTGTATTGTAGCTCAAACACAAAAAAATATGGAGCTAAATTCCGAATTAATCAAATGTTAAAATTGAACCAAACAGACACACAATTCTACAGGTACAGTATGTTTTACATCAAGATATACGGAATCATTGGCTGCTTCTCAAGTCAAAAATACATGCTAATTTAAATCAGGACTTAAAACAGTCAATAAACAGACATTTGTGAGGGTTGATGGACTCTATTCTCCCATTATGTAATTATCTAAGGCTAATAAACAAAACAATTATTAATTACATTTTTAAAAAGACAAAGTAGCATCATTGAATCAATTCATCATTTCCTGTGAGTATAAAACCGTTCATTTCTTGTATACTAACTACAAATATAATACACATTTCAGCACAGTGAATAGTCTTATATGTATGGAACCGGGATGAAACAATAATGTTATTATCGTACAAACAGCCGCCTACAAAAAAAAAAAAAAAGCCAAAACGTCAGCTTTGATGGCAAGAAGAAGACGAAAACACAGAGAACGTGTGTGGGTCCGTGTGCTCTGGAGGTGCCTTTCATCAATAAATATGACGAGTCGAATCAAAAATGTTCAGTTATGCTAAGCACAAGACACAGATTTGATTTGGAGAGAGAGAGAGAGAGAGAGAGAGAGAGAGGAGCTCAACATCTGAACCGCAGGCCAGTTGATCGCTTGGCGGCTTTACTCTCCTTGTTAGCTACAGACGGACTGCTTTTCAAGGAGCCGGTGGATCAAGCCCATATTTCCTTTCAAATACATTTACCTGTCATCTCAGATGTAAACAATGTGACTTTGAGTTTCCCTGTTCCATTAGCTCTATTGCCTCCCATGTCTCTTTCTCAGTGCAATGACTCAAGTATGAGAAATAATCGATAGGCTTCTGGTTTGGGTGAATGAGTCTCGGTGCTTGCTTTGCAAAGTCTTGATCGGCCTGACAATGACAGATTATGGCGCTGTATCGGAGAGTAATTAAGACGGGTCTATCGTCACGCTGATAACTCAAGAGCACGATGCCCCCCGAGGCACGCAGCACCAACCCATCAGACAGCAGCTCTCGCCTGTGTACACGTCAGCAGCGGAATGTCCTCGTGATGCACCTCGAAAAGAAATTAAAAGTCCTGCATTGACTGTCATTTTTTTTTTTTCTTCTAAAATTCATACTGAATTCCATATCGGTTATTTTCAAGTGAGCGCACAAGCATCACAAGAGGCAGTGCTGAAATGATTAGTTGATTAATCGATTCGTCAGACGTTCTCTGCTTGTTTTCTTTTTGTGTTTCACATCATGTAAATGTCTTTGGGTCGCTTCATATCTTTTGCTTTTTGGACTGCCGGTCGGACATTTTTGTGACATTTAATTTTTTATTTTTTTTAAAAAGAACATTTTAAGTAAGGTAGAATATATTCCAAGTCTATTTTTACTTTTTTTTTTTCCCCTTCGTGTGTTTAATGCTGTTTCTTTAAGACTTGTTTTTTGTTCCTTCCAGCTGGCGTCCCTGAGTGTATTGTTCAAATAGAATTAGAGGAACATAAGGGCGCACTGCTGAAAAGAAACATAGAAAGTTGGAAGGACGGGGCTATTCTAATGTTGTCCCCAAGTCTAGCTGCATCCTGCTGTGTAAGGGAATAATATTTCATTCAGTCTGCATAAATGAATTTGGAAACGGCTTCCTTCAACAAGGAAGGGAGGGGCTGATTCTCGGGGACGCTGTTTAGAAAGTAGGGTACCTGTCCCAGTGTCTCATTGTATATAAGCATTTCATTTCTTACACTTAAACCCTCAGAGTAAAGCATGGCATCAGCAGCACATTGTTTTAATGCAACTTTTATTGATTAGTGTTCCATTGGCACTGACTTGTACGTAGTACTTTGGATTTTCTCCAGCGCCGTCGCGTCGCTTCCGCCTGCTCGCCGCTGCTTACGGAGGACTCGCAGCGGGTGTTTCATCAGGCTCAGATCTGCCCAAACAAGCCCAGAGAGGAGGCAGAAAGGTGCCGCTCCTCTGCTGCCGTCTGAGAGGCGAGGTGCAGCAGCTGAGCTCTGCCAGATAGAGGAAAAAGCTCTCGCCTTCACATTTCCAACGCAAGCGAATGGCCCGCCAATCAATCCCTCAGTGGACACACGGTGTGGGACGGGTCCAGAGGGGGGCGTGGGCCGGCCGTCTCCCGAACTCAATCTCTATAAATGTCCATGTTTCGTTTCAATTCAAGCAGTGGATTAGTGGGAGCTCAATAACTGAATGTATTGATTTGAGATTCAGGCCTCTCTCTCTCAGAGAGAAGAGTCCTTTCTCTGCACATTGATCAGCAGTTACTTAGTCTGAATGCTGTGACTTCTGGTCTGAGACTCAGCCACTCTCAGGCTCTCTCTTTGTCGAGTTTCTCTTTTGTTGTGACTGATCGAAACATCTTAAGAATATGATCTGTTTTGGGTGCTCCATGATATGTTCGAGAAACAAGGCAACACCAAGTTAAAGATTAAATCACTGTCTGGACCAGAGTAAGACGCACGCTTTGACTATTTATAGGTTGTAATTGTTGTTGTTCCCCCTTTAGGCACAAACAAAGGCTCTGATGAAATATAATATCTAAGAATCCGATCATCATCTGACACATTGATGAGTGAGCAAATTATGTAAGGCACCCCTTTGGGGTCTGAGAGGGGCAAAAAAATATGAAATACTTTAGTGAAGCAGTACACGGAAATATCGTGTGCCAAGCTATTCAAAAAAGAAAAGATGCTCAAATATGCATCAAATGACACGCCGGTGTTCACCAAGTTAGTTTAGCTTGTTAGCATGCTAATATTAGCACAGCTGAGGTTGATGGGAATGTGACTTGTCTTTTGATATATATATATTTGGTCAGAAACAAAAGTATTAAAATGTTGTAGAATTGAGAGATCACCAAAGTTATGTCAATTCATCCTGATGGGACCATGAACCACATTGTCTTGCGATCCATCCAACACTATCACCCCATGGTGGCGCTAGAGGAGAAGTCAAAGAATCACCGACGTCATGACACTTTATCCGATTTGCCCTTTTCACAAGTGGCTCAGTTAAATCATAACATGGCAAGAAGTCAACCCAGCACTGACTGCGTTTAGTGAATTCAGCATTTAACAGCAGATGGATTCTCCCTGCAGTCCCTGAACAACTTTATTTCAAAATTATTTGGCAACACGGCACACTGTAGTTAAATTTAGGGAAGGTTTTAAAGGTATCAAAGTTTGAATCTCATCCAGCCTTCATAAAAACTCAATTACTGGCATCTGCCGCGAGACAGACGAGTGGTCAGATCACTTCTAGCCACTTTTAAGAATCGTCATACGACTGAACTGGATTCTAATTTATTACAAATGATATATTAATTACAGCGCAGGTTTACGGAGGATATCTGCCCAAAGAATATGCTGCGCTTTGACTGCTCCGCAGCCTTAATGGTGGCTTGTAATTGCTCCATCACCCACACTAATGTGCACTCTGTGCCCCTTTCAAAACAAAAACATTGCATTTCATTTTTTTTTTTTTCTCCCCCCCCCATTGTGGACCTGATTGTCACCGTCTGAGCATTGCAGCCAATAGAGTGAGGTCTCTCAGATCCAGGGAACAGAGAAAACAATGTCATATTCATAAGCAGAGACATCAGCTCTCCTCCTCATTACCACAGCACAGCCATGAATGGAAGCTTCTGTCCCCACACTCATGAAAGGACCTGTCATCTGTCTGTTTCTCCTAATTGACTGTTTACTACATTTCAACACAGACAGACAGACAGACAGACAGACGGACACACCGTCCTCAGTTTGTCATTCAGTTTGACACCGCAGTACAAATCCCTTAGATAGAAATGTCCCAAGTTTCTACTTCCTACATGACTCAAAGTGATAGCATGTCTACAGCAGCACTCCTGCAACCTTGACAGAGCAACCTCATACCGTTTTTACTTGAAGGTCCCACTATTAAGCAAGTGGAAGGAAAAAAAACAAAACAACTCGTACTCAGCACCCAAGGTGATGTTTTTTGAGATTGGACTCTTTCAGATACTGAAAAGAATCAAAGATAGAAAGAATTTTTATTTTTTTTTTTTTTTTATCCTCTAACACGGACCTCAATAACCAAGTTGTTTCTGTATAAACTGACCGACTCGCTCCAACCTCTGACTTGGAAGAACAAACGCTGAAGTGAAATCTGCCTATTCACTCGGAGCTGCAAGGACCCTCTGCGCCCCAAAAAAATCAATTTTTTTTTTTGGAGAAAAAAGGTTCTCAAAAGGGAGCGTGAAGTTCGATCGCGGACGCACATTCCCGCTCTCAGGCGAGGTGGTAATGGTTTTGGAAAAACACTCTATTTGCAGACGAGAACTTCACACAAACACAGCAGAGACATGTCAAAGCAGACACGGCAAGAAAGCATCCTGAAGGCGGGATGTGCTTTAGCCAACATGCCTTACTTTGTCACATGCGACACCAGCGGCTTAATTCCTGACGCGCATTAGCTGCCAATTCTCTCCCATCCCCTCCCTTTCCAACGGTAAGATTAGCTGCCACCGCATAAAGTAGTGCCATGCATTATCTGGCAATTAGAGTGAAGCTTATTAGGCAGAGTTTAATGCAAATTTAATGAGCAATAAATTCAATTTCTTTAAATAGAAGAGTTTATTATTGTTACAAATGATGTACTGCGGTGATCTGGAATGTACCGGCGATGAAATACTTCACAAGAGGGCACATATCAATGGGCCATTAAGTGCGGTGTTAAATTCATGCTGAAACATGGCGCTGTGCTGCAAGTGCTATTTTGTACAGATAGCGGAGAGGAAGCCGCTCCAGTTTGCTCCAGAGATGGCGCTGAGGTTCTGCGCGTGGTTCTGAGTAGATATCAGCAGCAGGTAGCGGGTGTTTACTCGATTAATCGACTCGTCTCTCGACAGAATGATAGCCACACTTTCTCTGGTTTGTTTGACTTCATACTTTTACTCCATGACGTTCCGGTGAGTATTTGCTTCACTACGTTATTTGACGACTGCCGTTCCATTGCAGACTAACATTTTAAACACGAAACAAAAGAGGGCCTAACGACAGAATGTTGCATTCTGATGCATTTCATTTAATTTAGCCCAAACGTGAACACCTGTAACGTTGCAATGCTGCGTACACATACTGTTAAAGCATCAGTACGAAATAATGCAGTAAGATATTATACTTTGTATGTTTCTGCATGATGGTACTTTAAGTATATTGAGTAAAATGTTGAATGCACGACTTGTAATGAAGTATTTAACTTCATGACCGTGGCTAAGTGGAGAGCAGGGCCGCCTTTCAATCAGAAGGGTCCGCGGTTCGATTCCAGGCTCCTGCTCTGCTAGTCTCATGTCAATGTGTCCTTGAGCAAGACACTTAACCCCAAAATGTCTCCCGTAGCTGCGTCTACGGTGTGTAGATAGATACTGAATTGTAAGTCGCTTTGGATAAAAGCGTCTGTTAAATGACCGTAATGTAATGTAATGTAATGTAACACCGCTGTACGAGGATCTGAACCCCCGTACTGCGACCGGCCCTAGAGTGTCGTGTATTCAGGACTCAACAGAAGTATGGATATGGAGGCGTGAATGTTCCTCTGGTACTGGGGAGGGCGCACCGTGCACCGCTGACAAGCACATGTGAGAAACACAGGGAGATCAACCCTCGTGTGATAACTGGGGGAAATAATAAAAACCACAAACTGCTCGCCGATTTCCGCAGTATCCGTTTCCGAGCCAAACCCCACCATGAGCAGCGAGAGACGGACATCTTCAATTACTCACCCTGTCACGTGCCAACTGGCAGACCAAGAGCACCGTAACAACTGCACGTTTCCTTTTTTGTTTCTCTGAGATGCCGTCCTTCAGGCTTCACGACAGCTCGTATCGATCCACTTCACCATCACTCAGCTCTGACGAATGACTTGAAGCTGGCAATAAGTGGGATTATGCAACCTTCTGAAATTAGTCCATCTGATATGCTACAGCGGGCCGAGCCCCGGGAGACGCAGCGAGAGAAAATACTGCTAAACAGATTATTTGTTAAAATGCAAAGTGTCAGCATTTCATAACGGGGTGCCCAGCGCAGGCAGCTCTTTAGCTCTATCGTTCCCTGTGTGTGCTGTGAACACTGTTCTCTCGTGACGGCCAGGGTCAGCTGTCTTTCCTTAACCCATCCTATTTCCTCGGTATCTTTATAACAAAATGAACACCTATTGTGACAAGCAGCATCCAGTTAGTGGGGCTGTTCGCCTCTCGCCAGATATGGAGACAAAGTTCAAATCCACTGATTGTGGATTATTAACAAAGAAAAAAATTGGAAGGCTGTCAAAAAAGCAGACCGTCAGCACTTCAAAAAGCAAGAGCTTTGGGGCTTTTTTTTTTTTCTTCCCTGCTCCCAGCAGCTGGCACAAAGACAATCAAACATACAAAATGCCTGATGTCAGATCAGACTTTCTCTGGCCTGCGTTGAGACCTTACCTGAGCTAAGAGGCCGCATCGGTTCCCTGCCGCCGCGAGCCTCGCCGTGTTGAGCTCGAGGTTACTGCTCGTTCACGAGGCATTATGTTGTCTGACTGAGAGGTTAATTAACTTACTGTGACAAGGATGCTCTGGACAATGCTGTAAATGTCATTCAACACAGACCATAATAAATCCACCAATTGTAAAAATTAAAGCATTGCAGTGAGCTGTGGAAAAAAAATAAAAAAATTAAAAAAGAGTCCTTTTAGTTAGTAGCCTATCCTCAATTTGGGAGCAGGTTTCTAATCTCACACCACACACACACACACACACACACACACACACACACACACAGAGGCGTTGTTGAGTTGTTGCAGACCTGTTGACGTGTGATGCAGATGTCAATATGCGTAGCCGCTAATGGCACTATCAGAAACAGGAAGGAAATAAATAAGAAGTCGCTCAAGTAGACTTCCAAGTGTAAACCTGTCATCGCAACTGTTGCTTGCCATTTTTGAACAACCCGGGGATTTGACAACACAACAACACAACAACACGTCCATCCCACCGCTGGGAGGCATTTAAAGCGGGCTGAGAAGCTGACATTTTAACCGCTTTACATGCGTCAGTATTACTGTCATACGTTTTCCAGGAACGGGGGAAAAAAAACAAAACACTGACGCATGAGACTCTGATGCATCCGCGGTGGAATAACGGGGGAAAGGATCGGACTGTGGGGCTCCAATGGTTTGCACAGTTAGGCACCCTTTGGTTCATGCAGTTTTACACTGTAAAAAAAAAAAAGGGGGGGGCGACATGGCAAGATTTACATCTCCAGCCTCAATGACAAGAGGAGAAGTGAAGACTGCGGACTGGAACGCACACTGGCATCCGAGGCTGCAGTTGTGCGGCCAGAGGACACTGCGAGACTAGAGCTGCAATGCGTGCTTTTTTCTCCCCCTCCAAAGCGCACCTGAAGCGCAGACTTGGGAGATTTGTAGACCGTGGATGAGTTGGGGACTGTGGGGGGTTTCTGCGGTACGAACAAAACGGCACAAGTGCGATGGAGCCGTCACACGGACAATCGCTCGCATTTCACAATAAAAGAGCCACGTTTCACTACATGCATTGCCTTCAACTTGCCCTGTGGCTCTAAATACTGTGCGACCATTTCACCCGAGCACCGCCGCTCATACTTTCTCTTTCGCCGATGCAATTGTGCGGCACTAACACTACTTTTTCGCAGCACTCCTCTGTAGCACACAACACAGGACGACACCCTTCCAATCAGCGCTCAAATTACGAGATAAGTAGCCCAACAGTCACGAGGAACAGCGTGGATGTCTCTTT
Organism: Cebidichthys violaceus; assembly: GCF_023349555.1. Taxonomy (NCBI): domain Eukaryota; kingdom Metazoa; phylum Chordata; class Actinopteri; order Perciformes; family Stichaeidae; genus Cebidichthys; species Cebidichthys violaceus. Next base: position 23,413,350 of record NW_027176262.1, on the reverse strand, counting down.
TTTTTTGGAAGTCGACAGCGGTTTATCGCAGTCAGTAGAAAGTGGTGCTGAGATTCGCGGATGGAAGCTTGTGCGCATCTAGCGCGCAAAACGCACCACAACTTCTCACCCGGTACTCCTCTCGCTTTAGCTGCGTGAAGCTGGTAATTCTGCATCGCGGACACACACGCGCGCGCGCACACACACACACAAACACGCAAACAAACGCGCGAGAAAACAACAAAAACTTACCTTTCGGAAGAAACGCCGCTGAAATCACGAAAACTGAGAGAGAAATAGCGAGAGATCCGCTCCCCGTGATCGCCATGTTGGACACCTGCTTGAGACTGGCGGCGCTAAATCACCTAGAGACGGCCATGGGATGAAAATGTAGACACATGAGAGGCGGAGGGAGGGCTCAAGCAGGGAGCCTGCTATCATACTGGGCTGCATTATGTTGCGATGACATCTACGCCTATAAAATAATGTGAGGAATATTACAGTGATATCTTAAATAATGTCAAAACCGTGGTGCTGTGCCACTAACAGCAAAGTCACACTGTAATTCCCAATAGGAATATTGAAGGGGTATTACAGTGATACCATGGGAAGTGTAAAATACAACGGAGCGCGGTGAGGTAACCATAAACTCACCACCGAGAACCACAGACACTTTATAGGAATATTATAGTCATTTTCTTTTATGGTTATAGTCTGTTAGTTCATGTGGATGAGACCAACATATACTCATCCGGCTGCGCTCTGGCTTTTATAGCCGAAGCACAAATGAGATAAAACACCTTTTTAGTTTATGTTTATTGTACAGTATGGCCAGTCAGCTGAATGGCAGCGTGAGCTTCTGTTTGTTGAAGGGAGTGTGTATTCTAAAGGCTGCAGACGAACAAAGCATGCGTCTATGTGACACTTTTGTTGCGTGTGGAAGAACACACATGTATGCTACTTTTTTTTTTTAGAACCAAAATTGATATCAAAACTGTAACATGTTGAGTAAAAATGTATTCAGTGAGGCTTAAGTAACAAAACAACAACAACGCATGATTGTTTAAAGGACAGTAATATGTTGGTGCTCTACCTCATTCAAACCTGATTAACCATAATCCTTCAAACGGGGGTCCCCAAAGACCCCAGAGCTAATCTTTGAATCATTCTATCATTCCTATTGTCCACGACTTTGTCAATCAGTGTGTTCCTAATGACTTCCTATCATCGTTTCCACTTTTGATTCGTGGTTTTTGAAAAGATACCGATATGTGCAATGTGTGTTGGGGTCACCGGGTCACCGGTCGAAAGCATCCAATTCTGCCTTTGCAGTTTTAATAGATGGAAATATGTGTAGAGTTCACGTTCATTTTAAAGTATCATGCTGTCAGTCATTTTCAAGGAGATGGACACAGACTTCCTCATGTGTCTGTTTTCATTTTACAAGATATGCAAATGAACTGCAACTTTGGTAAAAATCATAATCAAAATAGCAATAGTAATTCAACAACATGCATTCCATAACTGATGCTGTTCTGAAAATAACAGTTTGCTCTGATGGTTGTTTGTTAATTCTCAGTCAGTGGTGCTTTTATGTTATGAATATGTTGGCACGATGAGGGTTTATTGAGAGAACGATGACTGAAGTTTAGTGAAAGCTCTTTTTCTTCATGCCTACTCAAAGAGCGCTCGCCGGGCTTTGACTGCTGCGTTACATCTTGTAGCTGACACTTGGCATGCGCCGCAAAATTGGGAAACAAAAAAAAATCACATTAGAATTTCACATTTTAAAATCCGACCGCTTGAATGGAAATGAAATACTGTCGATTTATCAATAACTGTGACCGATTCAGCTCTCTCTCTCTCTCTCTCTCTCTCTCTCTCTCTCTCTCTCTCTCTCTCTCTCTCTGTGTGCTTTATTATATTTTGTAATGTTTCAACCCTCCCGAACTTATTCTCACCTGAAACAGTCCATTTGAAATATCTTGTGGGAATCACAGGGCTACAGAGAGCCGTGCATGACAACGTTGAATCTCATTTCCCTTTTTCATTGTGTCAAAACAGCACAAAGGCTGCTAATTGCACAATCTATTCTCTGAGACTGCGTGTCAGTCCTCATTCCATGGATGAGTAGATAGCATTTAGAGCTTCGCTCTAATGCTGCAGCCGTCCCTATCGCTACAGATTGAATTCCACACATCAAATTTATTTCAGATGTTATTATCTGTGGCAGCTTGCCAGTTCTGCCTGCCACTCACACAACGTCTCCACGAGGTGTTTTTCCCCCCACAGCTCCGGCCAGGCTGCTTTGCTTTCCGACAGCGTAGCGCTGGCATCGGCCTGCACCTGGTGGAGGTGCGCTCAATAAGTTATATTTCCACATTTTGTATTTTTGTGGGATTTGTAATAATTACATTTACTACACGCCTGATGGTTCCTTCCAGTTCTTGTGCACTCAGGATATCTCACACCACTCCCAACTTTTGTTCCCACTCTCCCGGTGACTCCGCTCCACTCCTGCGTTGCGCCGCCTTTGCTCACGAGAATAGATGGGGTTCCTGGGTCTCTCTGAGAAGAGAAGCCCAGCGTCTCCGTCTCCCCGAGCAGGATGAATAATGGATGGGAACGGATCAGATGACTGAACTGCTTCATTTGAATCCTCTGTAGTAACGGCCAAAGCACAGATTCTCTGTATATTTGGGTGTTTGTGCTCAATCTGTGCATCATGCGAGGGACGCTCATGCAGCTTGCGAGCGGTTAAGTAGTTTATTTTTGAGGATTTCTCATATGAGCTAGTCGCACGCTGAAAACTGGTGGCGCCATTTAAAAAGGGCAGCCATCAGCAGTTTCTATTTGAATTAGTGGAGAAAGTGGTAATAAAAGATTTTCAGCCAGGCCTCTTTCTCAGTTAATGTTTGATTAGAAATGCAATGGTTTTAAATTAAGATTTCTTTCCCCCCTCGGTATGAAATCAATCAAATTAACGGAAATTGAATTATTTGAGATGGTAATCTATTTAGGCAAACCGTTCACCGTGAAAATGTTTTCCTCCTGTTGTGAATGGAAGAGTAATTGAATCAGACCCTGGTAAGTGACCCCCCCCCCCCCCCCAATGGCTAAGCAAGAACAAGGCTTATTGAAACGAAATGTAGATTCTCTCATGCTCAGACCACATGAGTGAACAGGCGGGGGTACGTCAAAATCAAAATTACCGCACATATGTACACGCGTATGGTATTTTACATGCAGAATAATGGACTGTAATCATGCGCACTTCGGAAGCCTCTGTCCTGCTCGTATGGCCGCCCCAAAGTCAGTCAACTTAATTTAGCACAACAGCGTTTATATAGTAGAATAGTACTCCTGCAAATCTCCGTCTCGTTCCCCTCCCATAGCAAATTATTACAGGAAATGATATTCCAAATATATCACCACAGGTCATCAATTCTTTATGCCTTCCAGGGATGAAACATGTTCACTCAACTGGTTTCCTGCCTCTTTTTTTTTTTGTGTGTGTGTGTTACACTTACATTCATGTAGGACCCACTTGTAAATCACATTCATGTATGTTTTCCAGAAAAAGGGAATCCTATATTTGCTGCTGGTAAATGTCAAAGAGAATTGCATCACGAAATACTTTCTCACCCTAATGATGATTATTTCACAAATGCGTTACGATGAATTGATACGTTTATACGCCATTAAAATCGTTGTTTTGTGGTGAATTAATATCGCGCGTTGTCTAAAGATAGCAAACAGACCTGCACAAACACGTATTGTACTCTGTGCATCTGTTCATTTGAAGTAACAGCATTTTCTCTTTTTTTTCAAAGCTCAATAAGTGGATGTAAATGGCATACAGTAATGACATTCATCATTCTCTGTCTTTTCCCCAACAGACAACGCGTAAATACTTAATTGTTCGACACATGCTTCACATTTTATCAGCCAATGCACGCACAGGCAGCTTCTGCATTCCACCAAACCCACAGACGCAGGTGATCGTAATAAATCATGAGTCACTTGGTACCTCACAGAGGTTTAATGGTAATACATTTGGCAGGCTATAGTGGATGTCATTTTGGCTGGATGGGCCTGAGTGAGCCTTTCTTGTCACTGTATGTGTGGAAGAGAAAAAAAAATTGTTTCAGTCCTCCAATTTGTATTAGTCTAAACTCTAAAAGACCCTCGCTCTTTGCATTTTTTTTTTTTTTGCCCACTTCAACTCTCTTCGGAGCTTGAAAGGATGATATTGACCCACTTCCACCTTTTTATTTCTGCTTCAAGTGGTCTATCTCATTCAACATATATAGGGCATCGTCTCTGACTGATGCACCTCAGCACATGTACAATCAAATGAACAAATACACCTTCAGCAACACCAGGCATGCTCCAAATGTGATCGTCTGGATTCATTATTGTTACTATTAACAATAATATCTTTTTTTTTGTATAGCGCTTTAAAAGGTATTTAAAAAGCACTTTACATGGTAAAACCAGAAACCAATAACAATACAAACAAGGCAGAGAGATGACACTATAACAGTGACAATATAACTAGCATCACTGGTTTAAAAGCAGATTTAAATAAGGGTTTTGATCAAAAGTCACACCAAGGCTCCGGACATGTGTGGAAGCAGGAACAGTGGTGCCGTCGATGCAGAGGGAGAAGTTGCGGATTTGTTTAGTGATTCGGGGCCGACGATGAGGATTTCAGATTTGAGAAAGTTGCCTTGCATCCCGGTTGTTATATCTGCGAGGCAGTTGGTGATGGTGGAGTGCGTGGTGGGGGTTATGGATTTGGCGGAGATGTACAGCTGGGTGTCGTCAGCATAGCAGTGGAAGTGGACACCGTGGTGGCGTTTGTTACCAAGGAGGAGCATGTAGAGGATGAAGAGGAAGGGATCGAATACCAGACCATGGGGGGGGGGGGGGGGACACCTTCAGAGACTGGGGCTGTGTCAGAGTACAATTTATTGATATTAATGAACTGTTGGCGGTCGGAGAGGTTGGTCGTAGATAATTTTGGCATTGTTGAATGACAGGAAGGAGTTACTCAGCTGTGGAGGAGTGGGAAAGATTGTCCACAGGCTTGAGAAGTGTATTTATTGTGGAGAAGAGGACCTTGAGGTAGGAGGAACTGGACTGGATGATGCCAGAGTAGCAAGAGGAGCGAGTAGTACTGAGAGAGTTTGTATTCCTGTATGTATTCCTCGTTTTGTTGGAGAGCCCCTCCAGTTGGCGTTTCCAGGATTTCATGAGGCGGAGTTCAGGGGCGAACCAGGGAGCATTGTGGGTAAAAAAAAATTGTGGTTTTGAAGTGTGCTGATCAAAGCAGCAGGATAGTGTGCTATTAGCTGTGTCCCAATCCAGCGGCTGCATCCTTCAGAGCACCCAGCCTCAAGCGGTCTCCGAAATGAGACGGTCTGATCTTACAGAGGACTTCCTGTTTGCGTCATCAGCTGTATTATCGTGGGTTTGAATAAATAAAAGAAAGAGGTGTATTGTCCTCTCTACTGGTTGTCCTATTAGTAAAGGCTTTATATAGGATGAGAGCTAATGTAACTGTAACTTTAAGTACAGGAAGGTCAAATGGAGATATTACAAAATGACTAATGTCTTAATTCCACAAAACAAAAAGAGCAAAATACTCAAGTTCAGGTTATCCGCGTAATCTCAACGTTTGCAACGTTACCGGACTCAAAGTGATATTTCAGGTTCACAACCTGTCTACCTGAGCTCCTGTTGGTCCGTTTACGGACATAATATGAAGTATAAATCATCTGTAAAATCGTCACAATGTCAGTAAGATATTCGTCAACCTCTGAGGTTTGAAAGTGAAGGCTTTAAAAGTTACTTTCCAAGGCTTAACTACGGTCGGATGCAGGCGGGCGAGCAGCCGCTAACGTTAGTTAGCTTGTCAGCTACTACTACTATTAACTAACATGTGATGTTATAAGCTGCCGGTAATAGCGCAGTAGTTGTCACGTATTTTAACCAATCATTTTAACAGAGGCAGGATGTTATAAAGTCCCTTGTTTTTTGTTTTAACATTTGTATCGGTGATATTCGAGTGAGTTGAAAACCAATACTTACATTTATATTATATAGATAATTGAAGCGATCAGGAGGTTTAGGACCACGGAGTCTGAATGTCAGGTGTTCAAATTAGGATGGAGCTTGGATGGTAGTCAGGCTGGTTGTTATGTGTCGGCCGCTGCATCAGGGCGTGGTTTATCCAGGTAACGATATCCAGGGAGGGGTGGTTTGGTTGAGCGCATGGTGTTTTTCAGTGAGCCAGAGGATATCTTATCTTTTCTTTTGTACACGTACACACATAATATAACACATAATAATTGATCGTGGGTTCAGAGACATCGTCTTAATGACAATGAAAAAGAATTTCAACGGGGATTATAAGAAAAAAAAAGAGAAACAGAACAAAGCTCTGTGATTGAGTGTTGGCATAGAAACCGGTGGATGTACTGCTAGCTACGCTTTTACTACTGTTACTAATTATTAGCACAGCTGGAATGGCCGGCTGAACGTACAGTAGACTAAACGGCATAATGCAGGCCCAGAGTCATTAGCGTCAAGCTGCCCACGGGCCTTTCTGCTGGGAGCTAACCCTGCTGTCACTACGCTGCATCTATTTAGAGCCAGGTTGCTCTCGACGAACCGCAGGACCCAGAACTTGATGTGATCAAAGAGCTGATTGGCTCTTAGATTTGAAAACAAACGCCGCGTTTTGTAGAAAATCCTGTTTTTCTGTGTAATTGTAATACTCAACGCGAGATCGATGGATTTTTAGTCTCATGTCGTGTAATGAGGGTTTAATCTAAAAAAACCATAGCTTGTGTGATTGATAATAATAGAGCTCATTTATATAACGTATATCAAAAACGAGCAGCAACGTGTTTCACAGGCAGACGTAAAAAGAACAAAGGATGGCAAACAATGCAGATACACGCATTGCCTACAGATATCGGCTCTAACAGGATGTAACTGTTTCTATGTCTTCCTGTTTATTCTTTGAAGGCAGCTGAAAATGCTCCCTGCTGCTGCCGCCTGCTCTCGTCCACCTCCAAGTCGAGGCACAGTTCATCTCAAATGAGCAGACAGTAACGTTAATAGGCCGAAAGCTTATATTCACAAGTGAAATCGATGATATATAACGCCAGTAATAAAGTACAATACACACACATATCGAACCCTTTTTTGCCAACAAAAGACACATAAAACGATGCATGTTTTGCTGTCACAGCATGAAGACTGCAGGTGCCCCAATAAAGCACTAAAGCAGATATGGACGACGTAGCAGAGTCGGTCGATTTGAAGAAATGACTGTCTAATCTCAAGTGGATTATTAAGAGACATTTGCGTATTAATTACGCTGAGCACGTCTCTAAAAATCCAGATTCTCAATCTGCTTGTGTGAGCATTAATATCTTGTCATACACTTACATTTCTAAAAAAAAAAAAATCATATTTTTCACTTTTCAAAACCAACTAAGCCCATATTTACTCCAGGTCTGTTCTGATTTCCAGCAGACTCCCCTGAAAAATACACACCAAAGACCAACCGAGCAAGAACCGAACCTCAGAAAATCCAATAAAAATGCTTTAACCTCGACAGTGCATGTCATCTGTAAGTCTATTGGATACACACATTATTAAGAGTACGCCTTCACACATCAAAATAATTTCAATTTTCAATTACTGAAATCAAAGAGACAATAATATGACCTAGGAACATCCAATCGCCGCATAATATATTTTCTAACCCTAACTGCAAATGTTTTAAGGTTAATATCCTTCAACCTATTTTAGAGAAGCTGTTTACCAGACCAGTGATTTTCACATCAGTGCGCCGGCAGAGACCGTCAGGTGTGCCGTGGGAAAATGTCCAATTTCACTTAATCAGTCCAAAGAAAAATATGATTTAGTTGCTGCAAATACTTTGCCGTTGTTCAGCGTCTTGAGCCTGCAGTACAGTGGCTGGTTAAGTAATGAAATACTCTTCCATGCCAGTGGGTGGCAGTAGGTAGCGCAATAATGACCTTGTTAATTTAAGACAGTAGTATTAAATGATACATATTCCCAAGAAACAGAGGAGGGAACACACCAGCGTTTTAAATTCCCGTAAACAGACAACAGAAATCATAGAAATAACTGTATCGCCTCCTCTGTGGTGGATTTTCGTATAGATTTCATCGAGCGCTATTGAAGCGCTGACTCTGTGACCCCCAGACTACATTTGAGCTTTAATTGAACTCTCAGATCCAGAACGCCCTCTGGACCGTCTCCTCCTCCAGATGAAAGAAAAGGGCGACGCTCCATTTGCACCCAAGAACCTTAAACTTAAGATAACATGTCTGACAAGATATAATTACCGATCTCTGTCAAGCGGAGTTGTTGCTTTCTTATGTTGTTTTATTTATATTTTTTCCATGTTCTGAGTAGGCCTTATGTAAGCAGGAGTCTCTGAGTTTATTCACGTTTTAATTTGATGGTTTAATTAGATAGTTAGTGGCCTGTAAACTGCTAAGTGGGCTTTATTGTGTCCTAATTTGTATGTAAATCGTCATTGTTATGATAATACCTCACTATAATGATCTGTTATGCTGAGCAGGGAACCAGATTTTCAGGAAGATCTTCTATTGTGCTCGATTATTTTGTTAAAACTTGTGTAACATACTTTTTGATTTTAGAGAATATGGTTTTCCATTGACTCTTACCCTCTTCTAAACGGACAGGACAGTGATTTACTTTAGTACATCTATGTACTATGTCGACGTGTATAAAGTCATGTGCAACACATCACGCAGTCTGTTGATTTATCCACACCTTCAGAACCTAACCAGGGCGACCAATTAGCTTCAATTAGTTGCCCTATAAAACTGAGCTTCCTGTTTGTCCACCCTTGTCTGCCTTGTCCTTGTTAAGTTAACAAATGAATAACAAAATCCAATCCAGTTCCAAAAATCAAGGCTGCTGTTATTCACTATTAGAATCGGTTGCTCTGTGTGTGTGTGTGTGTGTGTGTGTGTGTGCGTGTGTGTGTGTGTGTGTGTGTGTGTGTGTGTGTAGGACGCAGCTCATCGAGCATTACAGATCACTTTTCCTCCCGTGTGTTTTAAAAGTTCCCTTATTTAATGAACTAAAGGGAACTGCGCTACGGGGCTCTTTAAGGTAACAGGCAGGTTTTCCATCAGATGCTTCAGCCAGGTTCTTATATTTTTTTATCATTAATGCGTCACAAACTATTCATTTTAAGCACTAAAGAGCAGGATTTTGATTACAGCTCACAGGCCCTATATAACTCCAGCAGCAGGTCAGTGACATCATCATTGCCGTCAGTAAATCTGAACGTGAAGAAAATCGCTCGCAGCGGAGCAATCTCCACGTTTCTTCACGTTTCTGCACGTTTAACATGCGCAAGTTTGTTGTCTCAAGCGTCAAAAGCCTTCCCTTTGATGTGTTGAATGGAATGGGTGACGGTGCAGAGCAGCAGAGGGAGGAGCCATGCACACGACGGTGTCTGGCCTTGTAGGCTCTACCACACACTTCACGATCTCTGCCACAACGACCACTACTACTCCTTTTGAATGGAATCGTTTTTCTATAGATGCTCAGATGCAGCACTTCTGCACTACCAAATAATTAAACCTGAGTAGTGTTTGCACCACGAATGCTTGTTTTCTAATTACATAGAATATAGAATTCTATTCTATATCTTCATCTTTACACCAGTTGAGAAGTATTCAACTCAAGGCGGTGTGTCTGTAATTAAAGATCAGGTCTAGTTCCTTCCGAACATTTACAGCGTTACCGAACGCAAGCTGACGGCGTGAAACATGGTTTATGGTAATGATGCCATTCAAATCATGGAGACTGGAGCTGCTCAGAGGCTGCGTCCACGCTGCTGTAACGGGTTTAAACCGGCAGTGGAACAGTAACACGGTGGTGAGGCAGAGGAGGAGAGAAGTCACAGCATAGGCCCAACCGCTTTAAGCACTCAAAGCCCTAAATAAGCAAGCTAGCCGGAGCCTACGCCCTGTAATACAGACTTTAATTCATGTTTTTGTCTTAACTATACACTACAGGTGTGTTTGTTGGCTGGCGGGTGGCAGTCTGTGCATGCAACGTATGTATGCAATATGATATGTTGTATTGTTGTAACAGCAGACACCGTATGCATGTTTCCAAGGCATCTTCTGATGCAGTGCTGCTCTTCCTAGTGGTGTAATATCTCAAATTGGCTCTACATTGATGAACTACAACAATGAAATGTTCTCACACGTGAACATTTTAGTGATAAAAACAGAATACGATAATAACACAACACTGTGAAAGTAGCCATCCTGCGTACTGCAGTAACACACACTATGCACTATGTATACTAATGCATGCACCCTGTGCAGAGCGACTGTCCTCTGAAGAACTGGGTCATGACCCACAACAAGTGCAAAAAAAAAAAAAAGTGCAACGCCTTTCTCATAATAACTGTCACAGTGAATTTGAACCAGTCAGGAAATCATTTGTGAATTTAAAAAGAGGCCACATATTAGGTACAGTATGATGAGGCAATGCAATTGACTTCATTAACTAATTTGCACACTGAATTATTCAAATAACAAGCAAGGGAGAACGACGGCTTGTGTTAAACGCGTATTATCAACATACTTCATTAGCAACCTGCACTGTCCTGGTATGTCGGCCGAGAGCTCCTCATGACTGTCATGTCGGCAAAATAAACACTCGTGAGACCTGTCTAAATACCAGAAGGTACAGCGCTCCAGCGTTTGACTGAACACACACTAATTAAGCATTTTAAAATTCACATATTTTCAGTATTCCCAAAAGCCCCACACGTTCGGTCATAGTACCCCTGGGATCCACGTCATGGTGTTATGATGGAGATATAAATGATCACATCCTTTTAGAGCTCCACAGACGACCTCTTTCTTCTGCTTCCCACCCCGCAGACAAGCGCAGCTACACGTCAGGTACAGTGGGAGCATAGAGTCAATCCATCTACAATGATAAACATCAAGAGTTTAACTTTTTTAGCAAACTTCTCCCCATATTTATTTTGTGTACACACATCTTTTTTGTACTTACTTCTACCTACAGGCCAGCAGCTCACTGCGCAGATTTAGGGTTTTAACGACAGGCAACAAAACTCCCTGTTCATCTGTTTGGACATCAATATTAACAAAAACACCCCTAAATCTGGCGGCTTAGTAAATGTTTTCATCAAAATTTGATAGGAAAACAATCACTGCACCACAATTTGTTTAGAAAGTCATAAGTCATATGAAAGTGTGCTTTTAAAAAAAGCACCCCAAGCTATCGTTAAACCTTTAAATCCGCTTTTTTGTGTTTTTATTGCTCAAAATCATCCTGAACAAGTCCTCAAAGCGGCAGCCTCCTCAACACGTAATGGTTTCTGTGTCTACGAGGAACACGTTATAGGAAATGAAAAGCCAACATGAGGGGAGGTCATCTGCATTTGGCACGGTGAGCCACGCTAGCCTCCGCTCAGCTCCGGCCTCCACACTCCGCCGTACTCGTCCACGACCTGACCTTTTGGTTTGATGTCCTCCGGCTGCATGTCCACTGGCAGGCTTTAAAGGCGAGACGAAGTGGTGGACGCTGCTGGCGGACACAAATTGACTTTTTTTCCTGTGAAAACTGGGTCTTCTTAAGCCCTGCTTGGCAATGCTGTGATGGAGCTTTGTACAAGTATTCCATTCAATAGTACTTTTCACATGGCTGGGCTTGATCTAATGCTTCAGTAGATTCATACTGATGAGGTCCTCCATGCAGCTCAAGGTAAGTCACCATGATCTCAAGTCCAACAGTAAGCGCGAAGGCTGCCGCTGAATTCAAAAATAAAGCTGTTGATGTATCCTGGTGGCTAATTGACTTACAGTGGGAGAAGCACAGACCTTTGCTTTATGTCTGGTTTCCACGTGTTGCTTCATCAGAGGAAGAAGCGTGTGATGTACAGTATTTTTTTTACATTTGGTTTAATGATACAATGATTGAATAGTCTTTTTTTTTTTTTGAAGAGTGAAATTACCCAGAAGCATCCAGCCATGGTGGGAGCCGGTCGAAACTCTCTGAACGCTAAGAAAAGGTGTTTCAGTGCTTCCTCTCTAATCTCCTTTAGCATAGGATGCACTGGGCCGTCACTCACCTAAAGGACCGGCGATCACGCCGTCCCACAATTCCTCTCGGTAACGATGTTTAAAGTGAGCCGTCGCTGTTCGATTGATCACTTATGGATATATTGAAAACGCCTTTCTGAGGAGGTGTGATTCTGTTTTGGACAGTTCATTGCTGTACTCATTTTGAATGTGTTGTAAATAAAGTTGCTTTAGAGAACTAAGAGCGTGATTCTCTAGCACCACAGTTCTTCTCGACTGGATCAGCCGTCAGTCGTCTGGGAACAACCAGTGTCTGCACAACATGTAATGGCAATCCATCGAATAGTTGTCAAATAGTTCCTGGAGCAAAGTGGTGGACCAACCGGACAAACAGGATTCCATCTACTTTGAGTCTTTTGATTAAAAATATGAAAAAGAAAACAGTTTTTGTCGATATTTAACTAACAATTGGCATATGAGGTTCAGGCCTCTGTTTCAGACAATGAGTAAATGAGCAGATCCACTCGAATCTACACCGAGTGAGAAAAGGAAATTGAGTTAAATATGCTCGTTCCCTCTTCAGTGGAACTTAATAAAGCCCATCACTGTAGCTCACACGCCACCAATGGATGTTCAGCTGGGGAGGCATTCTGCTTTATGTTTCCTCTGTGTGAGATATCTCCCAGAAATAAGGACGAAACCAACACTTGATTCTCTGCTGAAACTCCTCCTGAACCGAGTTGGTTCACGGAGGATTGATCTGCCAATTACTTAAGGTCTACTTTCCTTTAAATACTGCTTTGTCTACGTCACTGCCTCTATATCTACGTACCACTATACGTCTGTAGTGTCGATGATGTAGCAGTCAGAGATTCAGGCCTCAGTAGATTCATCTTTCTAGCTTCACCAAAAATGCTAGACTACAATTAAACTGTGCTGTCGTCAAATAAACTGCAAATTGCTTTGTTTTGAATTAAAACCCAGGCTGTGCCGGGTGGGCAGAGATACACGGGATCATTGTAACCAGAGCGGGGAACCGTGTTATTTCTGTGGTTCCCGAACTGGAGGTTTGGGTCCCAAGATAAAACTAAAATATCCAATTGTTCGCCTCTTTCTTGAGAAATACTGCAATACCTTCACGTAACTCACGTCCATTCTAAAGCTGACACCTGTGGTGAGGGGTCACAGGTAAATGTTGTTTGACGTTATGAGTTTTCTTTTCTCTTTCTTGGCACAAGTTGGATCAGAAAATGGATACCACCTCAATGTCTGCGTGGTAAATATAGACAGGTTATCGATTCTCTCACGTAACTCTCTGCAAGACGCAAAATAAGCGTATCTCCAAAAATATCAAACCATCCCTTTGACACAATGTGCCAAATTGATGATTGCACAATCGCTGATCAACAATATATATATATATATATATATATATATATATATATATATATATATATATATATATATATATATATATGAATAATACGACTCTGCCGTATTATTAAATGAATGTCACACTAACCAAATAGTTCAACAGGTATATTCTTCATTAATATACGTAGATGTATAGCTATTGTTAGAACATGAATGTATAATTTAATAAGAATAAAACTGGAGACATTTCCTTGTGCTGCACATGTAACTGATCTGCAGTTATATTTCATGTAATATAGCAAAAGAATGACTTTGCCTGCTCATTCATCCATTACAAAAGGTATTATCACTTAATCTGAATGGCTGAATAATAACTCATGAAAGATATCTTTATTAAAACATGTCCAGCTCTACAATCCAGCACCTGCCTGTTTAACAGTCACATGCTGTTCATTAAGTCTCCCTTTTTTTTTTTCTTTCTTCCTGTCAGTCATATCTAACCCTGGCCATAACTCAGCTGGGGATATGAGTGATAACTGCACTATCATGGGCCTTTTCAATTAGTTTCTGAGATGAAAAAAAAAAAATATATAATCCTCATCCTTCATGCCAGGATGCTTTTTCCAGATTACAACACAGTCTGTATTAATCATAAAATGTATGAACAAGAAGTCTGTGCTTGCATAGCGCTGCCAGTCACATTGTCTGGCTCTGGGCATTTGATAAGTACTCATGCACAAGCATAACAAAGACAATTAGGGGTTGAAGTGTGTGTTTATGTTCTGCTTATTGTGGTCTTTTATTCTAAGCAATAAATAGCCTGCTATAAATGACTCATAAGTCCTGGGGCTGTTGGCGAAAACAAGATCCCGCGTGATGTTTGTTTATTAAGATTCACTGCACTGAGCTAAAGGTAAAGGAACGTGAACGTCGTGCAGAAGATATGGAGCTCCGTGATTCTGGGATGTCTTTCCTGTTCGTCTGGACATTGTCATGCAACTCCACCACAATAGCACAATACCGTGCGACAAAGCCAGGCAGCCATTAGCTTGCTGAATCGTCAAGCGATGCCCTCATTGATGCTAGCAATGTGTAACAAACACAAGTTGTCATCCTCCTATCAAGGCTGTAGGTTAGCCCATGACCATATACAGCTGATTATGACGTCACACAGTGTGCATTAATGGGAAAGACCCACATTCATTATTGAGAATAACACCATTTTAGAGGGGAAGCTATGGGATGCCGTGGTGGTCTCACAGTGTCTTGCATATATTCACATAGCAGTGGTTGATTGAACCTTAGGGGGGGGGGGGTCAAACCTCAAGACTCAGGTGAAAGGGACAGTTGCGTGCGGTGTTGTAGAAACAGGAAATGACTTGTTGTAGTTCCCACTGATTCCCACTGATTCCGCTCGCCGGGTCAACACCGTCTGCCGTTGGAGCAACGCCACACACGCGGTGGCTGTGACACACACGGCTCATGGCGCGGACGCAATTACGGTTAAACACACACTTTGGTAGATTTCAGTACGATCTCCTCTTTCCGAGGATGACATATCTCTGACGTCCGTCGTAAACAAACACCCCATATACCACGGAGACACGATGGAAAACAAACACGACGGAACTTGCCTGACAAATTGGGCAAACGGGAACAGCTATTGGCCAATTCGGCACACATTTTAACGGGCGCCAAATTGCCGAAACGTAAACAAACTGAGGATAAATTAAACCGGGCTCACGTTGTAGGCCACAGGGCAACTTATACTTTTTGTTTACATCCCCCAAAATACTATGGGAATTATATATATATATGCAGTATATATATATATGTGTCCAGGTTCCTCAAAGTGGGTGAGCAAGTATTGTAGGCTGCTATGGTAGCGGCGGGTTAGTGAGTTTCTAGCTCACTGTGGTGATAAATGTCTGAAAACAGCCAATGTCCACGATGTGGTGACACACTGAGTGCTGTTGTCAGCCCGAGTTAGACAAGTAGACATAGTGCAAAATCCTTTTTTTTTTTTTTTTTCTTGCAACAATAAACATGACAGTCTCAAATGTAAACTGGGGCTAGAAATGACCTATATGCATTAGCCTAGGGAGAGGGCAACCATCAGGCCAATTGTTTTAGCTATCTTCCTGTTTATAGCAGAGGTCAGTGTAGCCGTGTAGCTGCTTTAGGTCCGGAGTACATCGTCAGAAAGTGGACATTGTGTCAGCGGACTGTGCTCTGGCCAAACTGGATCCGGCCCTTAACATGACAGCTCATGTAACCTTGCAAAGGTTGCCTGTACAATCAGGTCGGCCTTTTCATTCACAGAAGAAGGAGACACTTATGTGAGTGATGGGCAGCGCAGGACCATGCAGCGGCTAAATTTAGGCTTGTCAGTCGGGTTATTTTTCTACTTGACATATCTCATGTCATTCTTTGCTCTGTTGTGTATTGACCATGACTCAAATGTGAGTATCTGGCAGAAAGTACCCGATGTGATAGCTCTGTCTTCTTCCACTAGTGATGCATTGAGTTAGGCAGAAGTGACATGCATATGAACGCCGTCTGTGCTCCCACTGAAACTAGGGGCAGTAATTGAATTGATGTGGAATCATTTCAGCCCACAGCATCATCAAACACGCTTAGTGAAAGAGCTTTTTATTGACTAACTATTGCAGGCGTCATTAAAGTTTTTGGATTTAAAAAAAAAAAAAAAAAAAAAAGGCAATTTAACAGCTTAATGAGGGCAATCAATTTGAAGAAGTGTCAGCAGAATGAATTGAGAAGTACACGTTCTGACATTTCTAATTGTAAAAAATGGTTTGGAAAATTCCACTCCCTGAATGAAAAGTTAATGGGCCAGGTGGATACGTACGGACAGCCGAACAATCACACGGCGTAATTAATTACCACGCAGCATTTGCGTTCCTGTTTTTCTTCTCCGTCAAAAAAAAAAAATGAGCGAAACCGTGATACGAAGACATTTAGCTCAGCGGAACACTGAATATCCTCGCTGTGCACTATTTGTTTCTTTCATGGATTCTCATCTCACCACGAGGTAGTTCAAGAGGAAGTCAAGTTTGTCATGTCCAAGACATTTAAAATGAGGATCTCGGACTGCGGTCGTCGTATTGGAAATGCAATTTAATTAATGAACGCGATTCTACACAATATGTGCCGGATAGCTTGTGAATTAGTGAGCTTTATAGGTTCTGGTAGGCTGATTTTGGTACCTTTGTACAGAGCCAGGCTAGCTGTTCTCCCCGTTTCCAATCTTTGTGCTCAGCTTAGTCGGCCAGCTGCTGGCTGTTACTTGATATTTGGCATTCAAACACGTGAGAGAGGCTTAACTAACTCTCTGCAAGAGAGCAAATAAGCGAATTTCTCAAAATGTTAATGAATTCAGTCGATGGAATATTTTCCAATTTGGTCACAAATTTGTTATCTCTTGATTTGCGTTCATGGACAGGACTTTGAAATGTTTTTTTGTGTCGCCCAGCACGACTTCCAAACTAATGTTCTTCAGTTGGAAGTATCTTTTGTTCCTGCAGCTCGTTTTGTCTTCTTCTCTGTGAGTCGGGACAACATGAGCACAAATGTGTCCCTTCACAGCAACGCTTCGGGGACACGGTGTCCATCACTGTTTTCGTCTTTGTTTTAAACATACAAACAATATTTAATGCTACATTACCAGTTTCCACCGTTGCACAGTCGCACGGATGCATTTCATTTGTGTCTACATCCCCGACAAGGATCCTGATTGACTTTCCGTCGGCACTGTTTTTGTCCTGAGCAACAGAAACAAATTGAAATTGAAAATTTCACGAACTGTCGGTGAGACTGGGTTGATAATATACAACTTTCAAAGAAGTTTTTTTTTCCCCTGAACATCACTTCTTCAGGTACTTCTAAGTGTGTGGTGCATATATTTAACAGCAGCTGCCGGTATTGACCAGCTTTTCTGACCCCAGTGCAGTGCCCACGGAGGACATGATCTCTGTTTTGAATAGTGAAAAGCACTCAATCTCGCTTCACAATACTGAAACTCCATGGGAGGATGTTCTATATCTCCAAATAGAAGAGGAGGATTGGGTCGAGTTTCGCTCCTGTCCTTTTCCACCCAGGCTCGAAGCCGACACGATGTAAGATTCTTCTCCGCTATCACTTAACTGAGGTCGAGCTCTCAGGGACATATGAAGACTTTTTCATCCCATCTGTGATTGATGTCGTCAATCTTCTGCTACCTGTATTCATACGTGCTGGATGTGCCCCTCTTTGCCCTATATTTGCCATTTGTGATATAGATGATTTCACAGATTATCTCAGTTCTTGCACCATCTGCAATTATCGCTTTGCTATGAATCACACGCACACCTGTAATACCAAAGCATATGATGAAACAGCAGTACATGTTGGATTCTCGTCATGTAGAAATTCCTTCTATCACTTGTTCTGTTCTTGAAGTTGAAGTTAGTAGTTTGATGGACATATTTGGACATATTTAGGGGGGGAAACTTCTTTTTCACTGACACTAAATGCACGACAAAGCCTCTACTAAACTGTACGGCCCACACACATTCAAAGCCGTGAAGCACGTGACGCGTTTCAGAAATAAATTGATGATCGTGTCTGTCACACTTACTGCAGTCAAATTACGAGACGATCTCTTCAAAGTGTAAAAGATATGATACCGTCGAGACGTATTGCTGGGCCCGCCTCCCTTTCACCGCATGTTAGAGGGCGTAATGAAGAATGGCATGCAAAATGGATGGAATCACTTCAAAGATAGCATATGCTTTTGATTTTAAATGTGGATAAGATAGGTTGAACGTTTATGGGGCTATATCAGCCTCTAAGTCAGAAGTCTCTCTCTCTCTCTCTCTCTCTCTCTCTCTCTCTCTCTCTCTCTCTCTCTCTCTCTCTCTCTGCTGCTTGTTGTCCCTCCGTGGTGCTTTAAACGTGGCGTTTGCGAGTGTAGTTAAAATGCAACGCTGTGTCGTAGTTTGAATATCGAACTAAAACGTATAACATTTCTGACCTCTGACGTTGAGATGTGGGAGGAAAGTTGCTCAGGTTCTCAGTTTACTTTTGGATGAAAAGCAAAGACAAGACGAGATGATTGAAAGGCTGTGGATTGTGAGTGAGGTCAGAGGAAATGAGCAACAGGCAAAATGTCTTTGTTCTTGTCTTTCTCACACAATCAATAGAAGTGGAAAGGGGAAGAGAAAAAAAAAAAACTGAACACCTCCCCTTCAAAGTCCATCTTATTCTGTTTGAAGTCCATATTGTACTTCAAAATGAGAGTAATGCCAGAGGGAGCACTCTGCCCTTAGCTCCTGTACGACTTGAAGTCAGAGTATTGCAATATTGTATTAGCTCATGAAATAATTTAGCTTTTGAAATACAAAGAAAAACAAATGTCAAATACGTTCTTCGTCCAAATATGATTGATTTCTATTTGTTTCCAGTGATAATAAAAAAGGGATTTGTAAATGACACATAGATGATGAATTGTGCAGCATGTTACGACAATATTTGCCGAAAGACATATGCTTGTAATTCATAGCAGCGTCGGTGAGTGGCTGGCGTTCTCAGAGTGGTAGCGCAGAGCACAGGATGATGTTGCTGTTGGAGAGAGCCAGGCTAGCTCTTTGTCTTTGTGCTAAGCTAAGCTAACCTGGATCTAGCTTCATATTTACCCTACAGAAGGAAAATACAAATGGATTCCTTTAAGTTACGGGAGGGAAGTGGGAGTTTTGAATATTAATGCGAGTTGCTAACAAACAACTGGTTTTTGAAAATCAATTAAGATGACGTTGTTACAGAATCTTTATTTTTTTTTACAATTTAATATCTATCGTTTTAAAGTCTTATTTTCTGGTGTACACATGCAAATTTGTAAATTTTTTCGAAATCTTGTTTTATGATATTAAGACTGGCTAGCATAGTGCTGCCGCTGTGTGACACAAATGCACGCTCAGTTTTTATACATCAACTGGTACCTGCCAGTGGTAAACACACGCGCCTCATTCTCAGCATCAATCTGAAGGCTCATTCAAGCCCCCGCTGAAGTTATAGTGGGTGCTGCAGCCAGTGAACCGCGGCAGAGTTAACTTCCAGGTTTGGCTTGCAGGATAACAGCCCTGCTGGACTCGAGAGGCCCGTCGAGGCCGTAATATTATTCACATAAACACTGCAAATTGAAAAACCTGTTAAAGTAGGACTGAAAGAACAAACACACCGAGCCCGGCTCTTATTCGCTGGGCTCCTACCGGGCACATAACGCCGACAGCTCCTAACACATGCATTAAAAATACCACATTGCTTTTATGTGTTGAACTTGTATGCAGGGTGCACATAGCAGCAAAGCAATGACCTATTTAGGTTCAAGTCTTACAGCTACTATATGTCCTGTAACCGGCTATGCTCAGTGTATATACCACAGTTTGTTTATTCGTTTTGTTGATGCTGTCCTGTAAAAGATGATCCTTTTGATCAATCACATGTTTCATTTCATGCATCCCTCATCTTCTTACTTGAATGTTTTTTGTTTTTTTTGTTGTTGGGGGGGGGGGGGTTTCAGTATTACGAAGCGCATCTTGAAGGCGGTTTGATGACTGAGAATCCGTACTCTGCATAGCCTGGGGTTTGAAATGGGGTTTGAGTGCGTTCGAGGCTTGTCATACATCTTGAGTGAAATCCAAAGTGACAGGCTTCTTGAAAGACCGAGGATCTGATGTGAACTGTCACTGCACATTACAGAAGCTGGCGCGTGCTGAGCTCGCTTTGCAGAATGTTTGAGTAGTCTGCAGTGAAAGCCTTAAACAGGAGTCTGTTACTCTTATTGTTAATTCCCTTTATAAATAACGACAAGTGCATTTTGGAGAGGAGGCTGCTTGCTTGTGTTCTTGATGGATCTATAGCACAAGCCACCTGTTCAGATTTAACATCTGTGTTCAACTCACTTCATGGCATTATCAGATAGTTATCTAGATATATTTCAGGGCTCTATTACAACAATATGTCTGTTATGGTGGCGTGTATATGTGTGTCGATGGTGATGACAATGAGGCTGTTTTTAGAGCATGTTACGTTGCTACCAAGGTACTAAAAATAGAGTACGCCTTCATTTAATACAGTGATCCGTTGTCATTAAAAACGGTTACATTTAAAACAAATACAGAATCATTTGGATTGGAAAATGTTAGAGATAAATAAATGAGAAAAGAACACTTGATTTAAGATTGGCATTCGACAACTACTCCTGTACCAAAGTATGTGCACAGTGAGAGAACATTGATGCAAATGATCTGTGAAAAATAGTGCTAAAATATCACAAAAATAAACTCTGTGTCGGTGAGATTTCCAAAAATACAAAATAACCAAGAGGAATCATTTGCCGATAAGCGGCATAACAGCAATCACACCGACTGTAATAAATACCACTGCTGCTGCATTGGCCTGTGTGCTAAACAGCCCATCCAGCTGGAGTGCTGGGTCAGAGTCAAACAGTCAGTTCGGGGGCCAGGCACCACGGGCGCATGATGAAAATCTATTCTCCAAATTACACCGCTTTTACAGTAGAAACGCGATCAACATTAGTTCTCATTAACTCCTGATTGCATTTGCACACTGTCCACGCATGAATTATACAGTAAGGAGAAAATCAGTTGCGAGTGTTCTATTTAAAGTGGAGATATGCTGCCCCCACATGTCGGAACGACCGCATTACGCGCAAAGTGCTGCTTAAGGGCGTGTCGTCATCTTATCTGAAGCTGCAACGCTCTCTCTTACCCCTAGGTGGCAGCAGATATCCAGGATGTCTTCACAGTTGCATCTCTTGGATTGTTTTTGCAAGAATCAGTTCAACCCTGGTTACTTACTGCCGTGCATCTCTTTAAGTCATTTAAACAGAACTTTCAAAGCCGGAAGTTTTCAAATCTTACAAAATGAAATCACACAAGGACATATTACATAGTAACACAACCACGTGTGCAGCCGGAATGCAGTGGAATATATAGATTTATTAAACATACATTGTTTAAGGTGTTGGTTCAAGCCCCATTTGTGTGACTCTGCCGTTGTTAGTGTTCTTGCGTTTGGTTGCATTATTCTATCCAACAATTAAAGTTCAGTCCTAAAACTGAGTTTGGTGTTTCAACATTCCAAAAGCAACGCGTTAACTGTTTCCTCTCTGGGAATCACTGTCCGAATTGTTGTAACACTTTCCTCTTTTGGGGATTTACATTTTTCCCCATCAGTGGAATTCTTTGTGTGACCGGTGTCATTATGTGGCCACGGTCCATTTTTCTCGCGTTCTGGCTTTTGCTGATGTAGCAGAGGTGAAGCTCTGTCACTGGCCTGGCCATCAGACTGAGCCTTCTTTGTGCTCGGTGATGATGAATGTTAGCCGGAGCGCTACAGCGGCATCTGGCAACGACGCCTCACGTCTACAGCGGTCACGAAGAGCCGGCCGTCTCAATGCATTGTGTAAATCATCTCGAAAGAATGTCATGTTTATGAGGGCGGGGAAGCTGTACGGGATTGGCTCTGCGTCCTCTCTTGCTGCTGTTACGTAATGAATAACCATATGGTTGAGTCTGTGTGTCATTGTGCATGCTGATGTGTGTGGTTGTATGTGAGCTTAGTCAGACTCCTCCAGATCTCTGCCTACGCAGATTAATATCTGCAGTCCACAAAGGAGCCCTGTGTGCCTTGCAGAACAGACTCTCAGGACAATGAATCCACTGTCCGACAACACCGTCTCCCTCTCGAGCTAACTGATATGCACCCCTTAGTCCTGGGATTATAGGGGGCTTCAGTCTTTCTGCACCAAAGGTGATAATTGAATGGCGGAGCCATGCTCCGAGCTTTCTCAAAGCCTGTCACCGAGTCATTCATCTAGAGACTGAGGAACATTGAATTAGAGTAGCCAGCAGTGTTCACGCTCGTCTCTCTACTTCTGACTTTTGGATGTGGCTTTTTTTTTTTTTTTTAAATCAAGTTACACAAATGTTCTGTCTTTATTTGAAAAAAAAATAATCAAAAAACCCCAAATCAAAATACTAGAGTATGCACCAAAAGGTCAACGTTTGAGATACAATAGAGCTTGATTCAAATCAAGCCGTGATGCTGCATTTCTACCACCCTGCTGATGCACAATACCGCCGCGGCGTCATTTTGTTTGATTTTCTTTTCACCTGATTTGAATAGTAATTGATTATGAAATACAAACTGCAAGAGTCAGCGAGAGGCAGAGGCTCTTTTCAAACCACACTAGCCAGTCATTCATTCCAGCTCCCCCTTTTCTTTTCCCCTCGTTAGTCACACTGACGTCCACTGAGCATAATTATGCATGCATACCCCTCCCTGCACAGCTGACCTCTACTTTTCTCTCCCATGACCCGGAAACCAATGCTCATGCCAGTACTGTATGTTGCCTTTTGTTACAGTAGTGGAGGAGGCAAGAGAAGCTATTTTTAAACCTCCTACAGTGGAGGATGTTCACATGCATCCTCTCCATGAAATATGCTGACGGTATGGAAAGTATAGACGCATCAAATGATGGATTAAAAAAAAGGACAGAGTTAGACTTAATTATTCAGAAAGAAATAGAAGTCGTAGTAATTACCACTGGATGTTAATGTGCTGCACGTTTGTGTGAGCATGTGTGCTCAAGAGCATGCGTGGTCACGGCTCTAATGGGTGAAAGGATGAGAGGAGGCAGGAGAAAGAGGGGGAGATCTACTGTACATGAGATGGAGAGCTTCGAAATAACAGCCAGAGGTGTGCGATAAAACGTACGTTTGAAGTTTCAGAGGGTTGGACACATTATTAAAATGTCTTCTTTTGACCAATCTGAGGATAATGAAACAGACGGAGATGAGCTTTACCAGCACGTCGAGTCCATTACTGCTCCTACTATACCACAGTGTGTCATTGAACGTGTAGAATAAAGCCACAAAGATCTTGGGAAAGGGATTCTGGGTGATGTGTGGACATGAAAGAGCATGTTCTATGTGCTTTACCACTCATGGACGGCATATTCAGTTGAAGAGAAATTGAGTTGATTTGCTCGCGGGGCAATATTCTTTATAATGAAGATTAAGGCATGTGGCAGTCCAAGCGTTGCTACCACACACACACACACACACACAAGATTAATATGAATAAGATAAATAAGTTTGTAGCACAACGTTTAAAATGCAACACTGATAAACTGCTGGACATTTTCAGATGATACGATTTGGCTTTCTGAAGGCCGATTGAAAATGATGTCTCTGGTTAGGTTTTGTATGAATTCACCTCAGCTGATGGGACCTGTGGGACTGCATTTCCATAAATGATTTACTTGAGCAGAAGATTTATACATTTATCCGGATTTTTTTTTTTAATTCTTTACAAAAAAATGTCTTAGAAATTCAAATGTTGGTGCGTGTGAGGTTCCAGCACACACACAAGATAACAAAAACACGAGCTACATCAGCCTTTCAACTTCAATGCACGCTGAATATAAAACTACAGTGGATTTCGGAGGGCATTCATATGCATGAGTCATCAGCTGAGTCATACTTTTCCTATCATGCCGAAGCACAAACAGCAGTCAGACCTCATTCTTCTCCCCAAACCCCCCACTAGGTCCTAAACCCATCAAGCTCCTCCTCCCGCCCCCCCTGCCTCCTCCTCAGAAGACTGGTGTTCATGTGAACATCTCCGGGGCCACACTCCCTATGGCGGTGTGTGTGTGTGTGTGTGTGTGTGTGTGTGTGTGTGTGTGTGTGTGTGGAGGGAATCGCTGTAGAAGGACGGGTTGCTGCATATGTGCAAGATTTGACCGCGATGCATTCACAGCCAGCCCGCAGATTGATTTGGGTTTATTAAATGTGTGTCCAGTGCATCTCTCTGCTGGCCAACAGTGCAAATCGAAGGCAAAGCGCCCTTTCAGAGTGCCAAATGCTACGCCCCCCCCCCCCCCCCCCCCCCGTTGTGCGAGCAAACACCTTTCTCTTCCCTTTACATCCTTGTTCTCTCAGGTACCATTCACTTTAAAGCTGAAATGAAAGTGTGTTGCATAAGGCTCTCTTTGGACATTGAAGGGGGGGGGGGGGGGTCAGTGGAGTATTTGACTCACAGCAGTGTTTTACAAAAGTATGTGGCTATGTGTTGTTGTCTTGTTGTGTTGGACTGTGACAGTATTCTGATAAAAGCACAGCCATGTTTTCCTGTAATGCAACACAGAGATGAAGAACCATATGATGTATGTTGTGAATTATAAATCAAACTGTATTACTGTTCGATCTGTTAACTGTAAGGTAATAATATTTAAAAAAAAAAAATGAAACTGATACCCTTGACAATGATTTTTTTTGATAGTGAAAAGCATTTATCATAGTTTGTCATTGTTGTAGCTGATGCCATCTATTGTTTCATTCACAATGAAATTGAAATGGATGGGGTTCAAAGGCTGATTCTAATATGTTCTCACTCAGATTTCACTATTTCAATATTATGGAGAAGAAGAAAAAAGATGACATCATTAAATTAAAACTAAGTAGATTGTTTTAATGTTTCTCTACATTGTGGGCGGTGTGATAAAAGCGTTGACACCCTCATATTAAAGGTAAACATGGTCGGTTCAATGAAGTAAATGTGAAAAAAGATTAAGAAAAGCAACAAAGCATCACAAATCACCTGCTGGAATTGTTGTTTACTAAATCACTTAAAATGTTATTACTGTAGTGATTAATCAATTATCAAAAATAATTGCCAATTAGTTGTCTGTCGGTCAACTATAAGTTTAATTGACTAAATGTTTCAGCTCTGTCGGCGACCCAAAGTGATTCTTATTATTTGTATTACAATTATTTCCCCACAATACAGTCTATAATCTAATGCCTTACAGCTGCATATTTCTGTAACGCGTTATTAAAGCTACATAAATCAGTAAAGCCATTCATTATAAAGCCTTTATGAAGGGTGCCTTATGTATTTTTACATGCAGTTTATTCTTATGTTGTACATTAGCTACTTGGTGTCCTCTCGTTTTTATCATAGAAAACGTAGCTGTTATGAATATGATTTTTTTTTTCTCTTAGCTTGAAGGGTAATTATGTTTAACTCTTTTAATATTTTGTATTACTCCCGATCAGAACGCGCAGCTGTATTTCCTTTGCAGGGGGTTCCCCCGTGACATCGGTTTCCTTCTGAAACCCGCGCACTATTTAACAGGAGGGGTCTTTTTTTTTCATTCCGCGGACTAATCCACGTGTGTGAGAAGGCTCCGCTTGTCAGTCAGACTTTGAACAGTGCACTGGCGCTCATCACCGCTAATCTTCGGCCGCTGCTTGTCATCAACGACGCTGCTGCCGCTGACAGCTTTCACCGACCAGCTTTTGGTATATAGCTTAGGATGCACGGTTAGCTGAGCTAAAGCAGGAAACCGGAGGGCGAACACCGTAGGGCAACCGAGCGGAGACTAAACCTTCCACGCCACGCCGTTTAACGCTGTTATTCGGGAGTTGCGATGGTTCAGTCAACGGATATTTTTCTAGCCTTGCTTCTTGTGGGCTGTACAGGTAAGACAACCTCACAATGCAACACTTCAGGTAGACATGTTTATGTTTTTTTGCTCCGGACATCGACACCTTTTTACTAGTGGTCAGTCACGGCGGCAGGCATCCTCTCGCCTCCTGGTGGTCCTCCTCCTCCTCCTTCCTCCCACCCTCCGCCCGCAGGCACGCTCTGTTTAGCAGGTGCAGCAGTAGCGGTACTGCGACTACTGCTGCTAATTAGCTTACTTGTGAGCAGGGTGATGTGTGTGTGTGTGTGTGCTTTTTTTTTTTTAAAAGTAAAAACAGCTTGCTGCTAATGTGTTAGAGAACCATTTTCTCTGGAGACACACACACACACACACACACACACACACACACACACACACACACACACACACACACACACACAGTGGGCTACATAACCCACATACTCTTTGCGTGACCAGCCTGCACGCTGCTGACTTAGCGCTATTGTGCATTAAATAAAACACGATGTCCAGAAAGGACACCCTTGCTAATTGCATGGGAATGAATGTGAGCATTTTATAAATATGCCATTTTTGAGATTTTTAAAAACATTTTTCTTTTCAGCCTATGTGTGACCGTGTTGGTGTCGGCCGTTTTGTTTCTCTTGGCATGGGACGTGTTTGTTGTTGATGGGGGAGTGATGCTGGGCTCCTTGTATTTGCACACACACACATACACACACATGCATACTCACATGCACACACGCTCACACAGCCTTCTGGGTTGAGTCACGTTCTCTCAGTTAAAGGTACATTTGTGCAAGATGAAACATTTCGAAGTGCCCCTGGTAAATGTGTGCACGGTAGGAGGGCTCATTGACAATGGACGGGCGCTTTGCATGAAGCACATGAAGGCTCTTTCGTGGACAATGTGGGTTTATTTGGTCTCTCAGGCACACCGATGCACAGCAAGCACAACTTCTCCTCTGAATCATCCGTTATGTAATCTGATGCCACGATAAAGGCTTTGAAATGAGATCCTCTAAGTTGTGTCCTTATGTAATTCAAATTGAAGGGAGTTTTGTGACAAATTGCATTTTTTTTTAATAGCTTTTGCACGCCCCCCCTTTTTTTTTTTTTTTTTGTTGATTAAAATCAGTAATTTCACATGAGAGGCGATTATGGTTGGTGTAGTACTCTCAGCTACACTCAGGCTCAGGGTTTTCGTGGGATAGCCTTTTAATCCTTTATATACAATCCAATATGTGCAGGGGTGTCCTCGGGCAAGGCAGGAACACACACACACACACAGGAAGTGGAGCCCTCGCTGCATTGTAATGCTAATGCAATTTCATCTTGGCCACATTTTGTGTAGAAATGTCAATTTGCAAGAGCCTTTACGACGGGATTCGGTCTCCTCCTAATTTAATTGAAGGACAATTCTAATGCATTTGACACGTTATTTAGCTACGCATCTACCGCCAATCGCTCTTAAACACTTCCAGTGATACTGCACGTGTCGAGAACGCCTGTTTATGTAACGGAGGCATTAGAAGAGATCTGAAAATAATGAAGAAGAAACTTCAAATTCTGTTTGAGGGAGAATAGACCTTTTTTTTTTTTTTTTAAATGTGTGTTCTCTTTTCTTTAAACACCTGAGTCCCTCCATGTGAATCATGTTAATACAGTGTTTATATCATTTAGTCTGATATTGATATATATATTTCATTTTTTCCAAGTTGAAACTTGGACAAACACTGTAATGGTGGCCCTGTTTGTCAATGCCCTTAAAAGCATATCTTTGGCATTTCTGTACTTTTCTCATCACTTATCAGCCTTATCTGCAACAACATCATTTTAGTCTATGTATGTGTGTGTGTGTGTGTGTGTGTGTGTGTGTGTGTGTGTGTGTGTGTGTGTGTGTATGTATATCAGCCCGGCCCACTTCTGGGTTTATCTGTATGGCACAACGTAATAAGCAAAGGGAATATGGGGTTTGGGTTTGATCCTACATGATAACGTCAGAAACATTTCCTTAAATCTACAATGGTGTACAATAGAAAGTGGACGATGAACCAGGTTGACTATATCACAGACGGGAGGATTGTGACCTTTCAATAGACTCATCTCTTCTTCACATTAATCATGCGCCGTCACTGAAGCTCAAATACAAATGTCTGTTTTCTACTCCTTCATTAATTCCCCTATTGTCTGGGTTTTTTCGCGCCGCACAAATGTCAGAAATGGTACTTTTGTAAATGTCAGTTTTGGTATTTTCTGCAAAACAAAGACAGATTGTAATCTAGATTCGTAGACGGCGATGTGGCGGAGTCTCCGTGACGACGACTGGACGGAGACATGGAAGGGCTTAACCGTCCTTCCTCTTCCTCTCTGCTGGCTGCATGCTCAATGGGCCCGTTGAGCCTCTTGACACAATTATTAATTGATCCTCTTCAACCTGATAACTGGAATGTGGAAGAATTTCAAGACTGCATTTCTGACATGAAATGAAATATAGCCTCCAGAATTCCAAGAGAGAGAGAGAGAGAGAGAGAGAGAGAGAGAGAGAAGCGAAGCGAAACCAGGCGAGATAAGAGAAGAGCTCCCAATGTCCTCAACCTGTGGGAGATGATGAATGAACCCCAGTCTTCGTCATCTCACCATATGGCTCTGGCTTCTACAGCACAACGTGGCCCTCTGGTTTACTGTGGGATTCTTTCACTCAGCCTGCGTTACATCATCAGTCCGGCCATGCGGGGAACGATGACGTTCGCTGCTCCCTAGATGGAACCATGGCTGACTGCAGGCCGACGTACCGAGTGCTCCAGACTTCTTCACGTCTGACTTGGCTTCGCGAGGATGGAAATCAACTTTCGCCAAAAGCAACGGCTGCAAGTCCAACTGCACCAAACTTGGTAGAGTGATTAGTTAGAACAGTGTGTGCACATCGTGCACCGCCAGCAGGGTTTCCCAAATTTAGAATTTATTTCGGAGGTCCAACAAAAATAGATCCTTCTTTGTTGATTTCTTCAATTCTTCTTTTGTCAACTGGCAGCAAAACCTAAATGTATTCCAGTTCTATCAAATCTGAAGCTGAAACCGAGCGAATGTTCGGCGTTATCGATCAATGAACGACTCAAACGGTTCACTTTTCAACATTATTGTGAAATTTAATTTTCCGTCAAGTCAGTTCAGCCATGGGATCGTAGGCTTGGCGCTTCACTTTTACCAGTAATGCGAAACACAATCGAGCGTTTGATTGAAGCCGTCACGGAGAGCGAGCGTACCGGTGAGGGCACCGCTAGTAACTGTTTATGAACCAAAGCGGCAGCAGCGGTTGCACCGTCACGTGTGCATTTTGCAGTCATTGCTCAACGCGCCGTCGGATGGGGAGCAGTTCTCTGCTACGTCGCGTTAGAAGTCAGACGGACGTTTGAAGGAAGGTCCCGTTTTTTGGGAAATCCAGCCAAAGCGAGTTGAGCTCACGGCCTAATGTGTCTGTTCACCTCCGTCGTCTGGGATTTTACTTTTGTCTTATCAAATAAGTGAACCTGCCAAGAACACGGTGTCGACTGACAGCTTTAGAGGATTGAACCGGAATGGCTTTTTTTTTCGAGCGGAGCCGACGATGGAAAAACATAACTGCTGCATCGGGAGACAAAATCTCGGAAACAGCTGTCTGACGTGAATTTTTTAGCTATTTTAGCTCGGCCTAGTTCAGCAAATTCACATGTGCGCAGAGGAAATACCCATTCCCTCTAAATCAGACTGTAGATTTAAAGCCCCCAGATCTGTTGCACATCATAGATGCTGTTTTTCTGTAATCGGTGTTAGCAAGAGGGAGAGACTGTGGTTTGTTACGGTCAGCACTACTTGACTCTTCTATGATAGGGAGTGGATCAGACAGATCCGGGTCTGAGAGAGTCGATGGGCGCTGCATTGCCTAGGGACTGTAAAAAGATGACGTTACGCATTCACGTGACCCCCGTGATGCATTGTGGGAGCAACACAAAACACCCTTTTGCTGACAGACGAGGCGCCGGCTGTGGGGCGTAGTGGGTTGTTTTTGGTGATTACTCCTGTGAGGCCTGAGATATTATATTGTTAATAAGGTATAATTTAAGAGTAGACCGGCTTTGTTTCGTATTTTCCTGCTGAAGATCTGCTTCACGTTTGCGTTCCGGCTCAAGATTGCAATTCTACTTCACGCCGCGGTGCGACTGAAGACATGTTAATCATGAGATCTCAGAGCTATCAGGAAATTAGAGCAGCTAAACCTTATCGTTCATCAACTTTAAAAAAAGAGGCCAGCGCTGTGAGCACAGGGTCCCTGTGGACTTGTAACCCTAGATCGGTAAACCTTTAGGCACTCTGTGGCCCCTCTGTGGGGGACAACAGAAACCTGTGACGGGGTGCTGCTTTTTTAAGTGTCAATTGTTTGTTCAGACCACCGTCTCCTTGATGCAGACAACGTTGAGCCATTTCAAGGTGGCCATTTTTCTTTCCCACTCTCAGTTGATGAGATTCGACCCGTCACCTTCAGCTGTGTGGATCTCTACGCTATATATATATATATATATATATATATATATATATATATATATATATATATATATACCTCGCAAATAAAGAGTGATTTCCCATTTTCCTTAGGCCCGTAAGAGCTGAAAGCACCTCGCGTCTCCCTCTCTGCCTCTCCATGTCTTATTTGTGAGAGAAGCAGGGAAAAACGGGACTCGAGTGACCCACAACAAAAGGCACCACGGCCTTGTTTTCGTAGCCCACGGAAGAGAAAATGAGCTCACGACGCAATTTCTCTTACGACGCCAACCCCTGAAAGCAAAGCTTTACAGTATGATTTTAAGGAAAACGAGGGCAGCTCTCATCTCACCCTGTTAAGGCGACGCGCCGTTTGGCTGGGATTTAGCTCGCGACTTGTCTTTTAAGGAGTGGCAGAGGAAGCAGACTGTGTGTGTGTGTGTGTGTGTGTGTGTGTGTGTGTGTGTGTGTGTGTGTGTGTGTGTGTGTGTTCTTACGCATCCATGCACATCACGGTGCATTCATTATTGAAACACTAAAGGAGGCATCACCATGCACGGAGCAGGGGGAACATTTGCAGATTGCTGTGCCACAGGCTTTTCTTTTTATGCAGTCACCATAGTGTGTCACCCTGCTCTACCGGGCTTAGTCATCGCCACAAAGTCATGACATGCATTAATAATATCGTGAAGAAAATAATCCATCATCAAAGCAGTGAGGTGACACTCGTTCAATAAATACAAAGCTGTTATTTTAGGGTGTCTAATTAGATCATACTAAGATGTCCAGAGGAGCAATAACAGCTGTAGTCCAACGGTCTTCATCCATTCAATGTGTAGGGTCCACTTTGAAGGGATGTCAGTGATCCTGCATACGTATGCTAACTGTCACTCAGGTGTATTTTAACCCACTCAACATCTTTTGGGAAGTTTGGAACAGTGGGTTGCAGTGCATTGTGGGTACTTTTACATGCAATCATGCACAGATAACCCTCAAACTTTGCATTCAGTCTGACAACTCTTTATTCAAAGACTCTTTATTCGTAGAAATTGCCCCTACTTATAAAAAAAGAAGATATATATATATATATATATATATATATATATATATATATAATAATCACCTTCTTTTATAAACGTATAATAACTTGCGTCCACCGGGATCAGTTTAGTGTCCCATTATTCTGAAGCTGATCGTGTTTTATGGGTTCATGTCACAGTGTTAGGATTTTTAGAGGACTAGAAGGAAAAGGGAAATTTAGAAAATGACAGCATTGGGGAAGGGAATTAACCTCATTTAAGCATCCGCGCAGAGTAATCTAGAGTTATGTAACCGATATGTCCAAGGATGGAAAGAAACCTGGGCCACGCATGGCTCCTGGTTCTAATGCCGCAGTAGAACCGCGTAGCTCCTGTAAAGGACGCGGATCACTTTTACCAGGTCGACACGGCGCAGTCTGAGAGCTTCACATCCACTTTGACTTCCCGGACAGCACGTATACGCCTGTGGTTATTGACCCCAATGAATAATTAACGAGTGATGTTAAGGACGCTACACCATCTCTGACCAACATTCCCGCCATGCTGCCCACCTAACTGCACCCTGCAGCGCGTGGAGAAATATGGCGGCCTCATAAGAGATGCCGCTTATATTCTTATTCATTCATTCAAATTCATCCTTCTTCGCAGACAGACCGGGACGGAAGTGATTTTGAAGAAGCTAAAAGGTAATTTGAAGGCCTTTTCACCGAGGGCACTGAATTGCTAACGTTCACAGGCGATGCCGCCGAGAGTTGAACGCAGCGCTAAGCAGAATTCCTGAACCTTAGAGAGCGGAGGTGTGGCTGGAAGATTGTAGGGGATTAGAGTCCATCTCTGGGTCAGAGGTCACTGGAGTACCATGGTTAAGTGCTCACTGGTTGATTAGTTTTGTTCTCAAACACTGACTTCTGTTCGGACATTGTTTGGCCCCATTGCTGGGGTGTTTTCTGACTACCGTGTAATTGAACCGTTAGGTACCTCTTGAACCCTTATTGAAAGATATTCCGACCTATTACTGAACCTCAGATTCACCTTCTGTGTGGAGGAGCTGACCAGCTTTTAGCCCGGCGACAGATTGAGGGGTCATGAGGATTTGCTGTTCCATTCTCTGAAGAGACTTACGGCAGTGGATCCTGTGCTATATAGGGCGAAGGGGGGGGGGGGGGGGGGGGGGCTGTTGCGAGTCGTTCATTCCCTGTTAGCGCTGTTAGCATCCTTGGCACCAGCTCAACCACGGTCCCTTTTGGCATTGGACTTGTCACCTTTACTATAATGTTTATGGATAGGACATCAAGGCACAGAGTTTGATGACGCTTGCCTTGTGTAAGTTTCGCTTCACTGAACTCACAGTAGTTTGCTGGGCAGCCCTCACCATTCCAGCAAAACCCAGTCGGCGCCTTCGCAGCTGGGACACTCGGGACGAAGCACATTGCATGTCTGTGTGCAGCTCTCATGCAAACAGAAGGGTTAGCATGAAGAAGGATCCCAGTGCGTATATATATTGCAGGGAGGTATGACCTAAAATGTGGATCTCCTGAGATTTTGAGGGTTTCACGGTATATTGCTGTATTTTTTTGCCATTTCTGTGGTTTTATATAGGTTGATGATATCTTATTCTGTTGTCAGGAGAACATGTTATCTAAATGTGTATATATATATTTTGATGTCATCATGTGTATACTGGAGACTCTTATTACTATAGGGTCTGCTCAGCCTCACAACATTGTAAAAATATATGAAGCGATCCGATTGCATGAAACAGCAGCAGAATGTAAACTATTGTTATTGAGCAAACTGCATCGTAATAAAAAAGAACTTGAGATAAATAAGTTATATATGCCAACAACTTTGCTTCCTTTTCAAAACTAAATATTTGAAGACAGTTGTTTAACCACCGTAAACTGACCACAGGTCTGTTGTTGTAGAACGGTGGGCGACTGTACAGAGCTCTGCTTCAAGCTCACTTTGCTGTTGCTGTTCTGTCGGATTTTTATTTTGCACGTATTATCGCTTGTCCTCTGCTGACCTATGCGGTGCCTCAGGGCAAATGCCTCTTCAAGCGACGTCTGACCCTTTTGTCTTCACCGTTCCACTGGCGCCACTAGCTGACGGCCTCAAATCCAAACGGCCGCGATCCCACTCTCGGTATCCCAACGCTAATTTCAAGATTTTTTTGAAAAACAAAAAAAGGTCTTCTTGTGCATCTCCGGTGTCTCTTTCTTCACCTTCACCTTGTCTCTTGTGTTCTTGTTCTTGTGCAGCGCTGGCGGAGCCTCTACCAGCTGTTAACAGACTGTTATGCTACCTGGCTAGCCAGCAGCGCTAACGTTACCCAGCATGCCGTTCGACGTTGTAAATTTGTAAATGTAAATTCTTATCGCAATGAAATTATGCTGATTATTGAACTATTCAAATATTGCATTGGAGATTTACTGTGATATTTAGTGCCTTGAAATGATTGTTGTGCTGAATGATGAAATGCATAACACTTGAGCGGACGGTGAGCTAACCAGTGGGACACGCTTACATGCACTAACGTGCACTAATGTGCACTAACGTGCTCTAAAAGCCCGGCTGTGTTAACAAAGCAAAGGAGAAGCTCGGATTACAACAGATGGAGAGAGACTTCATTCTCTGCTCAGATAGACGTTACACAACTATATCATCATGTAGCAAACCGTAGTTTAGTGCTATATCAATGAACGGATGTCACATATTGCTCCTTTTAAACAAATTATTACAATTTCTTCAAATCGGTTCTTTGGATTTTAATGTGTACTGGCTCTAAACGTATTGACGGCTGGAGTCTTAATGAGACAGTGTGCTGTGGGAAGTGAGAAGGGGATGAAGGAGGCCTGCAAGGTTATTGACTTAAACACACCATGTGAACAGATAAAGGTTGTATTGTGAGCTCGGTGTTCCACCTGGTCAACCAGCGATTTTTGTATTGTTTTTCTTAAGGATGAGCAGACTAAAATGCAGTATCCCCCCCACCCCAAAAAAAAACTTAGTTTGTCATGCAGTGCCATCTTTTGAAGTGAACACTGAATGTTTGGCATCGTGTCCGTCTCGGTCTCTCACGCTTCCTCCCTGGAGGATCTCCTCTCAGTACGAGTCTTTGACTTCCACATGCCAGCAGAAGCCGGATGTGTCACGATGAACCCCCCCCCCCCTGTCGTTCGTCTTTTTCCATAGATGTCATAGAGTGCAGAGGCAGATGACAGGCCCCTTCTAAAGCAAATTAAATTATCATACGGCATTACTCATAGTAACCAGGCCAGTGTAGAGGACGCAGGGTATCCATGCGCCCTTGAAATGCGTCCGAATTGCAGGACAGCAATCTAAAGGTGATCGATGTTTCGTTACTGTCTTAAAAACTTCTATTTACTCATCATTCTGAAGCTTGAAGCAGTTTGAGTAGATTCATGGTTTTGCTCCAGAGACTCACAGTGTTTTCCATTAGTTACCCAGACTGTGTGGCCCGCCGTACTCTTAATTTGTCTCGCCATGGTTCATATAAACCGAAAATATTTTTCAGCGGATGAGCTGGCGGGCGGGCAACCTGTGTGTTGATGAAACCGTTTCCTCGAGCGCAGGGGTGAAAGACGTTACTCAGATCTTTGACTTTAAAGGTGCGCCGTGTGGGATTCTGGAGGAAACCCGACAGGGAGGGTTGCAGATTGGAACCAAGTGAAAATTCTCCCGCCTGTCCGGCATGCAGTTCCTCGACGACGAGCGGCGGGGAAACGCAGATTGCCCGTCTAGAGTCTGCGTTTGGTTCTTTACTGATATGGGCTCCGTGAAGAGGTCCTGAGAGGTACAAACCTCTCATTCTTAGGTTTACAAAACCACAATAGTTCTTATATTCAGGGGAGAGTCTCACGAAATCCTGTGGGAAACACTGCAATGCAGTAAGCTAGTGTTTTATAATTTAGCCACCCAAAACCTGCCTTTGATGCTGCCTCACACTGTACTCCCTGCAGCTTATTTTGGGGATCTAGTCATTTTGAAGCGAAAGACATGTTTGAAGCATGGGGGGGATTCTGTTAAAAAAAACAACAACGAAATACACATTTTTGTAAAGCACTATTTTGCGGACCGTTATTGTGGATTTCTTTTTAAAAAGAAGAGAAATCAGTAACTGTGCTGCACGTACGCCGTTAGCGAACGGTAATCATTGGCTGTAATCTTTATGGCATGCAGGGGATTTGTGCATCTAGTCCTACAGGAGATTCCTTCACAGCAGCCATTAGCGGGGAGACGGGATATGCCTGCGAAGGGATGTTCTCTGCCTTATGACGGCACGTGGCTGCTTTCTCTGCCTCGCTGGCCACGGAAAAACACAACCACAGCTGAAACACATTGTGACTGAACAGGGTCAGGGCGCCGTTTCACCGCTGGATGTGAGCCTCCATGCTGGAGCATAAAGGATGTTTGACATCGGCTGTGGCGTTCGTAGCGTTCGTCGGTCTTACTGCACCGTATTGGAGAATGTTTTCACACGGGGGGGGGTTTATGGTTTGCTGATGTCGTGGGGCGGCAGATAAATGTAGCTTATGCCACCTATGTAGCTTATGCCACCTATGTAGCGGAGCAACGGATCATACAACTCACGGTTGGGATCGCGTCACGGATCAGATCAGCGCAAAAGAGAAAAGGGAGCAAATACAACCTTTAGAGGTCCCTGATCACGTTTTTTTTTTTTTTTGCCACCGATACTAATTGCCAATCATTGATGATCCACGTTGGCAGGTACAGATCCCTTTGCTGTTTGATTACAGCAGCTGGTCTACAAGGCTCCAATCTCCTTTTTTTTGCCACCGTCCCAAAACTCATTTCAACCGCTCTGAAGTCAGTGTAAACAATTCTGAATGCTATCCTTTAACTCAGTTAAAGTGACTCATAGCGTTTGTTTTCTTCATAAAAAGACACAAGTGATAAGATAAGAATATTAAGAAATGAAAGATTTGTATCCATTAAAACTAATCGTGTTTTAATGATGTATCAGAAGCTGCTTAGAGATCGTGTAAACGGCTCTCTATGAAACCATCTCCGTCAAACAGCTGTATTCATTTAAGTTCCTCCCCAACGAGATCACATGTGAACACATCATGACATTATAATGCAAACAGGAACAGCGGAACCTTTTGTTCGTTGGCCGTCAGCGATCGTTAGTTCTCCTTGTGTCGATTTAAACTCGGGCTGGTTGTTTACAGTGCACCGTTATCAGAGATCTAGACTAGAAAAGCATGAAATCCTGATGTCCTGATCGCAATTGTACTGAATATTGACGGAAAACGATGGTCAGTAAAACAACGTTAAACTGTGTATTGATCACATGTGTCCTTTGCTCTACAATGTCTTGCGTCTTTTGTTGTCCGGATGCATGTCTCTACATTCATGGGAATGCATTTTCCCTACTGTTACTGTCTGTATAGGTGGTGCCACCTTCTGTTTATTTTTTTAATAATAATTAGTTGGAAATGAAGTTTGTTAAAAGATTTGTATTCCTATTGATTTTGCACACACTGTCAGTCAGTTATTGACCAGCGAAACCACCGGCTGGAATAAATGCTGTGATTGGCTACATGTAAAGTATTGCATGTTGCCGATCTATGTGGACCGAACAAGATCACAAGCCTTTAATGACTGTTTGAGTATCGATTCGTACTCGCAAACAAGGGCATAAGACGGCTCATTTAACATTCAGCAGTACCTGTCCAAACCCTGGCATCGTGATGCGTCGTTGTGAGATACGCAGCCCTGTTTTCAAGCTCATCTTCCTCAGAGAACCTAATTAGAAAAAAAATCAGCTTGGAGGAACGCGGTGTTGGAATTGTGTTTTGCCTGAGGTTGTGGATATTTATTCACCGGTGGGGGACATGTTTCTCCACAATGCTAGCACGCTGTGGGCTGAGGCAACTGTGGTTAAACGTGCTCGTGCCTCAAAGAGATCTCGTTTTAGACGACCAGAGGAGAGACACGCAACCCTAAACAAGCGGCGAGAGCACCGTGATGAAACGCATGCTGTGTTCACTTCCACCCAATAATTGGGCTACGGCCTTTTTCGAGTGAATCTGTTGTACGGGTGTGTGAACCTTCGATAGACTGAGACTGTGTGTGTGTGTGTGTGTGTGTGTGTGTGTGGTGTGTGTGTGTGTGTGTGTGTCTGTTGTCATCAATAATACCTGCTGACTATCATCCACAGTCAGAGCGGGAAAGTGTGCTCGCTGTCACCGAGTCGTGGTACTCGTTGGACATGAAACCAGAATTTCGTTTTTTACAAAATCTCTTGAGATGTCCCGTAAGAAGACCCCCACACTTGTTATGTACTGTCCACCATGTACTCTACTACACCATACTGTACTGTACAAGTGCACAGATGATACATGATGCGTAAATGAAAACTTCCCCTCACTGCATTCCCCCAATGAGTTCCTTCTCCCAGTTTAAATACAGCATGACTTTCATTAGCAACATCTAAATCGACTTTCTGTGATGAATTGAATTCTTTTTTTTCTGACAGAACCTCCCAGGTTTTTCTGCTCCTGACAAATGTATTCCAGTAGTGCCGCTCTCAGGATTTGTAACAGAACATCCAATGAGCGGCAGCTCAAACGTGCAGCGCCTCCACATCGGCTCGGCCTCAGACCGACTGTACTCGGCTAATTAGCTGTCTTGACTGGTTGTTATCATCTGAAGGGCAAACCCGATGAGGTCCAACAATACCCACCAATAACAAATAACGCCACGTGCAATTATCTTGTGCAATTGTATAAGCTTTATCAGCGGCATATAGCTCACTCCAAGTAGAACCTAATTTTCTGCTGTCAAGGTATAACACCTGAAAACCATTTAAGATACGACCCTCAAATCCATGCATGTCCGCTGGTAATGAAATTAGTCCAAGCCACTTAGCTCGAGACTATCGCATATTGAGCGTCCTATTACGCGTACAACGGAGCAGGCATACCGTCTGAAGAAATGCATTACCTCACTCTAATTAATCACAACCGTGTTTTTAAGTGCCTAGATTGATGGCGATGGTCTTCCTTCTCTGTAGACGTCTCCGGAGATTCTAGCCCTGAGGAACAGAGTATACTCTCTGGAGGTTATCCTTGTCCCAGTGTCTATTTTTACAGTCCAGTCTCTGATTGGCCAACAAGGTGTGTGTGTGTGTGTGTGTGTGTGTGTGTGTGTGTGTGTGTGTGTGTGTGTGTGTGTGTGTGTGTGTGTGTGTGTGTGTGTACATATAAGCTCATGTTGCGTTGTAAGGTGCCTCTGTGCCATCTGTCGCCCCTCAGAGGAGCCGTTGTGAAGACGGACCACGCCTAGTCTCTCTGTCTCAGAGAATGCAAAACACACCCTCGGGCCTCCCTTTGCTCTTTCGTACTGACGGCTCCATCAGGATCACGAGAGGACCCCCATTAGTGCTTTCAAATGAAATCAAAAGTATGCGGTATATGATAAAGTAACATTTAATCTCTTGAGTATGCATTGAATATGCATCGGATCTTACATGCGACCAGTAAACATGAACAGATTTGCTTGGCAGGTGTAATAACAGGTTGTTGGTGAGTCATTGCTTGTGTAGTCAGAGCACGAATGTGTTGTCGCACCAAAAGTGCAAAAATGATTCACATTTGTGTGACAGACTTGGCCGAGTGTAAAAAAAACACCAAACGGCAAAGTTCTTCAGGTTCCCTGACTATTGCTTACCTTCACCAGCCTCGTGCCCAGTCCTCCTCAAGGAGCACACCGGATGTTTAACGTCCGAGGCTGAAACATGAAACGTGAAATGTACACTGTGTTCCCTTCATTTAAATCCTGGAATAAAAGGTTTGCGGCAATATCCATCTGACAGACCAGAGGACTCCGGCGTGTAAAGAGGAGGAGGGGGGCGTCCTTTTTTGGTGAATAAAGTCAACGCTAACGCACACGTTGAAGGAGCCGATGGGATCGCATATCACTGGGGCTGTAGCGTTAGCCAAGCACGATTTCATGCGACAAATAAATCGATCGATTGTGAATGAAGGAGCCATGTGCCAAAGTGTTAACCTTCTACTGCCGGTGTTGTTTATACAAGACCTCAGGGTTAACGTTAGCAACGGCCTAGCTTGTTAGCCTTAGCTAGTTTGGTAGCTTTGAGCTAGTTGGGCGGTTTCAGCAACCAGGTGCTTCATTCGACCTGCGTCAGCGCCACCCGTTGGAACCGAACAGGTTTCCTTTGGGTGCTGTGGTTTCTCTCTCCATGATCCAAAGGCGCCATTATGTATGCTAATAGCTTGCATGCTATCCCATCGATTGGACTCACGCCTGTCCATGGTGCGAGTCCCTGTGCTGCACTGGTGTTACCCATCCTCATCTAGCTTTATCGGCAGCATCTCTAATTAGTCGGCAACTGGAAGCATATTGGAAAACCATGGCGTCACAAGGCAAACGGCTCTCCGTTATGGCTTAGCACAATTAGATGTGGCGCGGATTAATGAGGGAGGGCCTCGAATAACACGTAAATGCTACCGGAGTACCCAGCATGCCCTTGTCAGAAGGACAGGAAAATCATTTCCTCACCATTAAAAGAAAGAAGAAAAAGAAAAAAAAACACGACATTCTTTATTGAATGTTTCCAGAGAAAAGAAACCCTGAGCACAAATCTTTAAAGCAATATGCTGCTCAAGTGATAACTGCCTCAAGGCCAATTATAGCATTTTAAAATCTGCTCTTATTTAGCATCTAAGAGCTATTGGTGTTGTTTTCAAGCTATTTATGTCATCAACTGAAATCTTTATCTGGATGTGGTTAGCACTGTTCCCCCCCCCCCCCCCCCCCCACCCTTTCCTCTAGCAGGCCCCAGGTCTGCTGATAGGACAAAGGGCTGAACCTCGGGTGACTGGGCGTTTTCCAGTCAACGCCGTTGTATTCTGATCTTTTCTTTCATCTTATTGTCTTCTTACTTTTTTATTTTATCCTACAGCATGTACAGTGTCTTTGACAACTTTGTAAAACGCTAAATAAAACCTGATGTATTATTGATGTTATTAGAGGTTTGCACATTAGTTAAATTAGGATTCTCCTGCTTTTGCCCCCTGACCAAGGTGATGGCCTCAGAGCTGTAGTGTCCCCCCCCCCCCCCCCTCCACAGGCACTGCGCTCCTAAATAGTTAGGATGGGTCACATTCAGAGGACAAATTGTCCCATGGGGACCTATAAAGTGTAACTAATTTTGAATAGGATGAAACAGATGAGCTTCTTAGCGGAGCACAGATGACTCTTATGTCCCGATCAAAGGGTTTTATTCTGATACGGTCAGCAGGGGGCCGACTACCCAGCAGGGACTCGTCAGAAGATGAAATTACACTTCAGTGGCAGAGATCCTGTGCATATAGATCATCTAAGAACATTATGTAGCAACTAACTCAATCAGATACTCACTGCTATATTCTAATGAGTTCCTGAGCTGTGTCATAATGGAGCTAACGGGTTAACGGGGGTTGCATTGGCTTGAATTTTTGACACGTTCAACATCTACTCTGTAAAAAATAAGTATTGGGCAAAAGTGAATTGTAACGCTATCGTGATGTGTTCAAGTCACCATGTAGATTCGAGCTTTCGCTCTAAGCAGCTTATGATATATATATTTAAAACTGCTAATGCCGATATTTTCTTTAATCAAAGGAAATATTTAAATAATACAATCATTTATTTCCTCATCATTTGAATTCTGTACTTGTATGCGAGTTACAACTACAGCGTCTCTCGTTGGAAGGTATTTTTTTGCAGGAAACTGGGTACTTGTTACACAATTAAAGTTATTATTTTGGTGTTTTTACAGTGCTAACAGAAAAGCCTGATATACTGTATGTAATTCACATAATTCTATACCTTTTTGTCTTTTACTTATTGAGCAAATTAGTATATTGATGAACACCGAGGAAAGTATAAATGTTCACCACCGCTAGATAAATGTGAAATCTCATGTTTGGTGAGTTTTAATGGTTTTTCCGGGTAAGTCTCCTACGACTGCAGTTAACGGTGTTAGCTGCTGCTGCTGCTGCTGTTTCATGACCTGTCTGCTTGCCGGTCTCTGAGCGGTAACACCAACCTACTCAGTGCTCTTTCATGTTCCGTGTTAAATCAGAAACGTTGTGAAAAATTCAGCACGGAGATGTGCGGATAGAGGCTTTTGAAATCAAACCAGTCCATCCTAGATCTCTTTCGTTGTCTCGGCCTTTTCTTTCCGTTTGTTTGCGGTTGTCTTTAACATACCGTTCGGTTAAATGAGGAACCGTTTCGCAGCTTTTTGTCGAGGCGGCTAATCGGAAGCCTGCTCGAAGCGCAGCCACTGTTTGATTGCTTACAGTCGGTCGGGGGAAAAAAAGCGCACGGTGGTCAGCAGGGACACAATAAGGAGGACAGGAAAAGACCAACTGAGGCGTCACCATGTTGGCTGCTGTGGTGGTGACCCTTGTTTATTCGCTGGCAGACTCAATTCACTGGCATTTGATACTTGGCAGGTGTTGATATCAGACTCTGTTAGCATGGGAGGCGGGACATCCGTATGTGATTGACTGCTGGGTGGGGCGACGTCCAAATGCTCAGCTGCAGCCAACTGTTGATGCCAGCGAGCGAGAGCGAGGGGAGAGGGGAGAGGGGATGTCCGTGGTGAACGTCGTTCAGCGCGTCTCTGGTCACGGGGTGACTTTCTTCTGATTTCTGTTCACGCAGTTGTCCATCTCAGCTCCGTCACCTTGACGAGAGACACGCTCACGCCAGCTTTTATTATTTTCATCGGTGCTTTAATCCAATTACTGTGTTGTCTGCCGTAATCTCTAATGGGTCTGC
This sequence comes from Cebidichthys violaceus, assembly GCF_023349555.1. Lineage (NCBI taxonomy): Eukaryota > Metazoa > Chordata > Actinopteri > Perciformes > Stichaeidae > Cebidichthys > Cebidichthys violaceus. Next base: position 23,370,910 of record NW_027176262.1, on the reverse strand, counting down.
AATCGTCTTTCCCTTTCCGCTCCTCGCAGACGCCCCGAGAAGTGGCTGCACACGCTGTGTCATCCTACACAACATAATGAGCACTCAAGTG
>NW_027176262.1:23198625-23370719 GCF_023349555.1 Cebidichthys violaceus | reverse complement strand
GGGGGGGGTTGTGCTGCCCCTCAGCCAAACAGGGCTGTTCATTCTGTGACGTCCACTTTGGTATCACTCATCTTGTCCCTCATCACTGTATTCCTGCTCTCATAGTTTTCGTGGTGGTGGGGGGGGGGAGGGGTTTCACACCATAACTGTAGTGGAGAGCTCGCCTTTCTCTGGCCTGGCTTGTCTCTTTGGACGCTTTCACTCTTAAGAACAGACTTTGTCCACGACAGACGTGTCTCCGTTGCGCCGTGTGTCTTCAGAGCAAGACCAGACAGAGACACGCCGCACCACGGGCAGCGGGAACCCTCGGGCCTCCCTCAGGTTCACCTCGCTCACCGTTTGAACAGCTTGTCATCAGCACTAGACCACAGAGAGGACTGCCAGTTTACCAACAAGTAACCAACACTAGTGGAACTTGAAACGAGGGGTTATATTAAAATAAATAGCACCTAGAACAGAATGAAGGCTGAGAGCTGGGCCTTGTCCGTTTACATAAACACTATTATATTCTTTAATCGCTCACAAAAATGATGCATATGTACTGTAACGGTTTGTAACATTAATGTTTACATGATTAAAAACAGAAACACTTAACTGAGGACATGTTTTGTAATAAGCAATGTTGGTACATTTTGACAAGCGGCTGTCTGTGGAATTATCAAAAGGAATCTGTTATTTTTATGGTGTTCACTAAGACAAATGTCCAGATGTTTCCCATGCATGTCATTGTATCAAATTATAATTCAAGAATACCTGTTTTTTATACATTTCTATTGGAGGGTGCTTTTGCTCGGCTGCCGTCTTGTTCTCTAGCGGACCTCGATTCATTATTGGAGTCTGAAGCGTCGCGTGTGTCTAGAAGCAGAGAGGAGCTTTTAGAGCGCCGACTTTACACAAACAGTAAAAGATGCATCATAGCCTTTTGTGATATTAAGAAAAGCCTCACGTTCATTTTGTCCATGAAATATTCTGTTATTTCTGGGTAACTAGCAACGCAGTGTACACTTTGGTTTGCTCTTCTTTCTAATACCAAATAAATTGGATGAATATATATATATTTAGATATTTATTTTTGTGTGTGTTTTTAACGAGACACAATGAAATAACTAATTGAACACTAGTCATTCAGCACAGTCTACACAAACACCACACCGCATCTAATTCATGCGGAGACAACTATCGGTGCTCATGACAGGTGAGTTGTTTCTGTTTTATGGACATCTGTGTGGTTTACAGTAGCATAGCTGCACTTTCATTGGAGCTGTTCCTGCTGTTTCTATTGACCTGCGTCACGCCGCCGTCGTTCAGCTCCTCCCCCCCCCCCCCCCCCCTCTCGTCTCTTTGTCTGGCAGATCTGGGTGAGGAGGCGGCGCTCTCCATGGGCGTCACGCTCTGGGCGGGGATCCTCGTCGTAGTGTTTCTGCTCCTGCTGCTAGCCGTGGACGTCACCTGCTACTTCGTCAACAAATGCGGCCTCATCATGTGCCTCTGCGGCAAATCGGGCACGGGGACCAAAGGGCACAACGTGGAGGAGGGCAAGGCGGCCTTCATGTGAGTGTCAGTTAAAGGTTCAGCTGTAACTGTCGGCCACGGGCTTCTTGTTTAATCTCCTCACAAACGCAATTTATTTCCACAAACCGGCAACTGAGATTGCTGCTAACATTTCTTTATTATCAATGCGTCAGTTGACTGTGTAATTTGATAAACGGGTCTGAGAATAATCACCGCACTCTGCTGTTCCCCTCAGCTCCACCTCAGTTGTTTTAGTATCTTTCTCATAACTGTTTTGGTTTTTGCAGCCTGAAACTTTCCCTGGGATTGGTTCAGCTATAACAAACTGTACGCCTGCCAGGACAGACAAAAATAGCGACTGCATGGTGAAGATATTGGAGCGAGTAAGAAGAGCTTTAAGGAGAGCGAACACCCTGTTTAAAGCAGGCATCAACATGGCTGTCCTAATCTGTTGACCGTGAATCCACCCTGCATATCCACATCATATTTCCAGATGAGGATCATATATCATAGGTGGAAATGGGGCTTGAGACTTGTGTCCATCGGGTGGCCAGACACACGACTCCAAGTCAATGCTAATGTTGCTAAGTGTCTGCTGGACAACTGTTAGTGTTGTGTTGACAGCTTAAAGTAGCCAAAACATCTGAAGCATTAGTTCAAATTAAAAAATGTGCTTAAAGTAGCCAAAACATCTGAAGCATTAGTTTCAAATTAAAAAATGTGCAGGTTTGAAGAAGAATGACCAAATGTAGATGATTATTGTGAAACTCATGAGTGATCAATCGGTGACGTTAAATGTATTCCAGGCTTTTGTTTTTTGTTGTTTACATTTTGTCTACCTCATGTACTGTACTTCCATTTCAATCAGTGACTCCCTACATCCCCCAGAAGGCCTTTAAGGGCTGACATTGAAGAAGATAAAGAATGTGAGCTGAAGGTTTTATGTTTAGGCTGATAACCCAAGAAGAGCTAACCGGGGGAAAGGGGTTTTTCCATTAAAGGAAAAAAACAAAACATCGTGCCTCTTGAGCAAAATCAAACGATCTTACGACTGCAGTGCATTATGGTCCACTCAGACAGTATCCGCAGGAACAGGAAGGAAAAAAAAAAAAACACAAATCAAAGAAAAGAGCCCATAAATGAGATGACGTTTTCAGAGCGGAGTCCCTCTTTCAGTCAAAATATGAAGGATGCTGGTTTAAGTGCATTGAACGTGTTCTCTCTTGTGCACAATAAGGCCGTTTAAATCAATGCGAGTGGAAAGTTTCCCCGTGTATTGATTTGTGCTACATGCAGCGCAGCCACATGCACTCGAATATTCAAGACTGTGACTTCAAGTTGAGAAGATCATCCGCCCACCGTCTGTGTTCGCCTCCCTCTCACCGCTCACGACAACTGTTAGATAACCTGCTGCCGTTTATTAACGGGACCGTCTCTCTTGTGTTCCTGCAGGAAAGATGAGTCCAAGGAACCAATAGTGGAAGTCAGAACAGAGGACGAGTGCACAGCCAATCATAACGCAGCCGGACCGACGGAACCCAACGAAACCACACCTCTCACGGAGCCAGAGTGAGTAAAAACCGACGTACAGCCCGAAGCCTTTCTTACCGCTCTCGAGTCTCTTCAGCTGTTGTACATTGCACTCCACTTCAAAGAATAAGTATCATATTCAACAGGACACAATTTGAAACTTTCAACAAAAACAAAACAAAGTTCAGGTCATTCTTGGGTGGAGTCCACTGAACTGTGTTGCTTTTTCTGTTTTTATTCCCTGTCCAGAGGGATTACTGCACTTTGTTGTTTCTCCTCCATCTCTGGAGATTTTCTGTCTCATTGTATCAAGGTTGAAGCAATACCAGTTAAAGACGCAGAAAGGCTTTTTGTCCTCTTGAGTGCGGTCGACTCATACCTCAGCGAGCCACCTCTCTTTATCAGCAGTCTGGAGAAATTAGAAGAAACAGTATGAGGTCGGCACTGGTACTGTTTAACCCTTTATAAGGTGGTACCTTGCGTGGTTCTGTAGTTTTCGGCAAGAAGACTGGTGCTTTTTTTTTTTTTTTCTTCTTCTTTTTTTTTTTGTACATTAGTTGTCCGAGTCAGTGTACTCCATGTTGATGTGTGTATGGGATGTAACCTTTGATGTCCACTCACAGCATGACGCCCCTCTTTTTTTTGTTTTTTTGTTTCTCGCTGGGCTTAACCGTTTCTGTTTTTGATTTGCTTTGTCGATGTACGTGTAAATTTCTGAAGCCGACTAATCCCTCTGCATTGCTCTCTCGTCCGAGGCCACCCTTCCTCTGTCACAGTCACCCTGGTGTCTAGTCTGTGTGTCTCTGTTCTCTCCCTGCTCTCTCAGGCTGGCGGCTTACACTGCTGCTCTGGCACTGGACACCCTCTCCTCCGTAGCCACCAACTCTGACACAGCCACTGCAACAATTGACCCCGCTCAGGACAGCCCCTCTAGCGAGACCACTACCCTCACTTGTAGTCTGTCCACCCCGGCCAACGACCCCTCGCCCACCCTCGTCCTGGCTCCGGCCCCGACTCCAGAGTCGAACGCGGCCACCTCCGACTCCCTCATCTCCACCTCTGCCATCGAAGCTAAAATGGCCCCGTTAGTAGAACAGAGAGGAAGTAACAACCCGGAAGAGCCGGAGAAAATACCCGATCCTGCTTGTACCCCTGAAGGGACAAAAAGCTCAAAAATCTGGGACGCCGATACCACCGAAGCGTAGACACTCTCCTAAACTTGCAGCCCTGAATGCTAAAGGTAGCCCGCCTGTATCTCCGCTGGTCGCGTCTTCCTCATCACCCTCTCCTACACTCGACACCAAGAAACGCGCTCCGAGGCCGCCTGTCAACGAGCCTCCCGTGCAGCAACGCTCTGTAGCCTCAGACACCGAGACACCAGCGCAAACCGCCGCCACTCTAGCGACCAGTGCCCCTCCAAAAGCAGACCCCCGAGTCACACCCGAGTGGGAGTGGCCTCACTGCCTTTGACACTCCAAATAACCCGCTGAGCAAACTGCTGACGATAGCGCTGCCAAAGATGCTGCAACGAGTTCTCCTTCAGCGATCCACGGTGCTCTTAAAGCCCTGGATGCTGAAGAATCTGCCCCTCTGGTTGCAGACGTCCCCTCTCCTTTACCTGTCACTCATATTTCTTCTACTCCCTCCATTGCGGTGGCGCCGGTTTCAAACGATCTCTTCACGTCGCCGCCCGACAGGTACAATTTTCTCATCCCTGACGTGGGGCCCGTGAGTGCAGACGTAGAGTTAGAGCTGACAAACGGGACAGAAAGACCCCTCCCCGCCCTCCCCGCAGACCTTATTAGCTTAGAGAGCCCGCCCTCTGCCCCCTCTCTGCCCAATGGAGACGGAGCAGACCTCCCCCCCTCTGGCCCAGGTCTGGAGGCGTCAGAGACTCTGGCCAAGACTGCTCCACCTGTCAACGATGAGTACGGCTCCCTCTAGAGGTTTATCTGTGTGTTTGTGTGAGTGTGTGCTTGTAACTTGTACGCCCATTCATTCACCACCGCATCTTGCCATTGACCACACAATATGAAATATTGTAATGGTAAAACTGTGGTAATGACACTGGGTGAGTTATCAGTAAGGTGTTGTGGATCGTGATAGACGAGTGGTATGACGGTTTCTGTATTTTTCTGCTTGTGTGTGTAACAGTCTCCACCTTTTTTTGCAACATTCCCCACAAGAGTAGTTCAGTCCCTCTCAGACATGCACCTTGTTACATAGAGGCGAAGCCCTTTGCCTCGTAGCTGAGTACGTGTGGAAGTCACAACGACAATATTTACGAGCCCCGGCAACCGTTGACGAGTCTGCATTGACTCGTCAACCCCCCCCCCCCCCAACAGACAAACTAATCGAAGCTGACAATCCAACGCGCAGAGAGAGAAAGCAAGCTGGGTTTGAACTTTTCTCTTTCAGGCTCACTTTCACTTGTTACACAACTATCTCTTGTCACTTTTTTTTTTTTGTCTTTACAAATGTGTGCGTCACTATAAACGCCTTCCAGCAACGGCCGGCGTTTCCCTCCACCTGAGTGTGTCGGAGCTGCTTCTGTTCCAGCGTAGCGTGTTGCTGTCGCAGCTGCAGCGAGAAATGAAATGCACGTCTTGTTCCGCCTTCTTACAAGCACTGTGACAAACGTTGATTATCAAAGAGAAGAAAGTGTAAGTTCATTAAACCAGGAAACACCGTTTCAAGTCGTTGGGGAGACCTTTTTTTTTCGCCTCGGTCTCTAAAAATTAGAATGTCTGACGAAATCGTTTTTTTTTAATAAAACGAGGTGACCGTGGATAAGTGGAGAGCAGGTACCACCTTTCAATCAGAGGATCGGTGGTTCGATTCCCCGGCTCCGCTAGTCTCATGTCAATGTGTCCTTGAGCAAGACACTTATCCCCAAATTGCTCCCGTAGCTGTGCTGTGCCTAAGTCGCTTTGGATAAAAGCGTCTGCTAAATGTAATAATAATGTAATAACCCTCTGAGAACAACAGTAATCCGACCTGTTGGACATAAAAAAAAAAATATGCAGTATAATTCTCTAATCAATGTTTAAATTTATAAATAATAAGCTCAATCGAACAGAAAGCGTTGGTTCCTTGACGTCGTCGCTCTCCTCCTCAGTGGAGCCACTACTGCCTCTCGTCCACCAGATGGCGCTATCGCACAAGCTTCGCGGCTTCTTCCTCACCGCTCCTGTCCCGTCGGTGACAAACACCGACGTCAGCCGGGTAGATGAATCCAGTAATGTTTCATGTTTCATGTCTGAAAGGGGCTTCATTTCAGAGAGGACGTGTGTGTGTGTGTGTGTTTTTGGTCTCAGGCAGTAACTGAATGCCTCTGAGTGTTACCTGAGTCACTACCGACTCTTACTAAAGTGTAGCCGGTGTTTTCCTGCTCTGGGCTGCAGAAGAGAGGAAAAGAGCTGCAGGCAGGACCTAGATCCTGAGCTTCAGCTGGACGTGTCACACCACAGACACAGGGCTCCTCCGCTCTCCTCTCCTTTCATAGTCTCTTTGAAGTAGAACTGATACATAGTTCACATTTGCTCCACACTGTTTCGGATCAGGAAGGTTAGTCGACGGTACGGTTCTGTCATTATCTGTGTATTTAGATTTTTTATCTGACTGTTGTCAAGGTGGTGAAGAAATATGTAAGAAGACCTCTAAACACAAACATTGTCTTCTTACATATTGGGTGAAGGTGTCATTGTTTTGCTGATATATTTTTGTTTTTGTTTTCTGACCCAGAGGTGACCAGATTTCTAATTTTTGCACTCCTCCCCCTTTTTTTTTCTTCTCTATTGCAGGAATATTTTTTCTGATGATAAAGGCAAACTGCAGGAGGCAGACTTATCGAACGCCCTGACGGAGATCGCTGCAGAACACAACAGTGTCACAAGACAAATACCACTGAGAGCAAAGCATGATGGGCCGGGGGAACCCCCCCCTCCTCCTCCTCCAAACCCGACACAAAACATTTTGCAGCAGCAGCGAGTGAGAAACAGGAGTTTTGATTTCCAGTGCCCTTATAACTACATATTCAAAACGACACACGTATCGATCGGTTAGAGCGCACTTTGACAGTCCTTTCAGTTCTGCTTTCACTCATGAAATGTTTACTACACCCGAGAAGTTTATTCTTTAGATCAAAAGAGATTTATTTTATTTTTTTATTTAACCCGTCAGGGCGATTATTAAGGACAATCTCTTATTCTAACGATCGCTTGGTAAATGTATGAAATTAGACTCTACTTTCTGTTCCGTGCATTTAGTTTGAATCGCGCACAAGTTTTTGATTATTATGAGAAATGTGAAGAAGAAGAAAAAAAAAACCTGACTATATATAGAAATTATTTTTCTTATTTTCACGTTCAAATGTAAAACTGTTTTGCATTTCTTTTAGTTTGGGCTCTTAAGTTGCAGGTGTGTCTCATTTGAATGGCTTGTTCTGCATGTCTGACCTGCAAGTGGTTGTAAAGTTTTGTTTACGAGGTTTATTGTTTCACTTTGTCTCCAAACAGGGATGTTCCACCTCTCACAGATACGCTAGCATCCATTAAACCGACTTCAACGTTTTGGGCTACGACCATATTTGCTCTGGTTATGAAAGGTACGGGATTAACCCACAGCCAGCTGCAGGAGGGGGGGGAAGAGATGGAGAGAGAATCCCACAAACACATCAACAGCATGATCACATCAGATTTGACCCATTTTATGATCTAATATAGTCGGTCTGTATCTGCCTTACCACAGTGGTGGTATTCATTAATAACGTGTATTTAATAAAAGAATCGAACACAAACTTCCTCAAAAAGAACAAAACTGCCACAAGAACTGTTGATTCTCAGCCAAGGGTTGAGGAACCGTGAACCTTCAGATCTGGAGCTCTTGTTTGTTTGTGGGGGGGGGCTCCGTTAGCGACCGTTTCCCTCCTCGCATTAAAGCGGATCAAAGGTCTGGCTTCGTACTTTTTGAGTTGTGCTTTTGAAGCAGAAAATGAATGAAAAACTCTAAAAAAGCATTTTTGTACTATTTAAAAAAGACTAAAAAAAAAAACAACGACAAAGATTTCTTTTCCATTTCCTGCCTGCCAGCTTGTGCACTGTGCCTGTGTGTCAGTAGAGTGTCCTGTCATCGGTTTCTATGATAATCTGCATAGCTTCGTCGTGAGAGATTTAGCCTATTCTTTTTTTATTTAATATACTGTATTATTAGAAGAAAAGTATGATAAATGGACTAATGTGGTCATTATAACACGTGTAGTGTGTGAAACTGTCCGTCTCTGGTCACAGCACTATATATGTATATATATATATATATATATATATATATATATATACATACATACATATATAATATATATTGCCAGCTATGGTGAAGGGAGATGTTTTGAGCCTTGGCATGAATTCAGTCGGCTACTTAATAAACCTGCGAGGCAGATAGACCGTGTTTGTTTGGGGGAAATACTTCTCATATTGATTCAATGAGTGTTACATTTGGGGCTTGTTCCGGCATTATTACACATTGTTTTTTTATTTATTCCCCCCCCCCCCCCCCCCCCCCCCCCCCCCCCCCCCCCCTCCCCTCCCCACACCAGTTGTTATTCAAGTGTTCTGTAATGTGGTCTTTGAATTTCTTTTTCTAGTTTTTGTCTTTTTGTACTAAAGTCACTCACCGAGAGCAAGTGCTTGACGAGTCCAGGACGAACAGTGACGGTGGGGGGAGCAGGGTGGTCCCACCTGAAACAGGAGACCACACCCTTTTTTTTTAATTGAAGAAGCTTCAGATAATTAAGAGAAGTGAATACCGATCCGAGCTTTCCTCGAGCACCCTGCTCCCTCGTCACTGGACGCCCCTTTTGGTTTCATTGGGTCCAACTCAGAACATATCTGTTGTGTACAGTCTGAGAGCTAACCCGTTTACAAAATAATAAAAAAAATGGTTTCCGAATCTAATTTTGTCATGGCCCATTTTGTCGTTAGTTTCAGTGGCTTTTGAAGGAACCCGTGGCCCTTCGATTCAGACCATGCAAGCGACTTATTTCCACCACTAGATGGCGGTAAACCACTTGGTTTGGAGCCCTTTTGTTTTCGCCATGTCATGGACACACACACACACACACACACACACACACACACACACACACACACACACACACACACACACACACACGACTATTTACAGAAAGGTTACGGTGCAAACAGGTTATGTTGGGCCTGGAAATGTCCCCGGGGCAACTTGTTGAGATAGAATGGGGGGAGGGGGGAGCAAATAAACACGTGTTACATAATGCATGTTTGTGCTGGAGTAAAGTTAATACTTCCCGGCCAAGATGTCAAAATACTATGTACCAGTGTTGGGCTTGATATTTTCAGCTTTGGCATTTCTCCCCCTCGGTTCTTCTAATGTGACACGAACCTCCAGAACCCCGGCGCGGTGTCAACAAGCACAGCCGGCAGGGCATCCCGTTACGCTGACCGACCGTCCCCTCTTGCCTAATTCCATATTTCCCGACTGTGCTGTGAAATACAAACTGATTTGATCTCGTATACCCGATCTGCATTTAACGGTTTCTCCTTCTTATTTCCAGGACAACAAACTGCCCCCCCCCCCAACCCAACCCCCCCAACCCGGTAGCCCCGTCAGTAGTTCAGATGCCCTGTAGATGTCTCTGATTGCATCCTTGATGGAGAGACGAGGAGCGGAGGGCGATCATTCAGAGCCGTGACGTCGCCCCGGCGATGCTTTTTGCAGCCAGTTAAGTCAGCAGCAGGCAGCCGCGAGGATACAGGAAGTCCGGTTATTTGGCCTTCATAGTAAACGAACGGGGGGGGGGGGGAGACAAGTGGTAGGTTTAGCAATGCAACAGGAGCTGTGTCAAAGTGTGGCACTTTTACAAAAGCACCTATTTTATGTTCCTCCAATGCCGCAGCTACCAGTGGAGGTCATATCCTCGCTGTGTTAACTGGGAGCTTCAAGGAGATTATTCTCCTAGTTTAGGAAGTATTTAGGTCAGTCACACTAACAAAGGCTATATACCACCTTTTAGGGCTGTCACAATGTGAGATTTTTCACTACAGACTTACCTTGGGCAAAATAATTCACGATTCCGGTATATTTGGATATACACCCCTAACCACAATATAGTAATTACATGATTACATGTATTGTTACTTAAGTAGATGTAATTAAGTATTATCAGCGGCCAGATAACAACAATATAAGTAGTCCCTATGCAGAAAGAATGGACCAGGTGGAGCTCATTTAAACTTTTATATAATCTATAGTTTATAGTTCAATTTATACACAACTAATTGTCTTTGATGGTTGAGGTTTCAAGGTGGCTGTTAAATAACTGCAGTAGAATAAAAGTGTAAAAGTACCATTAAATGGCTGTGCTCAAGATAAAGTATTTCAACATGGGGTCAATGTACTTGGTTGCATTTTACTACTGCGGTCTGCAGTTTAAAACGTACGCATGATGGGTTTAGTCTCAATTAATGTTCCCGCTTTAAAGTCAACATTAAAGAAATATAAAATAAATAATTCACTGCATTCCCCACCAGGATTTTATATTCCTGAAATAACATCCGGACCCTCGTGTTGCGAAAATAAAGTTGCAGAGAAATTATTCAAGGGGTTAACAAATATTTGAAAAGAGCCGGAGACTGCAGGGGGATGGGTGTGTATTATTGTGGACTGACATTCTTGACCTCAGTTGACCGCATGGGTCAGCGCCTTAAAGCACCGGGTCACCAGAGTGCCGTATAGTATTTCTAAAACCCACCTAATAACCATCTGCTGAAAGGTCAAAAAATGAAAACAATTGCAGAAGCAGAATTGCGGTTTACTTGCGACATCTCGATATTCTCCTCTCTGTCTCTTACACAGACACATGATTGAGTTATGTCACTCTTGCTCCCCTTCCCCCCGCTTTGCTCGACACACCGCTTGCACACCAAAGAACCCCTCCCACATTTTTGGTTGACTTCAAAGACAACAAGTGAGTTCTCCAAATGTGCCTCTAAACATGTCCAGTCGCTGTGTTTTCTACATAGATTGTGTGACCGTCCTAACAGAAGACATGTAGGCTATTAGTGAAACAGGACTTCCCTTATTCATCCTAGTGTTACAAATGAAGGTAAGCAATGCACCATATGAAGGATAAGGTCTGAGTTAAAGATTTGACAAGCGTGTGTGTGTTGAGGCAGACAACCTCCGCCTTGTTCTACATAATGGACACAATGCATCTTTTACCATATTTTTTTTTTCATTTTGTATTATTTATTCTTACCTAAAAGATGGGAAATTTCAAATAATGTTAACAACTAACAGCTCCCATATTCTACACTGTTTGTTTGCCAGCAAAGCTTCCAGTGTTATTCTACCACGGATTAAAGACAAAACCTCCAAATTACACTGAATATCTGTCTGTTATTCCAACATTAGAAGCAATTAAAGCTGCTGTACATAACATTATACTTTCACAATACTATTGTGGATTAATACCATTTGACTCTACATCTTCACTTTATTTTGATAGTCAAAATCAAATTCCCACAAACCAAATTCTTTAAATAAATTCTTCCGTTTGGCTGCAACATACTTATTGAATCAGCTGGGCATCTCATCAGTTTGATCTCACGGTGCTTTCTTGCTATTCTCAACAAAAACACTGCATATTATAACGGAACCATGTCAACACGTGGGTCTTCAGACGCGTTTTATTTTGAAGGCTGCACTCGGAAGTGTAGGTTTCCCCCCCCGCTGGTTTCACTGTCGTGGCTGGCTGATGATTTGCTTACTTGGAGCAGGACTGAGTTTGGAGCGGGTACTGTGAAATGTGTAACCATGATGTTGCCCGGGTAATCAGCGGAGGACGTTAGGAGACAGAGGTAAGGACGACCGGGACACTTTTATTTTATTATGCTGATAATAATCAGCATAATCATCCTACGCGACTCCGCTCCGATGAACTACTTTCCAATCTCGGACTTATTTTAACAATGAATATATGAAATAATGTCAGTTTTTGGAGCGGGTGGTTCTAATATCGTTTTACAGCAGACATGTGGAAATTGACTCCCAAGTTTGACCGCAGCCCGATTTAGCGTTTTTACAAACTTGATTCTGCTCAGCCGGTATCGCAGACTGGTCGACACATCACATTTGGACTGTTTTTTTTGTGTGGATAAACTAGGGTCTTTTATTTCCCGGACAGCTCGCGTTCCCTCAAACACCGACGCTGACAGTAAATAAGCGCGTGGAGAGGGTTAATTTGTCGCACTGTGTTTGAATAATAAAGGTGGATTTGTGCGTCTGCACCTGATGCGCTCTGATGTTGCGGTTAGTTGAGGATGCAGCCTGTCAGCATCGCTCGAGGTGCTTGCTCAGTGGTCCGACAACAATCATCATACAGAGTCTTAACCCGCTCAGACACTCACTTAGCTCTTTAAATGTGCTGAACGTACACGTACCTGCGTGAGGATCGAGCTCCATTACCACGCGTTCATCAATTTGATAGTTTTATAACTTATTTAGGGTTTTTTAACAGAGCGGCGTAATTGCCTTTAACACATCTAATCATGAACGTGCGCAGCCTAAATGAACTAATCAGCAGCTCCGAGGCGTTTGTTAATAGCGGGTCTACCTGTTGAGGACACGGGCGCGCGCGCGCGTGTGTGTGTGTGTGTGTGCGCGCGCGTGTGTGAGGCGCTTGATAAATTGAACCGTCACCTCTCAGTATGCAGACGTTATTACAGCGACGTGACCGCTCTCAACGAGACCTCAGACTAATCACCTGCAATGGAAACTGTTGCTTTGTGCTTATCGACCTGTTGTCTGCTTTTGGTGCTTAATTAAAATACATAAACATGTAGGGCGCGTGGAATAAAACCCCCGAAGAGATCAAGTGGTGGTTTGAATTTCAAAGAATATATATATTTAATTTTGTATTTTTTTTTTTTTTTATAAATATTATTCAAAAGAATATTGATATTGATAGATCACGGATGAAAGTGTATAATTAGCAGTCTTTTGCATCACATTGAAAGTGAGACAGCCACTAATGATCCTCTGCCCTTCCCCTCCACCCGAACCACAGACCTACGACTAGCTGAAGGCAAGTGAAGAAGGCAGGACGGCCACACCTCATGCGTGGGCTCAGCAAAGGTCCGAGTGGATACGGGTCTGACAAATATGGGTGTGCTCCAGCTCCACAATCCCACTCACCCCAGCACGCTTCTGCAGCGCGCCAATCAGATGCGTCTGACCGGCACCTTGTGTGATGTCATCATCACGGTGGACGGCCAGGAGTTCCCGGCGCATCGCACCGTCCTGGCCTGCACCAGCAAAATGTTCGAGATCCTGTTCCACCGCAGCAGCTTACGCTACGCCCTGGACTTCCTGTCCCCCAAGACCTTCCAGCAGATCCTGGAGTACGCCTACACTGCCTCGCTCCAGGCCACAGCCGAGGACCTGGATGACCTGTTGTACGCCGCTGAGATCCTGGAGATCGAGTACCTGGAGGAGCAGTGCCTGAAGGTGCTGGAGACCATCCAGGCGGAAGAGAGCGAGGAGGTGGCGGTGAAGACTCACACCTCCGGAGACCACAGTGACCACAGCAGGGCCAGGCACTGGAGGCACATGTTGATGTCCAAGAAGCATTCCATACAGGACGGACCCAACCGCATCAGTCCCACTGCTCTACACCACCTGGCGCTCTACCACATGACGGAGGGGAGCTCTCCCGGCTCAGAGCCCAAGACGGCTCCTGAACTGAGCCCCAAGTTGGACACGGAGGTAGACATGGAGAGCTCCCAGCAGCCTCAGCGTGGCAGTTCAGAGTTATCCCAAGCCTCAATCCTGGATCCTGGCAGAAGTATAAAATCAGAGAGCATGCAGGTGGACGATGCCAACGGCTGCGAGGGCAGGTCCTCCAGCACCGGAGAGGGAAGCTGCATGTCAGACCAGCCCAGAGACGAGGGCCCGGGGACGCCCCTGAGAGGCAGCGTGATCACCAGCGCTCGGGAGCTGCACATAGGCCCGGAAGACGGAGGACAAGTGGTGGGGAACTCCCTCGACTGTTTCCCCGGGATCTCTGAGAAACATCTGGCCTCCATATACTCCGTGCCCTCCAACCACTCAGGGGAGGGGATGCTGCCGGTGTCTGTGTCAGTGGCCCCGTCCCTGGGCGTGCCGCTGGACCCGAGGGCCTACAGCGGCCTCCTGCACCAAGGCTTGCTGCACAGGGAGCTCCTCAGCAGGCTGGGCCAGTTTGCGGCAGGGATGAGGCACGAGGGCCAGGCTCAGGGCCAGCAGTGTTGTGGCGAGTGTGGGCTTCAGCTGCACAGCAGGCAGGCCATGGAGCAGCACAGGTAACGTGCTCAAAACGTCCATCGACGCCACATTTCTTTACACACATTTCTTGCTGCACTATATTTTAAATCCATTTCTGCATCTTAAGTAATGAAAGAAAATGAAAATTTGGGGTCCAAAATCTAGCAGGCACTTGTTAAATCCAAAAGAAAGAGGGCTTAGTTTTAGTCTCGGTGCCATTTTTTCATGACGCCTCTACGATTCACTGCTAAACGTCTTTTACAGACAAGCGTCTGTTGCGTGTAATAAAGGTTTTAAAGGAGCGTGCAGGTGCATGTGTGCTTGTGCGGCGTGATGAATGTGAGCTGATTATGCTGTTGGGAGAAGCATTGGACACGTGTCCCTTGAATTGAGCTGCATCTTGGTCTGCAGGATTCTCCCCCCCCCCCCCCCCCCCTCCAGCATGTGAAAATACTATGAGAGTTAAAAGCTGTTGGAAGGGGCAACAGCAAATATGTTAATTTATTCTCAGGGACACCTGCTCTCATGTCTTAACAGTGAGACATCTCGGGCAAGTTTTGAATCGGCTCTTTGTCGGGGGTTTGATGTAAGGAGGCCTTGGTGTCGCATTAACGCCGTTATTTACAGAGCTTTATTTCCTAAATTCTGTTTGATTATTTGTGCAGAAGCGTGCCCCGCACAACAGGCTGCCTCCCGGGCTATTTGATATGCATTCCTTTGCATCAGTAGAGAGGAGCCTCTCAGCAGGGACCAGACCGGACGCTTCAGCTAGATGATGGATAACTTCTGCTTCACGACCTGCTCTGTTGTTCTTTCTTCATTCCTCCTTCATTCACAAGCTTGTCAGTTCAGATTCCGTCACTGTACGCTAAAAGTTACCGACCGTCTCAGTGACAACTCTCATTAACTTGATTGCAGATGTTTATAATCGTGCGTGCTTGGCAGTGTTTGACTCATCACTAATCATTAGAAACAAGGAAATCTGTGAGCCGAAAGTCCTAATTTCGCAGTTAGCTCATGATTAGGATCAGAGCCTTTCCCCGTGGCTGACATTTCAGCCTCGTGCCGCTCCAGAGTTGTGTTGAAAGCGCCCGGTGAAACAGAGCGTCCTGTGGGATATTTAGTGATGCGCGTTGCTTACTCATGGAGACAGCCGGATGTCCGCAGGTAGAAGGAGTTCCATTGGTGGCACTGCTTAAGGACGTAATGAAGTTTTTGTAGGTCTGTAACCAGGTCACTGAGCACACACCTGGTCTGCAGATTGACATTTTGTAGTTCTGTTGTTAAAGAAGGTTCTCGATGGACAGTTTTAGTGTGAACAACTGCAGACAATTGACAGATCCTTGTAGAATAAAGGAACTGAAAATAACGAAATTAAAACTACAAATATGCATTCTTTTTGAAAGGTGATGCCTTCATAACAAAATGAAAATTACAGTTTTTCAGTTCATTGTTTATGTTATAGGAATATTTAGCATGTGTGAACACAGCCTGAGTTTACAGTATTTTGAAAATAATTAGCTTAATTTTTAGGGATTGAGATAAACCACAATTTGTTTTATATATATATATATATATATATATTTTGGGGTCTTTTATGTTTTTATTATAGTGGAGTGGAGACAGGAAATAAGACGAGAGATGGGAGACGAAATGCAATAAAGCTGTCCTGAACCGAGAACGTGTGGTTACATGGTCAGCCTGTTGAACCGCTTCATTACCGGGATGCTCCGTATTCCTCTTCTTTAAATCATCAACTGCGCAGAGAAAAGAGCAAATATCTACATCACGGTTACACGGATGACACCTCAGCCTGCTCAGCGTACCCAAAATAAAATAAATCACGTGAACGCCGAAATTATCATCCTTCAGCGATCTTTAAAATTACAGTAAAAACCCGTTAGTGCTCCTGAGCACGTAGCTCCAACAATATTCTTTTCCCATAATACGTTGATGTTGATTTCAAGCATGCTAGGTTATATCTCGAGACTCATTCAGTTTGACCACAGAGGCTATTTAGTCTGTTTAGGCGGTTAGCAGGGTGATATAAGGATAACAGTACAGATGCCTTGCATGCTCGGATGTGTGTGATATGATATGATAGGTTTCGCTGCCGGCAGAGCTTCAGCGAATCATCGTCTTTTCTCCTTTTCATTGCAGTTCCAGGAGAAGTGTATGTGTGTGTGTGTGTGTGTGTGTGTGTGTGTGTGTGCGCGCGCGTTATGCTCGGGTGTGAGTTTGCGTGCATGTACTTAATGTGTGTGTGCGTGTTCTTGTGTGCATGCCCAGTGTCTTGCAGTGCTGGCGGGTGGAGGCACGCGTATGTCTGCACTCTGAAATTAGCCAGATATCCTATTGTCTGTGTTCTTTTAGCATTCATGCGTTGTGATTCACAACTCCAAGGGCCTCTTACACTAATGATGTTGCATTCAGCGAGGGATTCTTGACGGAATTAAAACATGCTCCTCTTGTTACGAGGACAATGATGCTTCTGGGTTAGGGAGACCTTACAGAAAAAAAGAAAAAAAAAAAGAGGCACAGAACCGAGATACTTTTATTATCACAAGTGCACACTCGCTCTGTTCTCGACCCTGTTAACGCGCCCGCATTTGTGTTTGTCTTTCCACAGGAGGCTGCATAACGAGGAGAAAGGCCACGGCTGCGAATACTGTGGCAAACACTTCCAGGACAGCATGCGGCTAAGGATGCACATGCTGTCTCACACAGGTACTTAGTGACTCTTACACTCTCATCTCAGAGTATTCAGTGCTCACGAAGCCTCTTGATAGTGCGGCCTTTCAAATGCACCTGTTCATACTACAGCCCCCCCCCCCCCCCCCCCCCCTCCTCCTCCTCCTCCTCCTCCTACCAGTTAGTGCTGCTCCGAATGCTTGGATCATGCTTTCTTCTCCATGCTTAGGTCTACGTACCTATCCCTCCCTCTCCTCTGCGTCGCTCTCTAGTCTCTCCCTCCGTTTGAATCGTTTCTGTGTTGGGGTTTTTTGTGTGTTTTTTTTTTTTTTTTTTTTGGAGACTCTGGCGGCTCGCCAGCTCTGCCCCTTCTGAGTGATGACATCATCAGCTGCCGGCAGGCCTGGGTGTTCTGCCAGTGTTCCGAAGCGTGTGTGATGGCTCGCTCGCAGATGTGTGTCCAGGAACACACTGTACCCAAATGCAGACTTAATCAGACCTGACTGCTCTCCCAGCTACTTTATCCAAAATAGAGAAAGAGGAGCAGAGGGGGGTGGGGGGGGTGGGAGGGTGGGTGAGGAGAGGGGATGGGTGAGGAGGGGGGGGGGATATCAGGGACTAAAAATGAAACTAAAACAGAAACAGAAACCTCAGTCGGAATATGTGTATAGACAAGGCGAGGTCCCTGTCCTCTCCAGCGTGACATACTGCTGACAGATGAGAGGGAATCTGCTTCTTTAAACTTCACCTGAGTTGTCCTTTTATACCCTCCGCATAACCCCAAACACACACATTGTCTTGCAATACTAGCAGATCTACGACAGCAACGCTTTGATTTTCAATTCACAGTGACATCCACAACAGCAGCACCTTTAACCTAATTTGAATTTTTGTATAAACTCTCCGCATCCCGACGTGTCAACCCATAATACTACAAAAAAAAAAAAAAGAAAAAAGAAAGAGATGTGGATCTCATTTCTTTGTCACCGTGTATTTCGGTATAGCAGCCTTAGATCCCGCTGGTTGCTAAGGAGCGAGTGCTCCACTGCTCTAATGGGCTGATTTGGTATTCAGCTCGATGCTGGCTCTTATTTTGGTATGCCAGACAAAGTGTTTTGATGGAGGACGATTGCAGCCGCGTCTGGAGACAGTTTGATGGTTTATGGATGAGAGCACACTCCGTGCCTTTGACTGCACAAGACAATGCACTATGTTCTCTTCTTCCCTTATCACACAATCTCACACAACACAACACACCACACTGGACAGCGTCACACAACATCAGCATCTACAACGCTGTTCTAGTATTACTCCCATACAAGACTACTTTCCACCAAGTTTTATATTTTCGCACGGTGCAACAAAACGCGCCGTTCCAAACCAGTAACCAGTTTGTTTTCAAAAATTGTTGTGGTTTTTTTTTTTATATATAAATGAACAGATTGGGGCTTTTTTTTATCGTTATTTGCGAGCAGCACTGGGAACAGTGGCACAGTGTCTGTGTATAGAGGCATCGTATGAGTTGAAAGAGGACCACATTTAGGCTGTAGCGCTCAGAGTTCCCAAAGCTTGTGGGTGTTTTAATGAGTCATTTTAACTTCATTTAAAGCCAGCTGAGCAGAAAATAGATCAGTGAATGAGCCCTGGGCCAGTATGGATCTGCAACCGATTTACATCTCTGTGAGAGCCAACCCACATCCAAACAGCTGTGTGTGTGAGAGAGAGAGAGCGAGAGAGAGAGCGAGAGAGAGAGCGAGAGAGAGAGAGAGAGAAAGAGAGAGAGAGAGAGAGAGAGAATGTGTGTGTGTGTGTGTGTGTGTCTGTGTGCATATCTGTCCTATGTGTCTGTCTGTGCAGGTGTGAGGTGAGTGCAGAGCAAGGATTGAACATTTCTCCAAGCAGTATGCATACTTGTCTCTTTCATGTCTTCATCAGAAAAGACAAGGGCATTCCAAAGGTGAACTGGGAACTGTAGTTACAGTGCATGCGATGGGATTTGGGGTGTTGACTCTGAAGTGTTTTTTTTTTGATAAAGGGATGTGCCGCAGGCGGGAAGCGTCTGCTGTAGAGAGAACACCCAGTCCTTCTGTGGCCTCTCAGGCAGACAGTCTGCTCACTGTTCAGAGACTGATAACAGGGCACGGTAAATAAAACTCTTCAGCTTGGCTCTTTTTTTTTTTTTTGTGTCAAGAAGAAGGGCCGTTGCACCCTGTCTGGTGCTCTTTGTTTGTCCTGAGTTGTGTTTTTTTATGGCGCTTTCCTCCGCTCTATTGTACTCCGCGCATTCGCTTCCTTATGTTAACACCTGAAAAGCACAAGTGTGTGACAAGCGAGGCTCTTTGGTGACTTTTGAAATAGGGCGCCTTTGTTCCCATCTTGTCGCCCCCCCCCCCCCCCCCCCCCCCCCCCCAAACACACACACACACACACACACACACACACACACACACACACACACACACACACACACACACACACACACACACTTACTTCCCTTCAAATGCTAAATTAACTGACTGACCTGGCAATTACAAAACACACGTTTGTGTTTACTGTCTGATCAAGAAACCTTATTATGAATTTGATTCTTTCTACAGCCCCTGCAGAGGCGCTGGTGTGTGATCAGTGCGGAGCGACGTTCTCCTCAGAGGACGCTCTGGAAGCCCACAGGCAGACACACACAGGTAATGTACACACACACACACACACACACACACACACACACACACACACACACACTCGCTCTAACCTGGACGGCGTGCAATTGAGCCGTGGAGCAAGCCGTGACTACGGGAATTGCACTCGTGGGTCTAAACTTGCTTGTCACGCTAGCTGGGTTAAACTGTTCCTGTCATGATGCTCCATAATTTATCAACATGGAGGTGGGAGGCCCTCTCACATATCACCCACTAATATCTCTTGGCATCCAAACCCACTGCATGCCACTTTGCCACAGCCGGGGCTTTAACAGCGCCGTCATTACAGTGCCGGTATTACAGTTTCACAGACACGCTGTCCTCACCTCTGTGGAATTATTGACCTTACACTCGCACTCAACAACAAGATGAGCACCTTGTGTTTATCAATAATATCAATAAAGAAAATGTTTGTATTACGACCCTTTTACTGCCCAGTGAATGACCGGCATCAGCGGTTGAATATAGGTATGAATCTTTTCTTAATAGTTGTGTTTTTGTTGGCCGTGTGGCCGCACAGACCTGGAAGGTGACTTGTGTGATTTAGGACCTTTACAGTTTGGAACAAAGTGCCTGAGGAGCCAAAGTCGTTTTCATCTTTTTAAATCAATTCTTAAAACAGACTTCTGTATTATTAGAAGCAAGCAAGCTGCAACTTATCGCTTTCTGGGGAGAGGAAGAGATAAGGCAATATATAAAACAAGAAAAATGAAGTCTATAACCTGAAGTCAAGAGTATTTGTTATTATTACTTCTAGTGACACTTTATTATCATTAATATTTTCTCTATCAACTTCAAATGTATTTTCCGAAAGGGCCTGTCGGGTCAAACATAAAACACACAGATTTTAACCTAAGATACATAAAACATAATGATAAATCTCACCACACAAGCTAACATAAAACCATCAGTTATGAACAATAAAAAAAGATATGAAGACCGTTTGCCAGGTTTGGCTGCTTACATTTTAGCATTTTTATGGTTGTTTTTTATTCCCTGCCAACATGGCTTGCTTTGTATTTCTAGCTCTTTGATGGATACATTGAACTATTGTCCAACATCTAAATGAGCAAAAGATTCTTGGATAATGAAAATAATGGTGAGTTTCAGCCCTTTAGGGAGAACAAAAACCCTTTCCTGACCCATTGCTTCCCACGCAATAATGATAAATACCAAATAACACGATCAGTCAAATATGGCGAGTTCCAAAGCATTGCCAACTGCTTTATTAATTACAGGTTTATTGGCATTATTACGACAAAGCCTTAACAAGTATGCCTGGACGTGAAGTGGGACTCTTAAATAACAAGCCATTAGCTTAAAGTGAGAAAGACTCAGCAACACTTGTTTTGTCTCTCCAACTGTGAAAAATAAGTTGTATTGTTGTCAGACGATACATATGCCTGACAGTGTCTGAATCCACACCTTTTCTGCTACTGTCAGAGAAAGGTGATAACCCTCGCAGGAGCATTGGCATGTAACTGTAACTCCAGGTGGCACACACACACACACACAGTATGAATACTTAATGGCTGTGGACATGGAGGGGTGTTAACGATGCCCAGAAGATTCTACCCTCACCTCCCCGAGTTGTAAACATCCAGAGCTCGGTTTCAGCTTGGCAGTGCTTCCAGAGGCAGGGTACAGGAGGGCGTTACTCTCTCATTTTGACGTGATCTCAGCTCGCTCTGCTGTGACGCATGACCCTTTATATCTCATTGTTGAGTTACAGGTAATTAAATCGGCTGTGTTGAGGAATACGGCCCAAGATCGCCCGTTGCCAATTGTGCCGCCTCGGCTTTAATTTGCCGTGCGGCACAAGCAGTGAGCCACATGAGTTTCCTCTTAGCTGATTAACACTTGTCGGACCGCGGCAGCTGCAGAACTGCTGTCCACCTCCTCTGGAAGGGAAATAAATCCACTTTTGGGAGATCTCACTCTGAAGCAGTTTGGCAACACTGGCTGGTTACAGTGAAAGTCTCTTTAGCTATTTTGATATGTCAGAGGTGAATAGCCGCGGGTTGCTGAAGTTAGAGATCAAAGAGGGGGTGGAGGATTTGGGGGCGGAGTGGACTGTGTGAAGGGAAGGGGGTCGGGGGCATGTGAGGACTTCCCGAGGGCAGGAGGATTGCTGCTGGTGTTGGATGCCAGGGACTGAGAGGAAAACAACATCATGTGCTGCTATTTACTCCTCACCACAGCACTGTCATCGTCTCCTCTGACCTACTTGTCGGTGCCCAAAATAAAAGAATGGATCTGTCTCCGAATTGCTCTCACAACAAAGGGGTTTGTTTCATCGGAGCAAGTCAAGGGCTCTGGGGCACCCAGTTCTCAATTTTGGAAAACCCAAGACTGTAGCTTATCTACAGCACGCACACAAATTGACTGTACACAGTGTGCTTCGAGCCACGCTGGCCGACCACTTTGACACTTTGCCTTCAAGGCAAAGGCCATAAGAGTGCTGCCTTTGTGTACTCACAGCAGCTCCACTGTTTCCAGACATAACAGGCTGCCTCATCAAGTGAATAATATTACCTTCTGTCCGAGCCCTAATTAAACGGTCCTGTAGCTCATTCAGATACAGCCCCGGCTTTATAATGCAGACCCTTTAGCTCCCCTTGTGATTGTGTGTCCGTCATCGTACTGCACCCTCCTGTTAACACCCAGCTGTAATTCATACAAGCCTTAAACTGATTTGAACTGTGCTCTGTTTGACCATTGCGCCCCCAGTGTTTATTTGCCCTCGCTGTCATGATACACAAAGACCTGGATTGCCCTTGTCCTTTCGCATCGGGCGAAATATAGTCGACGGATAAAATATTGTAAACATTCTAGGAATCGAGGCGAATGAAACCCGCGCCTGACCTCAATGAGCCGATCCACGGAATGGTGGTTAAACACGAGGAACGTATCTCTTGTTGCATTAATTATTAAGTCGGTTTGTTCCTCACTCGGGTAGATTAGCAGCCTGCTGATGAGCGCCCGGGGTTGTTTAAGGTACTGTAGTGTTTGTGTATGTGCCGCCACAACTGCAGGCAGCTGTCTGCATGAACGCATACAGTAGCGTGTCATGTGAGGTCTAGCACATAATGTAGCCTGCATAACTGTGTATGTTTTCCTGGGTGATATCAGTGAGAAAGTGAGCTCACTGTGTGTACACTGAGCAGGGCCTTAGGACATAGTTAATAGTGTCTTCACATTGCATACTCTAGCTAGAGGACACGATCGGCCATGATGTAATCTTGTAAATTGTGAAATCTGTGTGAAATCCCTTGCCCTTTTGACGGCAGCAGAAGATTTGCTTTTGCTTTGACTTGGCTGTCATTCACAATTTACAAGAAAACAAATACCCCTTAATAGATCAAATTCCGCGCAAGCGTCTCTTTAAATAATGCAGGTCGAATTTAATGTTGTGTTCCCATTTATTTCAGTAAATGTAAAAAAAAAAAATGGTTCACAAATCAATCATTGATTGGTGGGCTCGGCGCACCGAAGTTTAGATTTACACAGAACAAATTATTCAGATCTGCGGTCGTCACTGAATACAATCTCTTGTTCAATTTGCAGCGGGTTTACTCCCAGATTCTCAGGGTGGGAAAACTTTTGTTTGCCGCTTGAAAAGAAACAGGCTGCGCTTATTTGTGAATGAAGGGATTAGCTTGAACACTTCACCCCAACAAGGACCATGATCCTATCTGGTTGCCTAGACACATGGTTTTGTTTCTCAGGCAGCGTGAGAGCGTGGCTGGCTCCCACCTCGGTTGGACTGAATAAGTGGCAGATGTATGAAGGCAGACCGTGTTAAGTCACATGAGCGTACACATGGCCTTAGTGGAGATATGCTGAAATAGCATAAGCAACCTCAAACTGTCCTGAATTACTAATTAGACAAGCAGCTCAGTAATATAATGCACAAAGTAAATGTTTATATTTTCTGCCTCTCAGCAGATTTGCTTGAAAGCAATCATTATTCCCACTGTTAAGGCTCCCTCCCAGTAAACACAATGCTCAGTCAACTCGCCAGCCTTTGAGGAATACCATTGATTACATGGTATTTACCCCATTGAGGGCCAAGGGTCAGGGGTCATCCCGTGCCTTAAAACCCAAATCCCGATCCCATTGTCTGGTTAAGGGTGAGAAAGCAGGGGGCAATGACAGCCAACTTTAGGGCTTATTCTCCCATAAAGAAGCTCCTCTGCACTTATTACCAAAGCTTACTGGAAAACTCTACAACTGCAAATCCTTTTTCTTTGAAAAGTTAACAGAGAGCAGCGAGGCGAAATGCCACCACTAATGCACACAAACACTTCCTCGCCTCCGAAAAAGGTTTTTGTTTACACTTCAAGATATTATTTGTTATTTTTATTTTCGGCGTCGCCTGCGCAGAATCAAACCGAAAGCGACTGCTGAGCTGTTGTCACCGTGTGACAACCTGAGATCAAGAGTGAGATTCTTGTGACAGAATATTTGTCATATTTCTTAACTCAAGTTTCGGTATTATTGGTGACAGAAGGATCAGGATATACATCTGTGAGAGTCTGCGAGTGTGTCAGGAGGAGCGGTTTAACCTCCACAAACAAAACTGCTGTGTTAAACCTTCAGAGCAGACAGAACAAAGTATGCGGGCGGCATTGAAACACGCATTTACAATATGT
The DNA here is from genome assembly GCF_023349555.1 of Cebidichthys violaceus. Classification (NCBI taxonomy): domain Eukaryota; kingdom Metazoa; phylum Chordata; class Actinopteri; order Perciformes; family Stichaeidae; genus Cebidichthys; species Cebidichthys violaceus. Next base: position 23,346,301 of record NW_027176262.1, on the reverse strand, counting down.
GATCGTTAATGAAGAGAGGGTAGAGAGTTTGATTAAAGTAGCTTTGAAGTGTCTACAAGGTGTCTAATGTGTTGTTCAGCTGTTTGAGGGCTCTGCTCTGCTCAGCCTGCAGCTCAGGGATCCTGGATACATTGGAGTAGAAAGCACTCCCCCTGCTGGCTGCAGCGGATATCACAAGAGAAACTGGTTAAAGTGGATCCACATCTCAGGGTCATGCAGAGACTGCATTCTGTGCCTTTTACATGCCTTTATTCATTTTTGGATGGATCATTATCCAGGCTCCACTGTTGCACAGTGTCTAGTGAACTGGCATTAGTTAGGTATGACTCAGACAGAAAGGGAAGCTGGTTGGACGGTGAAAGGATTTCCTGTATGGTCAGCGAATAAGGGGAGTGGAGAGGGAGCAGAGGCGTTGAGAATGGAGGGTCTTTTGTCTTCAACTAAAATATTGTGATCCGTGGGTGAGAAAGGACTTTGGTCATTAGGCGACAGCATAAAGACAGGGATTGTAGGAGTTGCGTGAGGAGCCTATGACTAATGGGCTCGGTCAATGAGGGCCTGAACCTCATTGTGTGCCCTTTGTGCAAAAGTCCACAGGCTAAAGCCTCTGAACAGGTGCAGTTCATTCCACTGGATCGCCTCCCTGCAGGATTGTTTGGATCAGGGAATGTCTTTCATCCTGTCTCTTTTTTTTTTCTTTTTCTTCTTTCTGTTAATGATTACGAATGATCAGTTCTATTAGTGCCGTTTTGGGGCGAACATTTCAATTCTAGGTTTAAGAAGAAGCCCCGTAATTTCAAAGACGAGGCTTTGTGCCTCTACGTCAAATTACACTCATCCATGAAATGTGAAGTCTTGCCTTGTTTGAGCACATTGTGACACGTGGATTAGAAAACAATACACAATGAATGTTTCTGATTTATCCTTGAAAATGTGAATTTGCTTGATTTGTTTCCTTTTCTTTCTACTTTCAACAGGCTTGCCTGTTAACTTGATTGAACCTAAAGCAAGTGTCTGACACTCTTCCCTCTTAGTATGAGTGTGCTGTATCCCTTTCCCTGCGTTAATTCCAATTTAATTGCCAGTTGCCTCAAGGCACTTCAATAACAGTAACAAATGATTTGATTTAGTGGACCTCATCAGACTGCATTTTAAATGCGACACAGCAACCCCACTTGAATTCCAATGAAGTGCTGGCACAGTCCTCTGTTTACTAATGATCCTCCGCTGGAGATGTCTGATTGAATCTGAGTCAGGAGCAATGGGACCTGCTAGCATTGTAAATGATCTGCAACCTGAGCAGACAGAGAAATAAGGACCTCATAATCTCACATTAAAGCCTCACTCTCCAGGACATGCACATTACGTCCAATGCAGCTGATTAACCAGTCCCTCTGTCTTACCGCATGTATGAATTTGCATCGGTGTGAACGCCAGAGCGGATTTGACTGCTGGCGTACACAGCCCGTACATCAAGTGTTGACTGTATGACAGCCAATGGATCTTCTTCACATAGCCATTTTGACTTGAGCTACCCTGCCAGCGACTCCCTATCTGTATTCCTCTCCACACTCTGTGCAACAGGAAAGCAGCCCCAAAGAGATGCCAGGTCACACACAGGATTAAACTGGATTGTGTTTTTTCCTGCAGTCCTGCCTTTAATGGCTTGATATCACTACTTAACATTCTGCACAGAGCGCATAGAGTAGGCATCATTTAGGGTGGAGCTACTATCAGCCGCTCTTTGAGCACAGAGACAGAGGACTTCACAGGCTGGAGCTGACTCCTGATGGGGAATGAAGAGAATAATTACACATCTAACACACCAGGAAGGAGCCATTGATTGTGTGATTGGCATGCTGTGCATTGTGTGGGAAATTCTTAAAGAAAACAATGACTTTCATGGTTTAAAATAGAACGTATAAAGACTTGCAGTTGAAAGTGCCTCCGGGCTTTTAGGGGAGTTAGTTTAGGTAGAGGCACTTGCTCTTTGAAAGAAGCTTTTCCCTCTGAGGACTCACACAAAGTTGAAGTGACCCAGTTTCCCCACTTAAGGCCCTGTCTGTGTATGGTACTGAAATAACTGTGTGTCTGTGTCTTGTGCGTTCTCCAGGGACTGACATGGCGGTGTTCTGTCTGCTGTGTGCAAAGCGCTTCCAGACCCAGAAGGCCCTGCAGCAGCACATGGAGGTCCATGCAGGCATGCACAGCTACATCTGTAGCCACTGCGAGCGCCCCTTCCCCAGCCACACGACCCTCAAAAGACACTTGCGCTCGCACACGGGTAAGAGACGGATCATTTGCAGCATCATCGCCGCCTATAGTGTTATCTCCTGTACTGAAACATAAGCGCGTGGTGGCAAACGAAGAAGAGACAAAGACAGCTGTATTTATTTTTGTGTACGGGTTCATTTCCTTAGGTTACTGGCTTTAAGGTTTTTCGACAATTTGCATGCATCCTCTCCCACCCCCCTTTTCACTTCTCTATAAGATGACTCACCTCTCTGATGACAGCACTGTACCGTTATGGCCGGTGCATATTTTGGGCAATTTCATCCTGTTTATATTTTGGGTTCTTAGACAGCCTTTGGGCTTCTGCAATTCACGGCTGTCAGTTCTAGTGTGGTTCACCCAAAATGATAGAGGAAACCCAAATAAATATTGAAGGAAAAGCAAATGGAAATGACTTGTCTATGTGTTCTACCGAGGGTGAGTCTTAGTGCCGCAGGAGACTGAGAGATATTTACTGAAAAGATGTCCCCCTTTCTTCTTTTACCTTAAATAACACTCCCAGCTGTCAGGATGGCTTGATGTCTAGACAGGAGAAATACATAATTGATGTGAAGAGACAGAAGTGAAGGGAGTTTTGGCCATGGCAGCGGATCTTGTTTGTATGGCATTCTGCTTGGAAGTAACATTTTGTAAATGTCATCTGCTCCACAGTGGGGTGGGGGATTGGGGAGAATCGGCCTGTAATGAGGAGAGCAATGTATCCTCTGACTTGGCTGTTGCTGTGGACACTGAGATAATGAGGCACATAGGTCATTGAAGATGAGTCAAACCCTCAGCCTCGGAGAGAAATAGATTAACTACAGTATAGAGAACAGAGCAGTGCATGCCTGGAGGACTTTTATTAGCTATTAGCAGACAGCCAAGAGGAGTGTCCTCATGTCATAACATTAGCAACGTCTGGAAGCACATCATTCCCCTGCTTGATATGCATGTGCAGAACGGGCTTTGCGACTATTTGACCTACGCGGCCACATGTGCACCCCGCCGTGCCGAGGATAAAGCCTTTAATGCTTCTCGCGATAATGGGCCGTGTTGGTGGTGCGGCTGCTGTGGTGACACAACTGTGTTTTCAGGCGATCACCCGTTTGAGTGCGAATTCTGCGGGAGCTGCTTCAGAGACGACGGCACGCTGAGGGGCCATAAACGCATCCACACAGGAGAGAAGCCTTACGAGTGCAACGGCTGTGGGAAGAGGTTCAGCCTCAAACACCAGCTAGAAACGCACTACCGTGTCCATACGGGTGAGTTCAGACACTCAAACACACTCAAACATACAGCATCGCAAGGTGTTCTGGGTATTTTAGTTCCACTAATGTGGGGGTCTTCCAATTAAATGTCTTCCAATTTAAAACGATAAGGCTAGTGGTATAGTATTCTGTTTTTGTCAAAAAAATCCCATAAATGGACCAAAACAAACACTTTATTTATTATTTATTTGTTGTTTTACTGACGAGTATTGCTTGTGGAGCTTATCTTGTCTTCATTATGATGAACACGTGTGTATATATATATAGATATATATATATATATATCTATATATATATATATATCCGTTATTATAAAAAAGGCATTCAAATACAGTAAACTCTTACAATTCACTTTTGATAATCTTGATGGTTTGCAGCTTTTAAAGCTATTTTACAGGATAGTAAGTGTAAACCTACAGAGTGCTTTTTAAATATAATTACATGATGTAAAAGAACCACTGATTTACATCACTAAGATGTGCAACAGGTCTAAATTGTATTCCAGGTTGCAGATTTGACTAACTGCTACCTGATTCCTTGCTGAGGTCAGAGCGAAAGCTCTGTCGTACTTGCGGTGGATGACTCTGACTGGCCAATAACTAATTAGCAAACCGATATAGGTCTAACCCTAGAGCACTAACAGACACAAACGCCACACAACACCTCAACAAGTACAGTGGACTGAAATAGAGGTGAGTCCCGTTTCACCTGGCATTCCCTCTGGCTCCAGGTCGACAAGGTTAATGCTGTATTGTTGAATTTTTCAGGCGAGAAGCCATTCGAGTGTAAGCTGTGTCACCAACGTTCCAGAGACTACTCGGCTATGATCAAGCACCTGCGCACTCACAACGGAGCGTCTCCGTACCAGTGCACCATCTGCCAGGACTTCTGCCCGAGCCTGGCCGCCATGCAGAAGCACATAAAGGGCCACAAACCAGAGGACGTGCCAGCGGACTGGAGGATAGAAAAGACTTACCTGTACGTCTGTTACGTCTGAGCAGGACTTGGACAACCCTCCCCCCCCCCTCCCCCCCCCCTCCCCCCCCCCCCCGCACACACACTGTCACTGTTGGGTGAAAACCTCGTAACTCCAGTGTTGCTGTTTTTTCATGCTGAAAGATTACATGTCTCTCTATGGGTTTAAAAAAAATAATATTTCAGACTCTTTTTGGATAAACTGAAGAAAAAAAAAATACACTGTGGTAAGTTGTCATTTTGGGAGATACAAGGTTTTTACCTGACAACTGAGACATGCAAGCACGAATACAAATGTGTGTACACACACTAGGGCTGCAACTAATCTTTAGTTTCATTATCAATTAGATTATTTTTACTACTAAGTGATAAATCGTTTAGTATGAAAAATGTCATAAAAGTAGTCACATTTTGGTGACAGGACATTGAAGACATCTTCAAATAACTGCTGTTACGTCGTCCGACCAACTGTCCAGTCTGAAGAGATTCAGTTTACAATGATACGAAACAGTGAAAAGCAGCGAATTGTCACATTTTGAGAAGCAGGAAACCCTGAATATTTAGCATTTTTCCCCGAGAAATTACGTAAACTCAAAAATTTCTTGACGACTTATTATTTCAGCCCTCGTGCACATAAACATACACACACACTCTCCCTCTCTTCCTCACACATACACACACACACACACACACACACACACACACACACACACACACACACACACACACAGTTTTGCTAATAACTGCATCTCTAATGGATCCACTGTGGTTGAAATGAAAGCCACAATGGCTGTGACTGCTGACCTGTATATGTAGCAGGAGCTTTTCGATTGATTGATTGATTGATTGATTGATTGATTGATTGATTGATTGATTGATTGATTGATTGATTGCTGTACCATCAGGCAACCCGAGTCATCTTCTCTGATTGTGCAGTAGATGAAAATGATTCCATGAAGGCTTGATTGGCTGAAATTTGCAACATTATCTTGCCTAAATTCCTGTGACTTCTAAGTTTTATTTTCTGCTGTTGGATTTTATTTTGGAGTTTTTTTTTGTTTTTATGTTGCATGTACTTGAATGGCTGCCACCTTTTGACCTCATAAGCTTTATCTCTTTAATTGCCTTGTCTTTCTTGCAGTGGGTGTTATTTTTTTTCTCGAGATAGCTTGCTGACAGTTTGAGTTTCTCTTGCAATGTAATAGGTTTTGCTATTTATATGTTGTTTATTTGTTACCAAATATGTGCTGGTTTTCATCACACAGTCTGTGTCATCTTGGTAGGACTTTGAGGAGAGAGAGAGAGAGAGAGAGAGAGAGAGAGAGAGAGCGCTCTACCTCTCCCAACTGTTAAACCTCCTGCAAAATTATTCAGTCATCAGTAGTTCAAATTTTCTAACAAATTTATTTCAATGGACAAGCAGTGAGTAAAAAAAAAACAGCCTCTTTTATGTGTAGGTTTTTATTGTTAACTATATATAGATGTCTTATAAGATTACAGAATCTGAATTTCCGAGGAGAAAATTAAAGAGAACATGAGAAGAAGTTGTTGTTTTTTTACAAAACCTGAAAAGAAGAAATTCTGACATTGAATCACTATGAGCAGGTTATTGTCAGTTGTAGTGTAGCTGTAATGTACAAATTGTCATGGTATGTTATTCCCTAATGTGAGCCTAACACAGGCCTTATAGATTTAAACATGTTGTATTTTTGTATTACAGTAATTTGCTATCTGTTTACATTTGGTATGATTTGAGAAACATCTTAATGTGAGTGTTTTATAAGTCTCTGATTTGATTAAGATCCCTCCCTTGTGCCTCTTTTATAAGTAGAGCATTGATGTGCTTGAGTACATGGGTCTGTGCTACTGGTTGTTGTTTCTGGGTGTTTGTTTATTGTTACTTAATTAAAGATAGACTGCCATGTACATCCACTTTGTCTGAACATTGCAACTGGAAGAAACATACTGTGATTGTGACTGATACTCTGAGACAAGCGTGTACTTTTTACATCACAGTTGCTCGAAATTTGCATTAACTTGTTCCCTTCGAAGTGACAATGGACTGAGATCTCTGGATGAAAACAGTGTGTATAGCAAATCTCGGCATCTGTGGGCATTACCGATGCCCACTTAAGTAGCCAACAACACTCAGTGCCATGAAAAACACACATTCACTGTATCTATTCTACATGAACATGCACTATAAATGGATTTCCTTGGTGGACCAAAAGAAACAGAGCACTTTTGTTTGAAAAGGGTTTATTCTTTGATCTTTCTATGTCGTGATAATGCAGATGTCCTTTTATTTGATGTGTCCTAGAAGGATGTGATTAGCATTGTTTAGATTATGTCAATGTCTGTCTACCTCAGGGCCAGATCAAAGCTCGACCTGGTATCCAATCAGGGTTGTTCCTCTTGCCATGTGTGCAGTAAAATCCCTCTTCATTACAGCTTTGTAACACGGTGTGTGAAAGTGTTTTCTCAGTGTGGATTCAGGCACAACTCTGTATGCGTCAGTGTTCGGTGGCATGGTTAAAAAAAAAGAATAAAACTATTTACTATTTTACGCACCTTGTCTAATTTGCCCTACTGTTTTTGCTGTCCCAACACCTTCATCAACACAACAACACACATGTTCCAGATGTGCTCGATGAATCGTTATTCAGGACAATTCATTATATAAAAGTGGATCATGTTATGATAATTTTTTCATACAATTGAACTGTAAATGATTAGATTGGAGTTAGATTCCTTTAGCAATTCAAATGTTCATCAATTAGTCTGAGTATCAACTAAATCAATTTCCTTTTAACATCTGTTTTAAAATTCCATACATTTTAATACCTCATCACCACTTAAGAGTTCAAACTGGTGACATCAGCCATGTCTTTTCATATGACACTTTTTGTAACGGATTATATTATAGCTTTTTAATTGTATAAAGTACTATAGTGTTACATTTTCTATGATTTATTATGGCATAATATAGTATGGATGATTTTACGTCATTTACTGGCATACTATACTATGATATTTTGTGTGATATGACATGTTGACTGCAAAGGATATTATAAATATTGTAAGGACTTTTTGTCACTTTTCAAGAGCATACTATACAATAACATTTTTGTTTACATTTTAGACAAATTATACTATGACTTTTATAATGTACTACACGGACTACACTGTATTTAACATAGTATACTGACTTTTTAATTTCTGTCACATGCTATTCTGTAACTTTTGTATGACATACTAATATGATTTTTTTTCAGTCAATCAGTACTATAATATGATTTATTACTACATACTATACTATGGCTGTGAATTTTTCAGACACAATATATTATACCACTTAGGAAATACCATAGTTGTACTCATTTTGGAAACAAAAGTATGACTTTTTGACAACTTCTGTAGACATACTATTGTCTCATTTTCAACACTTTATACTACGAATTTCACTTTTACTTTTTTAAACGTACTATAATATAACTTTTTTCCAAAATATTATCATACTGCTACTTGTGACTTTTTTGACATACTATTAGTGTTAGTATGACTTTTTGGACATGTTATACTATGACTGTTTTTGACCTTATTTCGACATGCTATACTATCACTTTTTTTACCTTTTCCGACATGCTATACTATGACTGTTTTTGACTTATTTCAACAGGCTATACTATGACTGTTTTTGACATAATATACTTTCACTGTTTTTGAATTCTTTCGACATGTTATACTATGACCGTTTTTGACTTTTTTCGACATGCTATACTATGACCGTTTTTTACTTTTTTTGAAATGCTATACTAAGACTGTTTTTGACCTTTTTTGACATGCTATAAAATGACCGTTTTTCACTTTTTTCGATAGGCTATACTATGACTATGACGAAAAAGGTCAAAAACAGTCATAGTATAGCATGTCGAAAAAAGTGAAAAAAAAGTCACAGTATAGCGTGTCGAAAAAAGTCAAAAAACAGTCATAGTATATTATGTCGAAAACAGTCATAGTATAGCCTGTCGAAAACAGTCATGGTATAGAAAATCGAAAAAAGTGAAAAACGGAAATAATATAGCATGTCGAAAAAAGTAAAAAAAAAGTCAAAGTATATTATGTCAAAAACAGTCATAGTATAGCCTGTCGAAAACAGTCATAGTATAGTCTGTCGAAAAAAGTTAAAAAAACAGTCATCGAATATTATGTCGAAAACAGTCATAGTATAGCCTGTCGAAAACAGTCATGGTATAGAAAGTCGAAAAAAGTCAAAAACGGTCATAGTATAGCATGTTGAAAAAAGTCAAAAAACAGTCAAAGTATATTTTGTCGAAAACAGTCATAGTATAGACTGTCGAAAACAGTCATAGTATAGCCTGTCGAAAAAAGTGAAAAACGGTCATATTATAGCATGTCTAAAAATGTGAAAAACGGTCAAAGTATAGCATGTCGAAAAAGTAAAAAAACAGTCATAGTATAGCCTGTCGAAAAAAGTGAAAAACGGTCATATTATAGCATGTCGAAAAAAGTGAAAAACGGTCATAGTATATTATGTCGAAAACAGTCATGGTATAGAAAGTCGAAAAAAATGAAAAACGGTCATATTATAGCATGTCGAAAAAAGTGAAAAACGGTCATAGTATAGCATGTCGAAAATAGTAAAAAAACAGTCATAGTATATTATGTCGAAAACAGTCATAGTATAGCCTGTCGAAAAAACAGTCATTGTATAGAAAGTCGAAAAAAGTGAAAAACAGTCATAGTATAGCATGTCGAAAAAAGTAAAAAAATAAGTCATAGTATATTATGTCGAAAACAGTCATAGTATAGCCTGTCGAAAACAGTCATAGTATAGACTGTCGAAAACAGTCATAGTATAGCCTGTCGAAAAAAGTGAAAAACGTTCATATTATAGCATGTCGAAAAATGTGAAAAACGGTCAAAGTATAGCATGTCGAAAAAGTAAAAAAACAGTCATAGTATAGCCTGTCGAAAAAAGTGAAAAACGGTCATATTATAGCATGTCGAAAAAAGTGAAAAACGGTCATAGTATATTATGTCGAAAACAGTCATGGTATAGAAAGTCGAAAAAAATGAAAAACGGTCATATTATAGCATGTCGAAAAAAATGAAAAACGGTCATGGTATAGCATGTCGAAAATAGTAAAAAAACAGTCATAGTATATTATGTCGAAAACAGTCATAGTATAGCCTGTCGAAAACAGTCATTGTATAGTCTGTCGAAAAAAGTGAAAAACGGTCATAGTAGAGCATGTCGAAAAAAGTAAAAAAATAAGTCATAGTATATTATGTCGAAAACAGTCATAGTATAGCCTGTCGAAAACAGTCATAGTATAGCCTGTCGAAAACAGTAATAGTATAGCCTGTCGAAAAAAGTGAAAAACGGTCATAGTATAGCATGTCAAAAAAAGTGAAAAAACAGTCATAGTATAGCATGTCGAAAAGTCAAAAAACAGTCATAGTATATTATGTCGAAAACAGTCATGGTACAACCTGTTGAAAACAGTCATAGTATAGCCTGTCGAAAAAAGTGAAAAAGGGTCATAGTATAGCATGTCGAAAAAAGTGAAAAACAGTCATAGTATAGCATGTCGAAATAAGTAAAAAAAAAAGTCACAGTATATTATGTCGAAAACAGTCATAGCATAGCCTGTTGAAAACAGTAATGGTATAGAAACTCGAAAAAAGTGAAAAACGGTCATAGTATAGCATGTCGAAAAAAGTCAAAAAACAGTCATAGTATATTATGTCGAACACAGCCATAGTATAGACTGTCGAAAACAGTCATAGTATAGCCCGTCGAAAACAGTCAGAGTATAGCCCGTCGAAAAAAGTGAAAAACGGTCATAGGATAGCATGTCAAAAAAAGTGAAAAAAACGGTGATAGTATAGCATGTCGAAAAAAGTCAAAAAACAGTCATAGTATATTATGTCAAAAACAGCCATAGTATAGCCTGTCGAAAACAGTCAGAGTATAGCCCGTCGAAAAAAGTGAAAAACGGTCATAGTATAGCATGTCAAAAAAAGTGAAAAAAACAGTCACAGTATTGCATGTCGAAAAAAGTCAAAAAACAGTCATAGTATAATATGTCAAAAACAGCCATAGTATAGCCTGTCAAAAACAGTCATAGTATAGCATGTCGAAAAAAGTGAAAAAAACGGTCATAGTATAGCATGTCGAAAAAAGTCAAAAAACAGTCACAGTATATTAAGTTGAAAACAGTCATAGTATAGCCTGTCGAAAACAGTCATGGTATAGAAAGTCTAAAAAAGTGAAAAACGATCATAGTATAGCATGTCGAAAAAATACATAGACATTAGACAGAAAGAGCAGGAGCTGGGGATTGAATCTACAACCCTATGACTGAAAGGCAGCACTGCTCTCCACTTAGCTACAGACACCTGTACAGAACCAATGGCCTAGTATGTTTATAAAAAGTCATAGTATAGCCTGTCGAAGACAGTCATGGTATAGCCTGTCGAAAAAAGTGAAAAACGGTCATAGTATAGCATGTCGAAAAAAGTAAAAAAACAGTCATAGTATAATATGTCGAAAACAATCATAGTATAGCCTGTCGAAAACAGTCATAGTATAGCCCGTTGAAAAAAGTGAAAAACGGTCATAGTATAGCATGTCGAAAAAAGTGAAAAAAATGATCATAGTATAGCATGTCAAAAAAAGTAAAAAAACAGTCATAGTATATTATGTTGAAAACAGTCATAGTATAGCTTGTCGAAAACAGTCATGGTTTAGAAAGTCGAAAAAAGTGAAAAACGGTCATAGTATAGCATGTCAAAAAAAGTCAAAAAACAGTCATAGTATATTATGTCGAAAACAGTCATAGTATAGCCTGTCGAAAACAGTCATTGTATAGAAAGTCGAAAAAAGTGAAAAACGGTCTTAGTATAGCATGTCGAAAAAAGTCAAAAAACAGTCATAGTATATTATGTCGAAAACAGCCATAGTATAGCCTGTTGAAAACAGTCATAGTATAGTCCGTCGAAAAAAGTGAAAAACGGTCATAGTATAGCATGTCGAAAAAAGTGAAAAAAACGGTCATAGTATAGCATGTCGAAAAAAGTCAAAAAACAGTCATAGTATATTATGTTGAAAACAGTCATAGTATAGCCTGTCGAAAACAGTCATGGTATAGAAAGTCTAAAAAAGTGAAAAACGGTCATAGTATAGCATGTCAAAAAAAGTCAAAAAACAGTCATAGTATATTATGTCGAAAACAGTCATAGTATAGCCTGTCGAAAACAGTCATTGTATAGAAAGTCGAAAAAAGTGAAAAACGGTCATAGTAGAGCATGTCGAAAAAAGTGAAAAAAATAGTCATAGTATGGCATGTCGAAAAAATTAAAAAAACAGCCATAGTATATTATGTTGAAAACAGTCATAGTATAGCTTGTCGAAAACAGTCATGGTTTAGAAAGTCGAAAAAAGTGAAAAACGGTCATAGTATAGCATGTCAAAAAAAGTCAAAAAACAGTCATAGTATATTATGTCGAACACAGCCATAGTATAGACTGTCGAAAACAGTCATAGTATAGCCCGTCGAAAACAGTCAGAGTATAGCCCGTCGAAAAAAGTGAAAAACGGTCATAGTATAGCATGTCAAAAAAAGTGAAAAAAACAGTCATAGTATAGCATGTCGAAAAAAGTCAAAAAACAGTCATAGTATATTATGTCAAAAACAGCCATAGTATAGCCTGTCGAAAACAGTCATAGTATAGCCCGTCGAAAAAAGTGAAAAACGGTCATAGTATAGCATGTCGAAAAAAGTCAAAAAAAAGTCATAGTATATTATGTTGAAAACAGTCATAGTATAGCCTGTCGAAAACAGTTATGGTATAGAAAGTCTAAAAAAGTGAAAAACGGTCATAGTATAGCATGTCGAAAAAACACATAGACATTAGACAGAAAGAGCAGGAGCTGGAGATTGAACCTACAACCCTATGACTGAAAGGCAGCACTGCTCTCCACTTGGCTACAGACACCTGTACAGAACCAGTGGCATAGTATGTTTATAAAAAGTCATAGTATAGCCTGTCAAAAACAGTCATAGTATAGCCTGTCGAAAAAAGTGAAAAACGGTCTTAGTATAGCATGTCGAAAAAAGTCAAAAAACAGTCATAGTATATTATGTCGAAAACAGCCATAGTATAGCCTGTTGAAAACAGTCATAGTATAGTCCGTCGAAAAAAGTGAAAAACGGTCATAGTATAGCATGTCGAAAAAAGTGAAAAAAACGGTCATAGTATAGCATGTCGAAAAAAGTCAAAAAACAGTCATAGTATATTATGTCAAAAACAGCCATAGTATAGCCTGTTGAAAACAGTCATAGTATAGCCCGTCGAAAAAAGTGAAAAACGGTCATAGTATAGCATGTCGAAAAAAGTGAAAAAAACGGTCATAGTATAGCATGTCGAAAAAAGTCAAAAAACAGTCATAGTATAATATGTCAAAAACAGCCATAGTATAGCCTGTCAAAAACAGTCATAGTATAGCATGTCGAAAAAAGTGAAAAAAACGGTCATAGTATACTATGTCGAAAAAAGTCAAAAAACAGTCACAGTATATTAAGTTGAAAACAGTCATAGTATAGCCTGTCGAAAACAGTCATGGTATAGAAAGTCTAAAAAAGTGAAAAACGATCATAGTATAGCATGTCGAAAAAATACATAGACATTAGACAGAAAGAGCAGGGGATTGAATCTACAACCCTATGACTGAAAGGCAGCACTGCTCTCCACTTAGCTACAGACACCTGTACAGAACCAATGGCCTAGTATGTTTATAAAAAGTCATAGTATAGCCTGTCGAAGACAGTCATGGTATAGCCTGTCGAAAAAAGTGAAAAACGGTCATAGTATAGCATGTCGAAAAAAGTAAAAAAACAGTCATAGTATAATATGTCGAAAACAATCATAGTATAGCCTGTCGAAAACAGTCATAGTATAGCCCGTTGAAAAAAGTGAAAAACGGTCATAGTATAGCATGTCGAAAAAAGTGAAAAAAATGGTCATAGTATAGCATGTCAAAAAAAGTAAAAAAACAGTCATAGTATATTATGTTGAAAACAGTCATAGTATAGCTTGTCGAAAACAGTCATGGTTTAGAAAGTCGAAAAAAGTGAAAAACGGTCATAGTATAGCATGTCGAAAAAAGTCAAAAAACAGTCATAGTATATTATGTCGAAAACAGCCATAGTATAGACTGTCGAAAACAGTCATAGTATAGCCCGTCGAAAACAGTCAGAGTATAGCCTGTCGAAAAAAGTGAAAAACGGTCATAGTATAGCATGTCAAAAAAAGTGAAAAAAACAGTCATAGTATAGCATGTCGAAAAAAGTCAAAAAACAGTCATAGTATATTATGTCAAAAACAGCCATAGTATAGCCTGTCGAAAACAGTCATAGTATAGCCCGTCGAAAAAAGTGAAAAACGGTCATAGTATAGCATGTCGAAAAAAGTCAAAAAAAAGTCATAGTATATTATGTTGAAAACAGTCATAGTATAGCCTGTCGAAAACAGTTATGGTATAGAAAGTCTAAAAAAGTGAAAAACGGTCATAGTATAGCATGTCGAAAAAACACATAGACATTAGACAGAAAGAGCAGGAGCTGGAGATTGAACCTACAACCCTATGACTGAAAGGCAGCACTGCTCTCCACTTGGCTACAGACACCTGTACAGAACCAGTGGCATAGTATGTTTATAAAAAGTCATAGTATAGCCTGTCAAAAACAGTCATAGTATAGCCTGTCGAAAAAAGTGAAAAACGGTCTTAGTATAGCATGTCGAAAAAAGTCAAAAAACAGTCATAGTATATTATGTCGAAAACAGCCATAGTATAGCCTGTTGAAAACAGTCATAGTATAGTCCGTCGAAAAAAGTGAAAAACGGTCATAGTATAGCATGTCGAAAAAAGTGAAAAAAACAGTCATAGTATAGCATGTCGAAAAAAGTCAAAAAACAGTCATAGTATATTATGTCAAAAACAGCCATAGTATAGCCTGTTGAAAACAGTCATAGTATAGCCCGTCGAAAAAAGTGAAAAACGGTCATAGTATAGCATGTCGAAAAAAGTGAAAAAAACGGTCATAGTATAGCATGTCGAAAAAAGTCAAAAAACAGTCATAGTATATTATGTTGAAAACAGTCATAGTATAGACTGTCGAAAACAGTCATAGTATAGCACGTCGAAAACAGTCAGAGTATAGCCCGTCGAAAAAAGTGAAAAACGGACATAGTATAGCATGTCAAAAAAAGTCAGAAAACAGTCATAGTATATTATGTCAAAAACAGCCATAGTATAGCCTGTCGAAAACAGTCATAGTATAGCCTGTCGAAAAAAGTGAAAAACAGTCATAATATAGCCTGTCGAAAAAAGTGAAAAACAGTGATAGTATAGCATGTCAAAAAAAGTCAAAAAACAGTCATAGTATATTATGTCAAAAACAGCCATAGTATAGCTTGTCGAAAACAGTCATAGTATAGCCTGTCGAAAAAAGTGAAAAACAGTCATAATATAGCCTGTCGAAAAAAGTGAAAAACAGTGATAGTATAGCATGTCGAAAAAAGTCAAAAAACAGTCATAGTATATTATGTTGAAAACAGTCATAGTATAGCATGTCGAAAACAGTCATGGTATAGAAAGTCTAAAAAAGTGAAAAACGGTCATAGTATAGCATGTCGAAAAAACACATAGACATTAGACAGAAAGAGCAGGAGCTGGGGATTGAACCTACAACCCTATGACTGAAAGGCAGCACTGCTCTCCACTTGGCTACAGACACCTGTACAGAACCAATGGCATAGTATGTTTATAAAGAGTCATAGTATAGCCTGTCGAAAACAGTCATAGTATAGCCTGTCGAAAAAAGTGAAAAACGGTCATAGTATAGCATGTCGAAAAAAGTAAAAAAACAGTCATAGTATAATATGTCGAAAACAGTCATAGTATAGCCTGTCGAAAACAGTCATAGTATAGCCCGTTGAAAAAAGTGAAAAACGGTCATAGTATAGCATGTCGAAAAAAGTGAAAAAAATAGTCATAGTATAGCATGTCAAAAAAAGTAAAATAACAGTCATAGTATATTATCTTGAAAACAGTCATAGTATAGCTTGTCGAAAACAGTCATGGTTTAGAAAGTCGAAAAAAGTGAAAAACGGTCATAGTATAGCATGTCGAAAAAAGTCAAAAAACAGTCATAGTATATTATGTCAAAAACAGCCATAGTATAGACTGTCGAAAACAGTCATAGTATAGCCCGTCGAAAACAGTCAGAGTATAGCCCGTCGAAAAAAGTGAAAAACGGTCATAGTATAGCATGTCAAAAAAAGTGAAAAAAACAGTCATAGTATAGCATGTCGAAAAAAGTCAAAAAACAGTCATAGTATATTATGTCAAAAACAGCCATAGTATAGCCTGTCGAAAACAGTCATAGTATAGCCCGTCGAAAAAAGTGAAAAACGGTCATAGTATAGCATGTCGAAAAAAGTCAAAAAAAAGTCATAGTATATTATGTTGAAAACAGTCATAGTATAGCCTGTCGAAAACAGTTATGGTATAGAAAGTCTAAAAAAGTGAAAAACGGTCATAGTATAGCATGTCGAAAAAACACATAGACATTAGACAGAAAGAGCAGGAGCTGGAGATTGAACCTACAACCCTATGACTGAAAGGCAGCACTGCTCTCCACTTGGCTACAGACACCTGTACAGAACCAGTGGCATAGTATGTTTATAAAAAGTCATAGTATAGCCTGTCAAAAACAGTCATAGTATAGCCTGTCGAAAAAAGTGAAAAACGGTCTTAGTATAGCATGTCGAAAAAAGTCAAAAAACAGTCATAGTATATTATGTCGAAAACAGCCATAGTATAGCCTGTTGAAAACAGTCATAGTATAGTCCGTCGAAAAAAGTGAAAAACGGTCATAGTATAGCATGTCGAAAAAAGTGAAAAAAACGGTCATAGTATAGCATGTCGAAAAAAGTCAAAAAACAGTCATAGTATATTATGTCAAAAACAGCCATAGTATAGCCTGTTGAAAACAGTCATAGTATAGCCCGTCAAAAAAAGTGAAAAACGGTCATAGTATAGCATGTCGAAAAAAGTGAAAAAAACGGTCATAGTATAGCATGTCGAAAAAAGTCAAAAAACAGTCATAGTATATTATGTTGAAAACAGTCATAGTATAGACTGTCGAAAACAGTCATAGTATAGCACGTCGAAAACAGTCAGAGTATAGCCCGTCGAAAAAAGTGAAAAACGGACATAGTATAGCATGTCAAAAAAAGTCAGAAAACAGTCATAGTATATTATGTCAAAAACAGCCATAGTATAGCCTGTCGAAAACAGTCATAGTATAGCCTGTCGAAAAAAGTGAAAAACAGTCATAATATAGCCTGTCGAAAAAAGTGAAAAACAGTGATAGTATAGCATGTCAAAAAAAGTCAAAAAACAGTCATAGTATATTATGTCAAAAACAGCCATAGTATAGCTTGTCGAAAACAGTCATAGTATAGCCTGTCGAAAAAAGTGAAAAACAGTCATAATATAGCCTGTCGAAAAAAGTGAAAAACAGTGATAGTATAGCATGTCGAAAAAAGTCAAAAAACAGTCATAGTATATTATGTTGAAAACAGTCATAGTATAGCATGTCGAAAACAGTCATGGTATAGAAAGTCTAAAAAAGTGAAAAACGGTCATAGTATAGCATGTCGAAAAAACACATAGACATTAGACAGAAAGAGCAGGAGCTGGGGATTGAACCTACAACCCTATGACTGAAAGGCAGCACTGCTCTCCACTTGGCTACAGACACCTGTACAGAACCAATGGCATAGTATGTTTATAAAGAGTCATAGTATAGCCTGTCGAAAACAGTCATAGTATAGCCTGTCGAAAAAAGTGAAAAACGGTCATAGTATAGCATGTCGAAAAAAGTAAAAAAACAGTCATAGTATAATATGTCGAAAACAGTCATAGTATAGCCTGTCGAAAACAGTCATAGTATAGCCCGTTGAAAAAAGTGAAAAACGGTCATAGTATAGCATGTCGAAAAAAGTGAAAAAAATAGTCATAGTATAGCATGTCAAAAAAAGTAAAATAACAGTCATAGTATATTATGTTGAAAACAGTCATAGTATAGCTTGTCGAAAACAGTCATGGTTTAGAAAGTCGAAAAAAGTGAAAAACGGTCATAGTATAGCATGTCGAAAAAAGTCAAAAAACAGTCATAGTATATTATGTCGAAAACAGCCATAGTATAGACTGTCGAAAACAGTCATAGTATAGCCCGTCGAAAACAGTCAGAGTATAGCCCGTCGAAAAAGTGAAAAACGGTCATAGTATAGCATGTCAAAAAAAGTGAAAAAAACGGTCATAGGATAGCATGTCGAAAAAAGTCAAAAAACAGCCATAGTATATTATGTCAAACACAGCCATAGTATAGCCTGTCGAAAACAGTCATAGTATAGCCCGTCGAAAAAAGTGAAAAACGGTCATAGTATAGCATGTCGAAAAAAGTCAAAAAACAGTCATAGTATATTATGTTGAAAACAGTCATAGTATAGCCTGTCGAAAACAGTTATGGTATAGAAAGTCTAAAAAAGTGAAAAACGGTCATAGTATAGCATGTCGAAAAAACACATAGACATTAGGCAGAAAGAGCAGGAGCTGGAGATTGAACCTACAACCCTATGACTGAAAGGCAGCACTTTTCTCCACTTGGCTACAGACACCTGTACAGAACCAGTGGCATAGTATGTTTATAAAAAGTCATAGTATAGCCTGTCAAAAACAGTCATAGTATAGCCTGTCGAAAAAAGTGAAAAACGGTCATAGTATAGCATGTCAAAAAAAGTCAAAAAACAGTCATAGTATATTATGTCGAAAACAGTCATAGTATAGCCTGTCGAAAACAGTCATTGTATAGAAAGTCGAAAAAAGTGAAAAACGGTCTTAGTATAGCATGTCGAAAAAAGTCAAAAAACAGTCATAGTATATTATGTCGAAAACAGCCATAGTATAGCCTGTTGAAAACAGTCATAGTATAGTCCGTCGAAAAAAGTGAAAAACGGTCATAGTATAGCATGTCGAAAAAAGTGAAAAAAACGGTCATAGTATAGCATGTCGAAAAAAGTCAAAAAACAGTCATAGTATATTATGTTGAAAACAGTCATAGTATAGCCTGTCGAAAACAGTCATGGTATAGAAAGTCTAAAAAAGTGAAAAACGGTTATAGTATAGCATGTCGAAAAAACACATAGACATTAGACAGAAAGAGCAGGAGCTGGAGATTGAACCTACAACCCTATGACTGAAAGGCAGCACTGCTCTCCACTTGGCTACAGACACCTGTACAGAACCAGTGGCATAGTATGTTTATAAAAAGTCATAGTATAGCCTGTCAAAAACAGTCATAGTATAGCCTGTCGAAAAAAGTGAAAAACGGTCTTAGTATAGCATGTCGAAAAAAGTCAAAAAACAGTCATAGTATATTATGTCGAAAACAGCCATAGTATAGCCTGTTGAAAACAGTCATAGTATAGTCCGTCGAAAAAAGTGAAAAACGGTCATAGTATAGCATGTCGAAAAAAGTGAAAAAAACGGTCATAGTATAGCATGTCGAAAAAAGTCAAAAAACAGTCATAGTATATTATGTCAAAAACAGCCATAGTATAGCCTGTTGAAAACAGTCATAGTATAGCCCGTCGAAAAAAGTGAAAAACGGTCATAGTATAGCATGTCGAAAAAAGTGAAAAAAACGGTCATAGTATAGCATGTCAAAAAAAGTGAAAAAAACAGTCATAGTATAGCATGTCGAAAAAAGTCAAAAAACAGTCATAGTATATTATGTCAAACACAGCCATAGTATAGCCTGTCGAAAACAGTCATAGTATAGCCCGTCGAAAAAAGTGAAAAACGGTCATAGTATAGCATGTCGAAAAAAGTCAAAAAACAGTCATAGTATATTATGTTGAAAACAGTCATAGTATAGCCTGTCGAAAACAGTTATGGTATAGAAAGTCTAAAAAAGTGAAAAACGGTCATAGTATAGCATGTCGAAAAAACACATAGACATTAGACAGAAAGAGCAGGAGCTGGAGATTGAACCTACAACGCTGACTGAAAGGCAGCACTGCTCTCCACTTGGCTACAGACACCTGTACAGAACCAGTGGCATAGTATGTTTATAAAAAGTCATAGTATAGCCTGTCAAAAACAGTCATAGTATAGCCTGTCGAAAAAAGTGAAAAACGGTCATAGTATAGCATGTCAAAAAAAGTCAAAAAACAGTCATAGTATATTATGTCGAAAACAGTCATAGTATAGCCTGTCGAAAACAGTCATTGTATAGAAAGTCGAAAAAAGTGAAAAACGGTCTTAGTATAGCATGTCGAAAAAAGTCAAAAAACAGTCATAGTATATTATGTCGAAAACAGCCATAGTATAGCCTGTTGAAAACAGTCATAGTATAGTCTGTCGAAAAAAGTGAAAAACGGTCATAGTATAGCATGTCGAAAAAAGTGAAAAAAACGGTCATAGTATAGCATGTCGAAAAAAGTCAAAAAACAGTCATAGTATATTATGTTGAAAACAGTCATAGTATAGCCTGTCGAAAACAGTCATGGTATAGAAAGTCTAAAAAAGTGAAAAACGGTTATAGTATAGCATGTCGAAAAAACACATAGACATTAGACAGAAAGAGCAGGAGCTGGGGATTGAACCTACAACCCTATGACTGAAAAGCAGCACTGCTCTCCACTTGGCTACAGACACCTGTACAGAACTAATGGCATAGTATGTTTATAAAAAGTCATAGTATAGCCTGTCGAAAACAGTCATAGTATAGCCTGTCGAAAAAAGTGAAAAACGGTCATAGTATAGCATGTCGAAAAAAGTAAAAAAACAGTCATAGTATAATATGTCAAAAACAGTCATAGTATAGCCTGTCGAAAACAGTCATAGTATAGCCCGTTGAAAAAAGTGAAAAACGGTCATAGTATATTATGTTGAAAACAGTCATAGTATAGCTTGTCGAAAACAGTCATGGTTTAGAAAGTCGAAAAAAGTGAAAAACGGTCATAGTATAGCATGTCGAAAAAAGTAAAAAAACAGTCATAGTATAATATGTCAAAAACAATCATAGTATAGCCTGTCGAAAACAGTCATAGTATAGCCTGTTGAAAAAAGTGAAAAACGGTCATAGTATAGCATGTCGAAAAAAGTGAAAAAAATGGTCATAGTATAGCATGTCAAAAAAAGTAAAAAAACAGTCATAGTATATTATGTTGAAAACAGTCATAGTATAGCTTGTCGAAAACAGTCATGGTTTAGAAAGTCGAAAAAAGTGAAAAACGGTCATAGTATAGCATGTCAAAAAAAGTCAAAAAACAGTCATAGTATATTATGTCGAACACAGCCATAGTATAGACTGTCGAAAACAGTCATAGTATAGCCCGTCGAAAACAGTCAGAGTATAGCCCGTCGAAAAAAGTGAAAAACGGTCATAGGATAGCATGTCAAAAAAAGTGAAAAAAACGGTGATAGTATAGCATGTCGAAAAAAGTCAAAAAACAGTCATAGTATATTATGTCGAAAACAGCCATAGTATAGCCTGTCGAAAACAGTCAGAGTATAGCCCGTCGAAAAAAGTGAAAAACGGTCATAGTATAGCATGTCAAAAAAAGTGAAAAAAACAGTCACAGTATTGCATGTCGAAAAAAGTCAAAAAACAGTCATAGTATAATATGTCAAAAACAGCCATAGTATAGCCTGTCAAAAACAGTCATAGTATAGCATGTCGAAAAAAGTGAAAAAAACGGTCATAGTATACTATGTCGAAAAAAGTCAAAAAACAGTCACAGTATATTAAGTTGAAAACAGTCATAGTATAGCCTGTCGAAAACAGTCATGGTATAGAAAGTCTAAAAAAATGAAAAACGATCATAGTATAGCATGTCGAAAAAATACATAGACATTAGACAGAAAGAGCAGGGGATTGAATCTACAACCCTATGACTGAAAGGCAGCACTGCTCTCCACTTAGCTACAGACACCTGTACAGAACCAATGGCCTAGTATGTTTATAAAAAGTCATAGTATAGCCTGTCGAAGACAGTCATGGTATAGCCTGTCGAAAAAAGTGAAAAACGGTCATAGTATAGCATGTCGAAAAAAGTAAAAAAACAGTCATAGTATAATATGTCGAAAACAATCATAGTATAGCCTGTCGAAAACAGTCATAGTATAGCCCGTTGAAAAAAGTGAAAAACGGTCATAGTATAGCATGTCGAAAAAAGTGAAAAAAATGGTCATAGTATAGCATGTCAAAAAAAGTAAAAAAACAGTCATAGTATATTATGTTGAAAACAGTCATAGTATAGCCTGTCGAAAACAGTTATGGTATAGAAAGTCTAAAAAAGTGAAAAACGGTCATAGTATAGCATGTCGAAAAAACACATAGACATTAGACAGAAAGAGCAGGAGCTGGAGATTGAACCTACAACCCTATGACTGAAAGGCAGCACTGCTCTCCACTTGGCTACAGACACCTGTACAGAACCAGTGGCATAGTATGTTTATAAAAAGTCATAGTATAGCCTGTCAAAAACAGTCATAGTATAGCCTGTCGAAAAAAGTGAAAAACGGTCTTAGTATAGCATGTCGAAAAAAGTCAAAAAACAGTCATAGTATATTATGTCGAAAACAGCCATAGTATAGCCTGTTGAAAACAGTCATAGTATAGTCCGTCGAAAAAAGTGAAAAACGGTCATAGTATAGCATGTCGAAAAAAGTGAAAAAAACGGTCATAGTATAGCATGTCGAAAAAAGTCAAAAAACAGTCATAGTATATTATGTCAAAAACAGCCATAGTATAGCCTGTTGAAAACAGTCATAGTATAGCCCGTCGAAAAAAGTGAAAAACGGTCATAGTATAGCATGTCGAAAAAAGTGAAAAAAACGGTCATAGTATAGCATGTCGAAAAAAGTCAAAAAACAGTCATAGTATAATATGTCAAAAACAGCCATAGTATAGCCTGTCAAAAACAGTCATAGTATAGCATGTCGAAAAAAGTGAAAAAAACGGTCATAGTATACTATGTCGAAAAAAGTCAAAAAACAGTCACAGTATATTAAGTTGAAAACAGTCATAGTATAGCCTGTCGAAAACAGTCATGGTATAGAAAGTCTAAAAAAGTGAAAAACGATCATAGTATAGCATGTCGAAAAAATACATAGACATTAGACAGAAAGAGCAGGGGATTGAATCTACAACCCTATGACTGAAAGGCAGCACTGCTCTCCACTTAGCTACAGACACCTGTACAGAACCAATGGCCTAGTATGTTTATAAAAAGTCATAGTATAGCCTGTCGAAGACAGTCATGGTATAGCCTGTCGAAAAAAGTGAAAAACGGTCATAGTATAGCATGTCGAAAAAAGTAAAAAAACAGTCATAGTATAATATGTCGAAAACAATCATAGTATAGCCTGTCGAAAACAGTCATAGTATAGCCCGTTGAAAAAAGTGAAAAACGGTCATAGTATAGCATGTCGAAAAAAGTGAAAAAAATGGTCATAGTATAGCATGTCAAAAAAAGTAAAAAAACAGTCATAGTATATTATGTTGAAAACAGTCATAGTATAGCTTGTCGAAAACAGTCATGGTTTAGAAAGTCGAAAAAAGTGAAAAACGGTCATAGTATAGCATGTCGAAAAAAGTCAAAAAACAGTCATAGTATATTATGTCGAAAACAGCCATAGTATAGACTGTCGAAAACAGTCATAGTATAGCCCGTCGAAAACAGTCAGAGTATAGCCCGTCGAAAAAAGTGAAAAACGGTCATAGTATAGCATGTCAAAAAAAGTGAAAAAAACAGTCATAGTATAGCATGTCGAAAAAAGTCAAAAAACAGTCATAGTATATTATGTCAAAAACAGCCATAGTATAGCCTGTCGAAAACAGTCATAGTATAGCCCGTCGAAAAAAGTGAAAAACGGTCATAGTATAGCATGTCGAAAAAAGTCAAAAAAAAGTCATAGTATATTATGTTGAAAACAGTCATAGTATAGCCTGTCGAAAACAGTTATGGTATAGAAAGTCTAAAAAAGTGAAAAACGGTCATAGTATAGCATGTCGAAAAAACACATAGACATTAGACAGAAAGAGCAGGAGCTGGAGATTGAACCTACAACCCTATGACTGAAAGGCAGCACTGCTCTCCACTTGGCTACAGACACCTGTACAGAACCAGTGGCATAGTATGTTTATAAAAAGTCATAGTATAGCCTGTCAAAAACAGTCATAGTATAGCCTGTCGAAAAAAGTGAAAAACGGTCTTAGTATAGCATGTCGAAAAAAGTCAAAAAACAGTCATAGTATATTATGTCGAAAACAGCCATAGTATAGCCTGTTGAAAACAGTCATAGTATAGTCCGTCGAAAAAAGTGAAAAACGGTCATAGTATAGCATGTCGAAAAAAGTGAAAAAAACAGTCATAGTATAGCATGTCGAAAAAAGTCAAAAAACAGTCATAGTATATTATGTCAAAAACAGCCATAGTATAGCCTGTTGAAAACAGTCATAGTATAGCCCGTCGAAAAAAGTGAAAAACGGTCATAGTATAGCATGTCGAAAAAAGTGAAAAAAACGGTCATAGTATAGCATGTCGAAAAAAGTCAAAAAACAGTCATAGTATATTATGTTGAAAACAGTCATAGTATAGACTGTCGAAAACAGTCATAGTATAGCACGTCGAAAACAGTCAGAGTATAGCCCGTCGAAAAAAGTGAAAAACGGACATAGTATAGCATGTCAAAAAAAGTCAGAAAACAGTCATAGTATATTATGTCAAAAACAGCCATAGTATAGCCTGTCGAAAACAGTCATAGTATAGCCTGTCGAAAAAAGTGAAAAACAGTCATAATATAGCCTGTCGAAAAAAGTGAAAAACAGTGATAGTATAGCATGTCAAAAAAAGTCAAAAAACAGTCATAGTATATTATGTCAAAAACAGCCATAGTATAGCTTGTCGAAAACAGTCATAGTATAGCCTGTCGAAAAAAGTGAAAAACAGTCATAATATAGCCTGTCGAAAAAAGTGAAAAACAGTGATAGTATAGCATGTCGAAAAAAGTCAAAAAACAGTCATAGTATATTATGTTGAAAACAGTCATAGTATAGCATGTCGAAAACAGTCATGGTATAGAAAGTCTAAAAAAGTGAAAAACGGTCATAGTATAGCATGTCGAAAAAACACATAGACATTAGACAGAAAGAGCAGGAGCTGGGGATTGAACCTACAACCCTATGACTGAAAGGCAGCACTGCTCTCCACTTGGCTACAGACACCTGTACAGAACCAATGGCATAGTATGTTTATAAAGAGTCATAGTATAGCCTGTCGAAAACAGTCATAGTATAGCCTGTCGAAAAAAGTGAAAAACGGTCATAGTATAGCATGTCGAAAAAAGTAAAAAAACAGTCATAGTATAATATGTCGAAAACAGTCATAGTATAGCCTGTCGAAAACAGTCATAGTATAGCCCGTTGAAAAAAGTGAAAAACGGTCATAGTATAGCATGTCGAAAAAAGTGAAAAAAATAGTCATAGTATAGCATGTCAAAAAAAGTAAAATAACAGTCATAGTATATTATCTTGAAAACAGTCATAGTATAGCTTGTCGAAAACAGTCATGGTTTAGAAAGTCGAAAAAAGTGAAAAACGGTCATAGTATAGCATGTCGAAAAAAGTCAAAAAACAGTCATAGTATATTATGTCAAAAACAGCCATAGTATAGACTGTCGAAAACAGTCATAGTATAGCCCGTCGAAAACAGTCAGAGTATAGCCCGTCGAAAAAAGTGAAAAACGGTCATAGTATAGCATGTCAAAAAAAGTGAAAAAAACAGTCATAGTATAGCATGTCGAAAAAAGTCAAAAAACAGTCATAGTATATTATGTCAAAAACAGCCATAGTATAGCCTGTCGAAAACAGTCATAGTATAGCCCGTCGAAAAAAGTGAAAAACGGTCATAGTATAGCATGTCGAAAAAAGTCAAAAAAAAGTCATAGTATATTATGTTGAAAACAGTCATAGTATAGCCTGTCGAAAACAGTTATGGTATAGAAAGTCTAAAAAAGTGAAAAACGGTCATAGTATAGCATGTCGAAAAAACACATAGACATTAGACAGAAAGAGCAGGAGCTGGAGATTGAACCTACAACCCTATGACTGAAAGGCAGCACTGCTCTCCACTTGGCTGCAGACACCTGTACAGAACCAGTGGCATAGTATGTTTATAAAAAGTCATAGTATAGCCTGTCAAAAACAGTCATAGTATAGCCTGTCGAAAAAAGTGAAAAACGGTCTTAGTATAGCATGTCGAAAAAAGTCAAAAAACAGTCATAGTATATTATGTCGAAAACAGCCATAGTATAGCCTGTTGAAAACAGTCATAGTATAGTCCGTCGAAAAAAGTGAAAAACGGTCATAGTATAGCATGTCGAAAAAAGTGAAAAAAACGGTCATAGTATAGCATGTCGAAAAAAGTCAAAAAACAGTCATAGTATATTATGTCAAAAACAGCCATAGTATAGCCTGTTGAAAACAGTCATAGTATAGCCCGTCAAAAAAAGTGAAAAACGGTCATAGTATAGCATGTCGAAAAAAGTGAAAAAAACGGTCATAGTATAGCATGTCGAAAAAAGTCAAAAAACAGTCATAGTATATTATGTTGAAAACAGTCATAGTATAGACTGTCGAAAACAGTCATAGTATAGCACGTCGAAAACAGTCAGAGTATAGCCCGTCGAAAAAAGTGAAAAACGGACATAGTATAGCATGTCAAAAAAAGTCAGAAAACAGTCATAGTATATTATGTCAAAAACAGCCATAGTATAGCCTGTCGAAAACAGTCATAGTATAGCCTGTCGAAAAAAGTGAAAAACAGTCATAATATAGCCTGTCGAAAAAAGTGAAAAACAGTGATAGTATAGCATGTCAAAAAAAGTCAAAAAACAGTCATAGTATATTATGTCAAAAACAGCCATAGTATAGCTTGTCGAAAACAGTCATAGTATAGCCTGTCGAAAAAAGTGAAAAACAGTCATAATATAGCCTGTCGAAAAAAGTGAAAAACAGTGATAGTATAGCATGTCGAAAAAAGTCAAAAAACAGTCATAGTATATTATGTTGAAAACAGTCATAGTATAGCATGTCGAAAACAGTCATGGTATAGAAAGTCTAAAAAAGTGAAAAACGGTCATAGTATAGCATGTCGAAAAAACACATAGACATTAGACAGAAAGAGCAGGAGCTGGGGATTGAACCTACAACCCTATGACTGAAAGGCAGCACTGCTCTCCACTTGGCTACAGACACCTGTACAGAACCAATGGCATAGTATGTTTATAAAGAGTCATAGTATAGCCTGTCGAAAACAGTCATAGTATAGCCTGTCGAAAAAAGTGAAAAACGGTCATAGTATAGCATGTCGAAAAAAGTAAAAAAACAGTCATAGTATAATATGTCGAAAACAGTCATAGTATAGCCTGTCGAAAACAGTCATAGTATAGCCCGTTGAAAAAAGTGAAAAACGGTCATAGTATAGCATGTCGAAAAAAGTGAAAAAAATAGTCATAGTATAGCATGTCAAAAAAAGTAAAATAACAGTCATAGTATATTATGTTGAAAACAGTCATAGTATAGCTTGTCGAAAACAGTCATGGTTTAGAAAGTCGAAAAAAGTGAAAAACGGTCATAGTATAGCATGTCGAAAAAAGTCAAAAAACAGTCATAGTATATTATGTCGAAAACAGCCATAGTATAGACTGTCGAAAACAGTCAGAGTATAGCCCGTCGAAAAAGTGAAAAACGGTCATAGTATAGCATGTCAAAAAAAGTGAAAAAAACGGTCATAGGATAGCATGTCGAAAAAAGTCAAAAAACAGTCATAGTATATTATGTCAAACACAGCCATAGTATAGCCTGTCGAAAACAGTCATAGTATAGCCCGTCGAAAAAAGTGAAAAACGGTCATAGTATAGCATGTCGAAAAAAGTCAAAAAACAGTCATAGTATATTATGTTGAAAACAGTCATAGTATAGCCTGTCGAAAACAGTTATGGTATAGAAAGTCTAAAAAAGTGAAAAACGGTCATAGTATAGCATGTCGAAAAAACACATAGACATTAGGCAGAAAGAGCAGGAGCTGGAGATTGAACCTACAACCCTATGACTGAAAGGCAGCACTTTTCTCCACTTGGCTACAGACACCTGTACAGAACCAGTGGCATAGTATGTTTATAAAAAGTCATAGTATAGCCTGTCAAAAACAGTCATAGTATAGCCTGTCGAAAAAAGTGAAAAACGGTCATAGTATAGCATGTCAAAAAAAGTCAAAAAACAGTCATAGTATATTATGTCGAAAACAGTCATAGTATAGCCTGTCGAAAACAGTCATTGTATAGAAAGTCGAAAAAAGTGAAAAACGGTCTTAGTATAGCATGTCGAAAAAAGTCAAAAAACAGTCATAGTATATTATGTCGAAAACAGCCATAGTATAGCCTGTTGAAAACAGTCATAGTATAGTCCGTCGAAAAAAGTGAAAAACGGTCATAGTATAGCATGTCGAAAAAAGTGAAAAAAACGGTCATAGTATAGCATGTCGAAAAAAGTCAAAAAACAGTCATAGTATATTATGTTGAAAACAGTCATAGTATAGCCTGTCGAAAACAGTCATGGTATAGAAAGTCTAAAAAAGTGAAAAACGGTTATAGTATAGCATGTCGAAAAAACACATAGACATTAGACAGAAAGAGCAGGAGCTGGAGATTGAACCTACAACCCTATGACTGAAAGGCAGCACTGCTCTCCACTTGGCTACAGACACCTGTACAGAACCAGTGGCATAGTATGTTTATAAAAAGTCATAGTATAGCCTGTCAAAAACAGTCATAGTATAGCCTGTCGAAAAAAGTGAAAAACGGTCTTAGTATAGCATGTCGAAAAAAGTCAAAAAACAGTCATAGTATATTATGTCGAAAACAGCCATAGTATAGCCTGTTGAAAACAGTCATAGTATAGTCCGTCGAAAAAAGTGAAAAACGGTCATAGTATAGCATGTCGAAAAAAGTGAAAAAAACGGTCATAGTATAGCATGTCGAAAAAAGTCAAAAAACAGTCATAGTATATTATGTCAAAAACAGCCATAGTATAGCCTGTTGAAAACAGTCATAGTATAGCCCGTCGAAAAAAGTGAAAAACGGTCATAGTATAGCATGTCGAAAAAAGTGAAAAAAACGGTCATAGTATAGCATGTCAAAAAAAGTGAAAAAAACAGTCATAGTATAGCATGTCGAAAAAAGTCAAAAAACAGTCATAGTATATTATGTCAAACACAGCCATAGTATAGCCTGTCGAAAACAGTCATAGTATAGCCCGTCGAAAAAAGTGAAAAACGGTCATAGTATAGCATGTCGAAAAAAGTCAAAAAACAGTCATAGTATATTATGTTGAAAACAGTCATAGTATAGCCTGTCGAAAACAGTTATGGTATAGAAAGTCTAAAAAAGTGAAAAACGGTCATAGTATAGCATGTCGAAAAAACACATAGACATTAGACAGAAAGAGCAGGAGCTGGAGATTGAACCTACAACGCTGACTGAAAGGCAGCACTGCTCTCCACTTGGCTACAGACACCTGTACAGAACCAGTGGCATAGTATGTTTATAAAAAGTCATAGTATAGCCTGTCAAAAACAGTCATAGTATAGCCTGTCGAAAAAAGTGAAAAACGGTCATAGTATAGCATGTCAAAAAAAGTCAAAAAACAGTCATAGTATATTATGTCGAAAACAGTCATAGTATAGCCTGTCGAAAACAGTCATTGTATAGAAAGTCGAAAAAAGTGAAAAACGGTCTTAGTATAGCATGTCGAAAAAAGTCAAAAAACAGTCATAGTATATTATGTCGAAAACAGCCATAGTATAGCCTGTTGAAAACAGTCATAGTATAGTCCGTCGAAAAAAGTGAAAAACGGTCATAGTATAGCATGTCGAAAAAAGTGAAAAAAACGGTCATAGTATAGCATGTCGAAAAAAGTCAAAAAACAGTCATAGTATATTATGTTGAAAACAGTCATAGTATAGCCTGTCGAAAACAGTCATGGTATAGAAAGTCTAAAAAAGTGAAAAACGGTTATAGTATAGCATGTCGAAAAAACACATAGACATTAGACAGAAAGAGCAGGAGCTGGGGATTGAACCTACAACCCTATGACTGAAAGGCAGCACTGCTCTCCACTTGGCTACAGACACCTGTACAGAACTAATGGCATAGTATGTTTATAAAAAGTCATAGTATAGCCTGTCGAAAACAGTCATAGTATAGCCTGTCGAAAAAAGTGAAAAACGGTCATAGTATAGCATGTCGAAAAAAGTAAAAAAACAGTCATAGTATAATATGTCAAAAACAGTCATAGTATAGCCTGTCGAAAACAGTCATAGTATAGCCCGTTGAAAAAAGTGAAAAACGGTCATAGTATATTATGTTGAAAACAGTCATAGTATAGCTTGTCGAAAACAGTCATGGTTTAGAAAGTCGAAAAAAGTGAAAAACGGTCATAGTATAGCATGTCGAAAAAAGTAAAAAAACAGTCATAGTATAATATGTCAAAAACAATCATAGTATAGCCTGTCGAAAACAGTCATAGTATAGCCTGTTGAAAAAAGTGAAAAACGGTCATAGTATAGCATGTCGAAAAAAGTGAAAAAAATGGTCATAGTATAGCATGTCAAAAAAAGTAAAAAAACAGTCATAGTATATTATGTTGAAAACAGTCATAGTATAGCTTGTCGAAAACAGTCATGGTTTAGAAAGTCGAAAAAAGTGAAAAACGGTAATAGTATAGCATGTCGAAAAAAGTGAAAAAAACGGTCATAGTATAGCATGTCGAAAAAAGTCAAAAAACAGTCATAGTATATTATGTTATAAACAGTCATAGTATAGACTGTCGAAAACAGTCAGAGTATAGCCCGTCGAAAAAAGTGAAAAACGGACATAGTATAGCATGTCAAAAAAAGTCAAAAAACAGTCATAGTATATTATGTCAAAAACAGCCATAGTATAGCCTGTCGAAAACAGTCATAGTATAGCCTGTCGAAAAAAGTGAAAAACAGTCATAATATAGCCTGTCGAAAAAAGTGAAAAACAGTGATAGTATAGCATGTCAAAAAAAGTCAAAAAACAGTCATAGTATATTATGTCAAAAACAGCCATAGTATAGCCTGTCGAAAACAGTCATAGTATAGCCTGTCGAAAAAAGTGAAAAACAGTCATAATATAGCCTGTCGAAAAAAGTGAAAAACAGTGATAGTATAGCATGTCGAAAAAAGTCAAAAAACAGTCATAGTATATTATGTTGAAAACAGTCATAGTATAGCCTGTCGAAAACAGTCATGGTATAGAAAGTCTAAAAAAGTGAAAAACGGTCATAGTATAGCATGTCGAAAAAACACATAGACATTAGACAGAAAGAGCAGGAGCTGGGGATTGAACCTACAACCCTATGACTGAAAGGCAGCACTGCTCTCCACTTGGCTACAGACACCTGTACAGATCCAATGGCATAGTATGTTTATAAAGAGTCATAGTATAGCCTGTCGAAAACAGTCATAGTATAGCCTGTCGAAAAAAGTGAAAAACGGTCATAGTATAGCATGTCGAAAAAAGTAAAAAAACAGTCATAGTATAATATGTCGAAAACAGTCATAGTATAGCCTGTCGAAAACAGTCATAGTATAGCCCGTTGAAAAAAGTGAAAAAAGGTCATAGTATATTATGTTGAAAACAGTCATAGTATAGCTTGTCGAAAACAGTCATGGTTTAGAAAGTCGAAAAAAGTGAAAAACGGTCATAGTATAGCATGTCGAAAAAAGTAAAAAAACAGTCATAGTATAATATGTCAAAAACAATCATAGTATAGCCTGTCGAAAACAGTCATAGTATAGCCTGTTGAAAAAAGTGAAAAACGGTCATAGTATAGCATGTCGAAAAAAGTGAAAAAAATGGTCATAGTATAGCATGTCAAAAAAATTAAAAAAAACAGTCATAGTATATTATGTTGAAAACAGTCATAGTATAGCTTGTCGAAAACAGTCATGGTTTAGAAAGTCGAAAAAAGTGAAAAACGGTCATAGTATAGCATGTCGAAAAAAGTAAAAAAACAGTCATAGTATATTATGTCGAAAACAGCCATAGTATAGACTGTCAAAAACAGTCATAGTATAGCCCGTCGAAAACAGTCAGAGTATAGCCCGTCGAAAAAAGTGAAAAACGGTCATAGTATAGCATGTCAAAAAAAGTGAAAAAAAACGGTCATAGTATAGCATGTCGAAGAAAGTCAAAAAACAGTCATAGTATATTATGTCAAAAACAGCCATAGTATAGCCTGTCGAAAACAGTCATAGTATAGCCCGTCGAAAAAAGTGAAAAACGGTCATAGTATAGCATGTCGAAAAAAGTCAAAAAACAGTCATAGTATATTATGTTGAAAACAGTCATAGTATAGCCTGTCAAAAACAGTCATGGTATAGAAAGTCTAAAAAAGTGAAAAACGGTCATAGTATAGCATGTCGAAAAAACACATAGACATTAGACAGAATGAGCAGGAGCTGGGGATTGAACCTACACCCCTATGACTGAAAGGCAGCACTGCTCTCCACTTGGCTACAGAAACCTGTACAGAACCAGTGGCATAGTATGTTTATAAAAAGTCATAGTATAGCCTGTCAAAAACAGTCATAGTATAGCCTGTCGAAAAAAGTGAAAAACGGTCATAGTATAGCATGTCAAAAAAAGTCAAAAAACAGTCATAGTATATTATGTCGAAAACAGCCATAGTATAGCCTGTTGAAAACAGTCATAGTATAGTCCGTCGAAAAAAGTGAAAAACGGTCATAGTATAGCATGTCGAAAAAAGTGAAAAAAACGGTCATAGTATAGCATGTCGAAAAAAGTCAAAAAACAGTCATAGTATATTATGTTGAAAACAGTCATAGTATAGCCTGTCGAAAACAGTCATGGTATAGAAAGTCTAAAAAAGTGAAAAACGGTTATAGTATAGCATGTCGAAAAAACACATAGACATTAGACAGAAAGAGCAGGAGCTGGGGATTGAACCTACAACCCTATGACTGAAAGGCAGCACTGCTCTCCACTTGGCTACAGACACCTGTACAGAACTAATGGCATAGTATGTTTATAAAAAGTCATAGTATAGCCTGTCGAAAACAGTCATAGTATAGCCTGTCGAAAAAAGTGAAAAACGGTCATAGTATAGCATGTCGAAAAAAGTAAAAAAACAGTCATAGTATAATATGTCAAAAACAGTCATAGTATAGCCTGTCGAAAACAGTCATAGTATAGCCCGTTGAAAAAAGTGAAAAACGGTCATAGTATATTATGTTGAAAACAGTCATAGTATAGCTTGTCGAAAACAGTCATGGTTTAGAAAGTCGAAAAAAGTGAAAAACGGTCATAGTATAGCATGTCGAAAAAAGTAAAAAAACAGTCATAGTATAATATGTCAAAAACAATCATAGTATAGCCTGTCGAAAACAGTCATAGTATAGCCTGTTGAAAAAAGTGAAAAACGGTCATAGTATAGCATGTCGAAAAAAGTGAAAAAAATGGTCATAGTATAGCATGTCAAAAAAAGTAAAAAAACAGTCATAGTATATTATGTTGAAAACAGTCATAGTATAGCTTGTCGAAAACAGTCATGGTTTAGAAAGTCGAAAAAAGTGAAAAACGGTAATAGTATAGCATGTCGAAAAAAGTGAAAAAAACGGTCATAGTATAGCATGTCGAAAAAAGTCAAAAAACAGTCATAGTATATTATGTTATAAACAGTCATAGTATAGACTGTCGAAAACAGTCAGAGTATAGCCCGTCGAAAAAAGTGAAAAACGGACATAGTATAGCATGTCAAAAAAAGTCAAAAAACAGTCATAGTATATTATGTCAAAAACAGCCATAGTATAGCCTGTCGAAAACAGTCATAGTATAGCCTGTCGAAAAAAGTGAAAAACAGTCATAATATAGCCTGTCGAAAAAAGTGAAAAACAGTGATAGTATAGCATGTCAAAAAAAGTCAAAAAACAGTCATAGTATATTATGTCAAAAACAGCCATAGTATAGCCTGTCGAAAACAGTCATAGTATAGCCTGTCGAAAAAAGTGAAAAACAGTCATAATATAGCCTGTCGAAAAAAGTGAAAAACAGTGATAGTATAGCATGTCGAAAAAAGTCAAAAAACAGTCATAGTATATTATGTTGAAAACAGTCATAGTATAGCCTGTCGAAAACAGTCATGGTATAGAAAGTCTAAAAAAGTGAAAAACGGTCATAGTATAGCATGTCGAAAAAACACATAGACATTAGACAGAAAGAGCAGGAGCTGGGGATTGAACCTACAACCCTATGACTGAAAGGCAGCACTGCTCTCCACTTGGCTACAGACACCTGTACAGATCCAATGGCATAGTATGTTTATAAAGAGTCATAGTATAGCCTGTCGAAAACAGTCATAGTATAGCCTGTCGAAAAAAGTGAAAAACGGTCATAGTATAGCATGTCGAAAAAAGTAAAAAAACAGTCATAGTATAATATGTCGAAAACAGTCATAGTATAGCCTGTCGAAAACAGTCATAGTATAGCCCGTTGAAAAAAGTGAAAAAAGGTCATAGTATATTATGTTGAAAACAGTCATAGTATAGCTTGTCGAAAACAGTCATGGTTTAGAAAGTCGAAAAAAGTGAAAAACGGTCATAGTATAGCATGTCGAAAAAAGTAAAAAAACAGTCATAGTATAATATGTCAAAAACAATCATAGTATAGCCTGTCGAAAACAGTCATAGTATAGCCTGTTGAAAAAAGTGAAAAACGGTCATAGTATAGCATGTCGAAAAAAGTGAAAAAAATGGTCATAGTATAGCATGTCAAAAAAATTAAAAAAAACAGTCATAGTATATTATGTTGAAAACAGTCATAGTATAGCTTGTCGAAAACAGTCATGGTTTAGAAAGTCGAAAAAAGTGAAAAACGGTCATAGTATAGCATGTCGAAAAAAGTAAAAAAACAGTCATAGTATATTATGTCGAAAACAGCCATAGTATAGACTGTCAAAAACAGTCATAGTATAGCCCGTCGAAAACAGTCAGAGTATAGCCCGTCGAAAAAAGTGAAAAACGGTCATAGTATAGCATGTCAAAAAAAGTGAAAAAAAACGGTCATAGTATAGCATGTCGAAGAAAGTCAAAAAACAGTCATAGTATATTATGTCAAAAACAGCCATAGTATAGCCTGTCGAAAACAGTCATAGTATAGCCCGTCGAAAAAAGTGAAAAACGGTCATAGTATAGCATGTCGAAAAAAGTCAAAAAACAGTCATAGTATATTATGTTGAAAACAGTCATAGTATAGCCTGTCAAAAACAGTCATGGTATAGAAAGTCTAAAAAAGTGAAAAACGGTCATAGTATAGCATGTCGAAAAAACACATAGACATTAGACAGAATGAGCAGGAGCTGGGGATTGAACCTACACCCCTATGACTGAAAGGCAGCACTGCTCTCCACTTGGCTACAGAAACCTGTACAGAACCAGTGGCATAGTATGTTTATAAAAAGTCATAGTATAGCCTGTCAAAAACAGTCATAGTATAGCATGTCGAAAAAAGTGAAAAACGGTCATAGTATAGCATGTCGAAAAAAGTCAAAAAACAGTCATAGTATATTATGTTGAAAACAGTCATAGTATAGCCTGTCGAAAACAGTCATGGTATAGAAAGTCGAAAAAAGTGAAAAACGGTGTTAGTATAGCATGTCGAAAAAAGTCAAAAAACAGTCATAGTATATTATGTCGAAAACAGCCATAGTATAGCCTGTTGAAAACAGTCATTGTATAGCCCGTCGAAAAAAGTGAAAAACGGTCATAGTATAGCATGTCGAAAAAAGTGAAAAAAACGGTCATAGTATAGCATGTCGAAAAAAGTCAAAAAACAGTCATAGTATATTATGTTGAAAACAGTCATAGTATAGACTGTCGAAAACAGTCATAGTATAGCCCGTCGAAAACAGTCAGAGTATAGCCCGTCGAAAAAAGTGAAAAACGGACATAGTATAGCATGTCAAAAAAAGTCAAAAAACAGTCATAGTATATTATGTCAAAAACAGCCATAGTATAGCCTGTCGAAAACAGTCATAGTATAGCCTGTCGAAAAAAGTGAAAAACAGTCATAATATAGCCTGTCGAAAAAAGTGAAAAACAGTGATAGTATAGCATGTCAAAAAAAGTCAAAAAACAGTCATAGTATATTATGTCAAAAACAGACATAGTATAGCCTGTCGAAAACAGTCATAGTATAGCCTGTCGAAAAAAGTGAAAAACAGTCATAATATAGTCTGTCGAAAAAAGTGAAAAACAGTGATAGTATAGCATGTCGAAAAAAGTCAAAAAACAGTCATAGTATATTATGTTGAAAACAGTCATAGTATAGCCTGTCGAAAACAGTCAAGGTATAGAAAGTCTAAAAAAGTGAAAAACGGTCATAGTATAGCATGTCGAAAAAACACATAGACATTAGACAGAAAGAGCAGGGGATTGAACCTACAACCCTATGACTGAAAGGCAGCACTGCTCTCCACTTGGCTACAGACACCTGTACAGAACCAGTGGCATAGTATTTTTATAAAAAGTCATAGTATAGCCTGTCAAAAACAGTCATAGTGTAGCATGTCGAAAAAAAGTGAAAAACGGTCATAGTATAGCATGTCAAAAAATAGTCAAAAAACAGTCATAGTATATTATGTCGAAAACAGTCATAGTATAGCCTGTCGAAAACAGTCATTGTATAGAAAGTCGAAAAAAGTGAAAAACGGTCTTAGTATAGCATGTCGAAAAAAGTCAAAAAACAGTCATAGTATATTATGTCGAAAACAGCCATAGTATAGCCTGTTGAAAACAGTCATAGTATAGTCCGTCGAAAAAAGTGAAAAACGGTCATAGTATAGCATGTCGAAAAAAGTGAAAAAAACGGTCATAGTATAGCATGTCGAAAAAAGTCAAAAAACAGTCATAGTATATTATGTTGAAAACAGTCATAGTATAGCCTGTCGAAAACAGTCATGGTATAGAAAGTCTAAAAAAGTGAAAAACGGTCATAGTATAGCATGTCGAAAAAACACATAGACATTAGACAGAAAGAGCAGGAGCTGGGGATTGAACCTACAACCCTATGACTGAAAGGCAGCACTGCTCTCCACTTGGCTACAGACACCTGTACAGAACTAATGGCATAGTATGTTTATAAAAAGTCATAGTATAGCCTGTCGAAAACAGTCATAGTATAGCCTGTCGAAAAAAGTGAAAAACAGTCATAGTATAGCATGTCGAAAAAAGTAAAAAAACAGTCATAGTATAATATGTCGAAAACAGTCATAGTATAGCCTGTCGAAAACAGTCATAGTATAGCCCGTTGAAAAAGTGAAAAACGGTCATAGTATATTATGTTGAAAACAGTCATAGTATAGCTTGTCGAAAACAGTCATGGTTTAGAAAGTCGAAAAAAGTGAAAAACGGTCATAGTATAGCATGTCGAAAAAAGTAAAAAAACAGTCATAGTATAATATGTCGAAAACAATCATAGTATAGCCTGTCGAAAACAGTCATAGTATAGCCTGTTGAAAAAAGTGAAAAACGGTCATTGTATAGCATGTCGAAAAAAGTGAAAAAAATGGTCATAGTACAGCATGTCGAAAAAAGTCAAAAAACAGACATAGTATATTATGTCGAAAACAGCCATAGTATAGCCTGTCGAAAAAAGCGAAAAACGGTCATAGTATAGCATGTCGAAAAAGTCAAAAAACAGTCATAGTATATTATGTCGAAAACAGCCATAGTATAGCCTGTCGAAAACAGTCATAATATAGCCTCTCGAAAAAAGTGAAAAATGGTCATATTATAGCATGTCGAAAAAAGTGAAAAAAGGTCATAGTATAGCATGTCGAAAAAAGCAAAAAAACAGTCATAGTATATTATGTCGAAAACAGTCATAGTATAGCCTGTCGAAAACAGTCATGGTATAGAAAGTCAAAAAAAGTGAAAAAAACGGTCATAGTATAGCATGTCGAAAAAATTCAAAAAACAATCATAGTATATTATGTCGAAAACAGCCATAGTATAGCCTGTCGAAAACAGTCAGAGTATAGAAAGTCGAAAAAAGTCAAAAACGGTCATAGTATAGCATGTTGAAAAAAGTGAAAAATGGTCATAGTATAGCATGTCGAAAAAAGTAAAAAAACAGTCACAGTATATTACGTTAAAAACAGTCATGGTATAGCCTGTCGAAAACAGTCATAGTACAGCCTGTCGAAAAAAGTGAAAAACGGTCATAGTATAGCATGTCGAAAAAAGTCAAAAAACGGTCATAGTATATTATGTTGAAAACAGTCATAGTATAGCCTGTCGAAAACAGTCATGGTATAGAAAGTCGAAAAAAGTGAAAAACGGTCATAGTATAGCATGTCGAAAAAGTCAAAAAACAGTCATAGTATATTATGTCGAAAACAGCCATAGTATAGCCTGTCGAAAACAGTCATGGTATAGAAAGTCGAAAAAAATCAGAAACGGTCATAGTATAGCCTGTCGAAAACATTCAAGGTATAGAAAGTCGAAAAAAATGAAAAACGGTCATAGTATAGCATGTCGAAAAAAGTACAAAAACAGTCATGCTATATTATGTGGAAAACAGTCATAGTATAGCCTGTCGAAAACAGTCATATTAAAGCCTGTCGAAAACAGTCATGGTATAGAAAGTCGAAAAAAGTGAAAAACGGTCATAGTATAGCATGTCGAAAAAAGTCAAAAAACAGTCATAGTATATTATGTCGAAAACAGCCATAGTATAGCCTGTCGAAAACAGCCATAGTATAGCCTGTCGAAAACAGTCAGAGTATAGCCCGTCGA
Source organism: Cebidichthys violaceus (assembly GCF_023349555.1). Classification (NCBI taxonomy): domain Eukaryota; kingdom Metazoa; phylum Chordata; class Actinopteri; order Perciformes; family Stichaeidae; genus Cebidichthys; species Cebidichthys violaceus. Next base: position 23,307,719 of record NW_027176262.1, on the reverse strand, counting down.
AAAAAGTGAAAAACAGTCATAGTATAGCATGTCAAAAAAAGTGGAAAAAAACGGTAATAGTATAGCATGTCAAAAAAAGTCAAAAAACAGTCATAGTATATTATGTCGACAACAGCCATAGTATAGCCTGTCGAAAACAGTCATAGTATAGCCCGTCGAAAAAAGTGAAAAAAACGGTCATAGTATAGCATGTCGAAAAAAGTCAAAAAACAGTTGTATATTATATTGAAAAGAGTCATAGTATAGCCTGTCGAAAACAGTCATGGTATAGAAAGTCTAAAAAAGTGAAAACGGTCATAGTATAGCATGTCGAAAAAACACATAGACAATAGACATAAACAGCAGGAGCTGGGGATTGAACCTACAACCCTATGACTGAAAGGCAGCACTGCTCTCCACTTGGTTACAGACACCTGTAGAGAACCAATGGCATAGTATGTTTATAAAAAGTCATAGTATAGCCTGTCAAAAACAGTCATGGTATAGAAAGTAAAAAAAAAAGAAAAACGGTCATAGTATAGCATGTCGAAAAAAGTCAAAAAACAGTCATAGTATAATATGTCGAAAACAATCATAGTATAGCCTTTCGAAAACAGTCATAGTATAGTCCGTTGAAAAAAGTGAAAAACGGTCATAGTATAGCATGTCGAAAAAAGTGAAAAAAATGGTCATAGTATATTATGTCGAAAACAGCCATAGTATAGACTGTCGAAAACAGTCAGAGTATAGCATGTCGAAAAAAGTCAAAAAACAGTCATAGTATATTATGTCAAAAACAGCCATAGTATAGCCTGTCGAAAACAGTCAGAGTATAGCCTGTCGAAAAAAGTGAAAAACGGTCATAGTATAGCATGTCAAAAAAAGTGAAAAAAACAGTCATAGTATAGCATGTCGAAAAAAGTCAAAAAACAGTCATAGTATATTATGTCAAAAACAGCCATAGTATAGCCTGTCGAAAACAGTCATAGTATAGCCCGTCGAAAAAAGTGAAAAACGGTCATAGTATAGCATGTCGAAAAAAGTCAAAAAACAGTCATAGTATATTATGTTGAAAACAGTCATAGTATAGCCTGTCGAAAACAGTCATGGTATAGAAAGTCTAAAAAAGTGAAAAACGGTCATAGTATAGCATGTCGAAAAAACACATAGACATTAGACAGAAAGAGCAGGAGCTGGGGATTGAACCTACAACCCTATGACTGAAAGGCAGCACTGCTCTCCACTTGGCTACAGACACCTGTACAGAACCAGTGGCATAGTATGTTTATAAAAAGTCATAGTATAGCCTGTCAAAAACAGTCATAGTATAGCCTGTCGAAAAAAGTGAAAAACGGTCATAGTATAGCATGTCAAAAAAAGTCAAAAAACAGTCATAGTATATTATGTCGAAAACAGTCATGGTATAGCCTGTCGAAAACAGTCATTGTATAGAAAGTCGAAAAAAGTGAAAAACGGTCTTAGTATAGCATGTCGAAAAAAGTCAAAAAACAGTCATAGTATATTATGTCAAAAACAGCCATAGTATAGCCTGTTGAAAACAGTCATAGTATAGCCCGTCGAAAAAAGTGAAAAAAGGTCATAGTATAGCATGTCGAAAAAAGTGAAAAAAACGGTCATAGTATAGCATGTCGAAAAAAGTCAAAAAACAGTCATAGTATATTATGTTGAAAACAGTCATAGTATAGCCTGTCGAAAACAGTCATGGTATAGAAAGTCGAAAAAAATGAAAAACGGTCATAGAAAATCATGTCGAAAAAAGTAAAAGAACAGTCATAGTATATTATGTTGAAAACAGTCATAGTATAGCCTGTCGAAATCAGTCATGGTATAGAAAGTCGAAAAAAGTCAAAAAACAGTCATAGTATATTATGTCGAAAACAGCCATAGTATAGCCTGTCGAAAACAGTCAGAGTATAGCCCGTCGAAAAAAGTGAAAAACGGTCATAGTATAGCATATCAAAAAAAGTGAAAAACGGTGATAGTATAGCATGTCGAAAAAAGTAAAAAAACAGTCATAGTATAATATGTCGAAAACAGTCATAGTATAGCCTGTCGAAAACAGTCATAGTATAGCCTGTTGAAAAAAGTGAAAAAAGGTCAAAGTATAGCATGTCGAAAAAAGTGAAAAAAATGGTCATAGTATAGCATGTCAAAAAAAGTAAAAAAACAGTCATAGTATATTATGTTGAAAACAGTCATAGTATAGCTTGTCGAAAACAGTCATGGTTTAGAAAGTCGAAAAAAGTGAAAAACGGTCATAGTATAGCATGTCGAAAAAAGTAAAAAAACTGTCATAGTATATTATGTCGAAAACAGCAATAGTATAGCCCGTCGAAAACAGTCAGAGTATAGCCCGTCGAAAACAGTCAGAGTATAGCCCGTCGAAAACAGTCAGAGTATAGCCCGTCGAAAACAGTCAGAGTATAGCCCGTCGAAAAAAGTGAAAAACGGTCATAGTATAGCATGTCAAAAAAAGTGAAAAAAACGGTCATAGTATAGCATGTCGAAGAAAGTAAAAAAACAGTCATAGTATATTATGTCAAAAACAGCCATAGTATAGCCTGTCGAAAACAGTCAGAGTATAGCCCGTCGAAAAAAGTGAAAAACGGTCATAGTATAGCATGTCAAAAAAAGTGAAAAAAACGGTCACAGTATAGCATGTCGAAAAAAGTCAAAAAACAGTCATAGTATATTATGTCAAAAACAGTCATAGTATAGCCTGTCGAAAACAGTCATAGTATAGCCCGTCGAAAAAAGTGAAAAACGGTCATAGTATATTATGTTGAAAACAGTCATAGTATAGCCTGTCAAAAACAGTCATGGTATAGAAAGTCTAAAAAAGTGAAAAACGGTCATAGTATAGCATGTCGAAAAAACACATAGACATTAGACAGAAAGAGCAGGAGCTGGGGATTGAACCTACAACCCTATGACTGAAAGGCAGCACTGCTCTGCACTTGACTACAGACACCTGTACAGAAACAATGGCATAGTATGTTTATAAAAAGTCATAGTATAGCCTGTCGAAAACAGTCATAGTATAGCCTGTCGAAAAAAGTGAAAAACGGTCATAGTATAGCATGTCGAAAAAGCCAAAAAACAGTCATAGTATATTATCTCGAAAACAGCCATAGTATAGCCTGTTGAAAACAGTCATGGTATAGAAAGTCAAAAAAAATCAGAAACGGTCATAGTATAGCCTGTCGAAAACAGTCAAGGTATAGAAAGTCGAAAAAAATGTCATAGTATAGCATGTCGAAAAAAGTACAAAAACAGTCATGCTATATTATGTCGAAAACAGCCATAGTATAGCCTGTTGAAAACAGTCAAGGTATAGAAAGTCGAAAAAAATGTCATAGTATAGCATGTCGAAAAAAGTACAAAAACAGTCATGCTATATTATGTCGAAAACAGTCATAGTATAGCCTGTCGAAAACAGTCATAGTATAGCCTGTCGAAAACAGTCATAGTATAGCCTGTCGAAAAAAGTCAAAAACGGTCATAGTATAGCATGTCGAAAAAAGTCAAAAAAAGTCACAGTATATTATGTCAAAAACAATCATGGTATAGCCTTTCGAAAACAGTCATAATCTAACCTGTCGAAAAAAGTGAAAAAGGGTCATATTTTTGCAAGTCGAAAAAACACATAGACATTAGACAGAAAGAGTAGGAGCTGGGGATTGAACCTAAAACCCTATGACTGAAAGGCAGCACTGCTCTCCACTTGGCTACAGACACCTGTAGAGAACCAATGGCATAGTATGTTTATAAAAAGTCATAGTATAGCCTGTCAAAAACAGTCATAGTATAGCCTGTCGAAAAAAGTGAAAAACGGTAATAGTATAGCATGTCAAAAAAAGTAAAAAAACAGTCATAGTATATTATTTCGAAAACAGTCATAGTATAGCCTGTCGAAAACAGTCATGGTATAGAAAGTCAAAATAAGTGAAAAAAACGGTCATAGTATAGCATGTCGAAAAAAGTGAAAAACGGTCATAGTATAGCGTGTCAAAAAAAGTCAAAAAACAGTCATAGTATATTATGTCGAAAACAGTCATAGTATAGCCTGTTGAAAACAGTCATTGTATAGAAAGTCGAAAAAAGTGAAAAACGGTCTTAGTATAGCATGTCGAAAAAAGTCAAAAAACAGTCATAGTATATTATGTCGAAAACAGCCATAGTATAGCCTGTTGAAAACAGTCATTGTATAGCCCGTCGAAAAAAGTGAAAAACGGTCATAGTATAGCATGTCGAAAAAAGTGAAAAAAACTGTCATAGTATAGCATGTCGAAAAAAGTCAAAAAACAGTCATAGTATATTATGTTGAAAACAGTCATAGTATAGCCTGTCGAAAACAGTCATGGTATAGAAAGTCGAAAAAAGTGAAAAACGGTCTTAGTATAGCATATCGAAAAAAGTCAAAAAACAGTCATAGTATATTATGTCGAAAACAGCCATAGTATAGCCTGTTGAAAACAGTCATTATATAGCCCGTCGAAAAAAGTGAAAAACGGTCATAGTATAGCATGTCGAAAAAAGTGAAAAAAAAGGTCATAGTATAGCATGTCGAAAAAAGTCAAAAAACAGTCATAGTATATTATGTTGAAAACAGTCATAGTATAGCCTGTCGAAAACAGTCATGGGAGAGAAAGTCTAAAAAAGTGAAAAACGGTCATAGTATAGCATGTCGAAAAAACACATAGACATTAGACAGAAAGAGCAGGAGCTGGGGATTGAACCTACAACCCTATGACTGAAAGGCAGCACTGCTCTCCACTTGGCTACAGACACCTGTACAGAAACAATGGCATAGTATGTTTATAAAAAGTCATAGTATAGCCTGTCGAAAACAGTCATAGTATAGCCTGTCGAAAAAAGTGAAAAACGGTCATAGTATAGCATGTCGAAAAAGCCAAAAAACAGTCATAGTATATTATGTCGAAAACAGCCATAGTATAGCCTGTTGAAAACAGTCAAGGTATAGAAAGTCGAAAAAAATGTCATAGTATAGCATGTCGAAAAAAGTACAAAAACAGTCATGCTATATTATGTCGAAAACAGTCATAGTATAGCCTGTCGAAAACAGTCATAGTATAGCCTGTCGAAAAAAGTCAAAAACGGTCATAGTATAGCATGTCGAAAAAAGTAAAAAAAAGTCACAGTATATTATGTCAAAAACAATCATGGTATAGCCTTTCGAAAACAGTCATAATCTAACCTGTCGAAAAAAGTGAAAAAGGGTCATATTTTTGCATGTCGAAAAAACACATAGACATTAGACAGAAAGAGTAGGAGCTGGGGATTGAACCTAAAACCCTATGACTGAAAGGCAGCACTGCTCTCCACTTGGCTACAGACACCTGTAGAGAACCAATGGCATAGTATGTTTATAAAAAGTCATAGTATAGCCTGTCAAAAACAGTCATAGTATAGCCTGTCGAAAAAAGTGAAAAACGGTAATAGTATAGCATGTCAAAAAAAGTAAAAAAACAGTCATAGTATATTATTTCGAAAACAGTCATAGTATAGCCTGTCGAAAACAGTCATGGTATAGAAAGTCGAAAAAAGTGAAAAACGGTCATAGTATAGCATGTCGAAAAAGTCAAAAAACAGTCATAGTATATTATGTCGAAAACAGCCATAGTATAGCCTGTCGAAAACAGTCATGGTATAGAAAATGGAAAAAAATCAAAAACGGTCATAGTATAGCCTGTCGAAAACAGTCATGGTATAGAAAGTCAAAAAAAATGAAAAATGGTCATAGTATAGCATGTCGAAAAAAGTAAAAAAACAGTCATGCTATATTATGTCGAAAACAGTCATAGTATAGCCTGTCGAAAACAATCATAGTATAGCCCGTTGAAAAAAGTGAAAAACGGTCATAGTATAGCATGTCGAAAAAAGTGAAAAAAATGGTCATAGTATAGCATGTCGAAAAAGTAAAAAAAATTTCATAGTATATTATGTTGAAAACAGTCATAGTATAGCTTGTCGAAAACAGTCATGGTTTAGAAAGTCAAAAAAAGTGAAAAACGGTCATAGTATAGCATGTCAAAAAAAGTGAAAAAAACGGTCATAGTATAGCATGTCGAAAAAAGTCAAAAAACAGTCATAGTATATTATGTCAAAAACAGCCATAGTATAGCCTGTCGAAAACAGTCAGAGTATAGCCCGTCGAAAAAAGTGAAAAACGGTCATAGTATAGCATGTCGAAAAAAGTTAAAAAACAGTCATAGTATATTATGTCAAAAACAGCCATAGTATAGCCTGTCGAAAACAGTCATAGTATAGCATGTCAAAAAATGTGAAAAAAACAGTCATAGTGTAGCATGTCGAAAAAAGTCAAAAAACAGTCATAGTATATTAAGTTGAAAACAGCCATAGTATAGCCTGTCGAAAACAGTCATGGTATAGAAAGTCTAAAAAAGTGAAAAACGGTCATAGTATAGCATGTCGAAAAAAGTAAAAAAACAGTCATAGTATAATATGTTGAAAACAGTCATAGTATAGCTTGTCAAAAACAGTCATAGTATAGCCCGTTGAAAAAAGTGAAAAACGGTCATAGTATAGCATGTCGAAAAAAGTGAAAAAAATGGTCATAGTATAGCATGTCGAAAAAAGTCAAAAAACAGTCATAGTATATTATGTTGAAAACAGTCATAGTATAGCCTGTCGAAAACAGTCATGGTTTAGAAAGTCGAAAAAAGTGAAAAATGGTCATAGTATAGCATGTCAAAAAAAGTCAAAAAACAGTCATAGTATATTATGTTGAAAACGGTCATAGTATAGCCTGTCGAAAACAGTCATGGTTTAGAAAGTCGAAAAAAGTGAAAAACGGTCATAGTATAGCATGTCGAAAAAGTCAAAAAACAGTCATAGTATATTATGTCGAAAACAGCCATAGTATAGCCTGTCGAAAACAGTCATGGTATAGAAAGTCGAAAAAAATCAAAAACGGTCATAGTATAGCCTGTCGAAAACAGTCATGGTATAAAAAGTAAAAAAAAATGAAAAATGGTCATAGTATAGCATGTCGAAAAAAGTAAAAAAACAGTCATGCTATATTATGTCGAAAACAGTCATAGTATAGCCTGTCGAAAACAGTCATAGTATAGCCCGTTGAAAAAAGTGAAAAACGGTCATAGTATAGCATGTCGAAAAAAGTGAAAAGAATGGTCATAGTATAGCATGTCGAAAAAAGTAAAAAAACAGTCATAGTATATTATGTTGAAAACAGTCATAGTATAGCTTGTCGAAAACAGTCATGGTTTAGAAAGTCAAAAAAAGTGAAAAACGGTCATAGTATAGCATGTCAAAAAAAGTGAAAAAAACGGTCATAGTATAGCATGTCGAAAAAAGTCAAAAAACAGTCATAGTATATTATGTCAAAAACAGCCATAGTATAGCCTGTCGAAAACAGTCAGAGTATAGCCTGTCGAAAAAAGTGAAAAACGGTCATAGTATAGCATGTCAAAAAAAGTGAAAAAAACGGTCATAGTATAGCATGTCGAAAAAAGTTAAAAAACAGTCATAGTATATTATGTCAAAAACAGCCATAGTATAGCCTGTCGAAAACAGTCATAGTATAGCATGTCAAAAAATGTGAAAAAAACAGTCATAGTATAGCATGTCGAAAAAAGTCAAAAAACAGTCATAGTATATTAAGTTGAAAACAGTCATAGTATAGCCTGTCGAAAACAGTCATAGTATAGCCCGTTGAAAAAGTGAAAAACGGTCATAGTATAGCATGTCGAAAAAAGTGAAAAAAATGGTCATAGTATAGCATGTCGAAAAAAGTAAAAAAACAGTCATAGTATATTATGTTGAAAACAGTCATAGTATAGCCTGTCGAAAACAGTCATGGTTTAGAAAGTTGAAAAAAGTGAAAAATGGTCATAGTATAGTATGTTGAAAAAAGTCAAAAAACAGTCATAGCATATTATGTTGAAAACGGTCATAGTATAGCCTGTCGAAAACAGTCATGGTTTAGAAAGTCGAAAAAAGTGAAAAACGGTCATAGTATAGCATGTCGAAAAATGTCAAAAAACAGTCATAGTATATTATGTCGAAAACAGCCATAGTATAGACTGTCGAAAACAGTCATAGTATAGCCTGTCGAAAACAGTCATAGGATAGCATGTCAAAAAAAGTGAAAAAAACGGTCATAGTATAGCATGTCGAAAAAAGTCAAAAAACAGTCATAGTATATTATGTCAAAAACAGCCATAGTATAGCCTGTCGAAAACAGTCAGAGTATAGCCCGTCGAAAAAAGTGAAAAACGGTCATAGTATAGCATGTCAAAAAAAGTGAAAAAAACGGTCAAAGTATTGCATGTCGAAAAAGCCAAAAAACAGTCATAGTATATTATTTCGAAAACAGCCATAGTATAGCCTGTTGAAAACAGTCATGGTATAGAAAGTCAAAAAAAATCAGAAATGGTCATAGTATAGCCTGTCGAAAACAGTCAAGGTATAGAAAGTCGAAAAAAATGTCATAGTATAGCATGTCGAAAAAAGTACAAAAACAGTCATGCTATATTATGTCGAAAACAGTCATAGTGTATAGCCTGTCGAAAACAGTCATAGTATAGCCTGTCGAAAAAAGTCAAAAACGGTCATAGTATAGCATGTCGAAAAAAGTCAAAAAAAGTCACAGTATATTATGTCAAAAACAATCATGGTATAGCCTTTCGAAAACAGTCATAATCTAGCCTGTCGAAAAAAGTGAAAAAGGGTCATATTTTTGCATGTCGAAAAAACACATAGACATTAGACAGAAAGAGTAGGAGCTGGGGATTGAACCTACAACCCTATGACTGAAAGGCAGCACTGTTCTCCACTTGGCTACAGACACCTGTAGAGAACCAATGGCATAGAATGTTTATAAAAAGTCATAGTATAGCCTGTCAAAAACAGTCATAGTATAGCATGTCGAAAAAAGTCAAAAAACAGTCACAGTATATTAAGTTGAAAACAGTCATAGTATAGCCTGTCGAAAACAGTCATTGTATAGAAAGTCGAAAAAAGTGAAAAACGGTCATAGTATAGCATGTCGAAAAAAGTGAAAAAAACGGTCATAGTATAGCATGTCGAAAAAAGTCAAAAAACAGTCATAGTATATTATGTCAAAAACAGCCATAGTATAGCCTGTCGAAAACAGTCAGAGTATAGCCCGTCGAAAAAAGTGAAAAACGGTCATAGTATAGCATGTCAAAAAAAGTGAAAAAAACGGTCATAGTATAGCATGTCGAAAAAAGTTAAAAAACAGTCATAGTATATTATGTCAAAAACAGCCATAGTATAGCCTGTCGAAAACAGTCATAGTATAGCATGTCAAAAAATGTGAAAAAAACAGTCATAGTATAGCATGTCGAAAAAAGTCAAAAAACAGTCATAGTATATTAAGTTGAAAACAGTCATAGTATAGCCTGTCGAAAACAGTCATGGTATAGAAAGTCTAAAAAAGTGAAAAACGGTCATAGTATAGCATGTCGAAAAAAGTAAAAAAACAGTCATAGTATAATATGTTGAAAACAGTCATAGTATAGATTGTCAAAAACAGTCATAGTATAGCCCGTTGAAAAAAGTGAAAAACGGTCATAGTATAGCATGTCGAAAAAAGTGAAAAAAATGGTCATAGTATAGCATGTCGAAAAAAGTCAAAAAACAGTCATAGTATATTATGTTGAAAACGGTCATAGTATAGCCTGTCGAAAACAGTCATGGTATAGAAAGTCGAAAAAAATCAAAAACGGTCATAGTATAGCCTGTCGAAAACAGTCATGGTATAAAAAGTAAAAAAAAATGAAAAATGGTCATAGTATAGCATGTCAAAAAAAGTCAAAAAACAGTCATAGTATATTATGTCGAAAACAGCCATAGTATAGCCTGTCGAAAACAGTCATGGTATAGAAAGTCGAAAAAAATCAAAAACGGTCATAGTATAGCCTGTCGAAAACAGTCATGGTATAAAAAGTAAAAAAAAATGAAAAATGGTCATAGTATAGCATGTCGAAAAAAGTAAAAAAACAGTCATGCTATATTCTGTCGAAAACAGTCATAGTATAGCCTGTCGAAAACAGTCATAGTATAGCCCGTTGAAAAAAGTGAAAAACGGTCATAGTATAGCATGTCGAAAAAAGTGAAAAAAATGGTCATAGTATAGCATGTCGAAAAAAGTAAAAAAACAGTCATAGTATATTATGTTGAAAACAGTCATAGTATAGCTTGTCGAAAACAGTCATGGTTTAGAAAGTCAAAAAAAGTGAAAAACGGTCATAGTATAGCATGTCAAAAAAAGTGAAAAAAACGGTCATAGTATAGCATGTCGAAAAAAGTCAAAAAACAGTCATAGTATATTATGTCAAAAACAGCCATAGTATAGCCTGTCGAAAACAGTCAGAGTATAGCCTGTCGAAAAAAGTGAAAAACGGTCATAGTATAGCATGTCAAAAAAAGTGAAAAAAACGGTCATAGTATAGCATGTCGAAAAAAGTTAAAAAACAGTCATAGTATATTATGTCAAAAACAGCCATAGTATAGCCTGTCGAAAACAGTCATAGTATAGCATGTCAAAAAATGTGAAAAAAACAGTCATAGTATAGCATGTCGAAAAAAGTCAAAAAACAGTCATAGTATATTAAGTTGAAAACAGTCATAGTATAGCCTGTCGAAAACAGTCATAGTATAGCCCGTTGAAAAAAGTGAAAAACGGTCATAGTATAGCATGTCGAAAAAAGTGAAAAAAATGGTCATAGTATAGCATGTTGAAAAAAGTCAAAAAACAGTCATAGCATATTATGTTGAAAACAGTCATAGTATAGCCTGTCGAAAACAGTCATGGTTTAGAAAGTCGAAAAAAGTGAAAAACGGTCATAGTATAGCATGTCGAAAAATGTCAAAAAACAGTCATAGTATATTATGTCGAAAACAGCCATAGTATAGACTGTCGAAAACAGTCATAGTATAGCCCGTCGAAAACAGTCATAGGATAGCATGTCAAAAAAAGTGAAAAAAACGGTCATAGTATAGCATGTCGAAAAAAGTCAAAAAACAGTCATAGTATATTATGTCAAAAACAGCCATAGTATAGCCTGTCGAAAACAGTCAGAGTATAGCCCGTCGAAAAAAGTGAAAAACGGTCATAGTATAGCATGTCAAAAAAAGTGAAAAAAACGGTCAAAGTATTGCATGTCGAAAAAGCCAAAAAACAGTCATAGTATATTATTTCGAAAACAGCCATAGTATAGCCTGTTGAAAACAGTCATGGTATAGAAAGTCAAAAAAAATCAGAAATGGTCATAGTATAGCCTGTCGAAAACAGTCAAGGTATAGAAAGTCGAAAAAAATGTCATAGTATAGCATGTCGAAAAAAGTACAAAAACAGTCATGCTATATTATGTCGAAAACAGTCATAGTGTATAGCCTGTCGAAAACAGTCATAGTATAGCCTGTCGAAAAAAGTCAAAAACGGTCATAGTATAGCATGTCGAAAAAAGTCAAAAAAAGTCACAGTATATTATGTCAAAAACAATCATGGTATAGCCTTTCGAAAACAGTCATAATCTAGCCTGTCGAAAAAAGTGAAAAAGGGTCATATTTTTGCATGTCGAAAAAACACATAGACATTAGACAGAAAGAGTAGGAGCTGGGGATTGAACCTACAACCCTATGACTGAAAGGCAGCACTGTTCTCCACTTGGCTACAGACACCTGTAGAGAACCAATGGCATAGAAAAAAAACAGTCATAGTATAATATGTTGAAAACAGTCATAGTATAGATTGTCAAAAACAGTCATAGTATAGCCCGTTGAAAAAAGTGAAAAACGGTCATAGTATAGCATGTCGAAAAAAGTGAAAAAAATGGTCATAGTATAGCATGTCGAAAAAAGTCAAAAAACAGTCATAGTATATTATGTTGAAAACAGTCATAGTATAGCCTGTCGAAAACAGTCATGGTTTAGAAAGTCGAAAAAAGTGAAAAATGGTCATAGTATAGCATGTCAAAAAAAGTCAAAAAACAGTCATAGTATATTATGTTGAAAACGGTCATAGTATAGCCTGTCGAAAACAGTCATGGTTTAGAAAGTCGAAAAAAGTGAAAAACGGTCATAGTATAGCATGTCGAAAAAGTCAAAAAACAGTCATAGTATATTATGTCGAAAACAGCCATAGTATAGCCTGTCGAAAACAGTCATGGTATAGAAAGTCGAAAAAAATCAAAAACGGTCATAGTATAGCCTGTCGAAAACAGTCATGGTATAAAAAGTCAAAAAAAATGAAAAATGGTCATAGTATAGCATGTCGAAAAAAGGAAAAAAACAGTCATGCTATATTATGTCGAAAACAGTCATAGTATAGCCTGTCGAAAACAGTCATAGTATAGCCCGTTGAAAAAAGTGAAAAACGGTCATAGTATAGCATGTCGAAAAAAGTGAAAAAAATGGTCATAGTATAGCATGTCGAAAAAAGTAAAAAAACAGTCATAGTATATTATGTTGAAAACAGTCATAGTATAGCTTGTCGAAAACAGTCATGGTTTAGAAAGTCAAAAAAAGTGAAAAACGGTCATAGTATAGCATGTCAAAAAAAGTGAAAAAAACGGTCATAGTATAGCATGTCGAAAAAAGTCAAAAAACAGTCATAGTATATTATGTCAAAAACAGCCATAGTATAGCCTGTCGAAAACAGTCAGAGTATAGCCCGTCGAAAAAAGTGAAAAACGGTCATAGTATAGCATGTCAAAAAAAGTGAAAAAAACGGTCATAGTATAGCATGTCGAAAAAAGTTAAAAAACAGTCATAGTATATTATGTCAAAAACAGCCATAGTATAGCCTGTCGAAAACAGTCATAGTATAGCATGTCAAAAAAAGTGAAAAATGGTCATAGTATAGCATGTTGAAAAAAGTCAAAAAACAGTCATAGCATATTATGTTGAAAACGGTCATAGTATAGCCTGTCGAAAACAGTCATGGTTTAGAAAGTCGAAAAAAGTGAAAAACGGTCATAGTATAGCATGTCGAAAAATGTCAAAAAACAGTCATAGTATATTATGTCGAAAACAGCCATAGTATAGACCGTCGAAAACAGTCATAGGATAGCATGTCAAAAAAAGTGAAAAAAAAGGTCATAGTATAGCATGTCGAAAAAAGTCAAAAAACAGTCATGGTATATTATGTCAAAAACAGCCATAGTATAGCCTGTCGAAAACAGTCAGAGTATAGCCCGTCGAAAAAAGTGAAAAACGGTCATAGTATAGCATGTCAAAAAAAGTGAAAAAAACGGTCAAAGTATTGCATGTCGAAAAAGCCAAAAAACAGTCATAGTATATTATGTCGAAAACAGCCATAGTATAGCCTGTTGAAAACAGTCATGGTATAGAAAGTCAAAAAAAATCAGAAATGGTCATAGTGTAGCCTGTCGAAAACAGTCATGGTATAGAAAGTAAAAAAAAATGAAAAACGGTCATAGTACAGCATGTCGAAAAAAGTACAAAAACAGTCATGCTATATTATGTCGAAAACAGTCATGGTATAGCCTGTCGAAAACAGTCACAGTATAGCCTGTTGAAAAAAGTGAAAAACTGTCATATTATAGCATGTCGAAAAAAGTGAAAAACGGTCATAGTATAGCATGTCAAAAAAAGTAAAACAACAGTCATAGTATAGCCTGTCGAAAACAGTCATAGTATAGCCTGTCGAAAACAGTCATAGTATAGCCTGTCGAAAAAAGTGAAAAACGGTCATAGTATAGCATGTCAAAAAAAGTGAAAAACGGTCATAGTATCGCATGTCGAAAAAAGTAAAAAAACAGTCACAGTATATTATGTCAAAAACAGTCATAGTATAGCGTGTCGAAAAAAGTGAAAAACGGTCATATTATTGCATGTCGAAAAAAGTGAAAAACGGTCATAAAAACACATAGACATCAGACAGGAGGTGGGGATTGAACCTACAACCCTATGATTGAAAGGCAGCCCTGCTCTCCACTTAGCCACGGACACCAATTGAGAACCAATGGCATAGTATGTTTATAAAAAGTCATAGTATAGCCTGTCGAAAACAGTCATGGTATAGAAAGTTGAAAAAAATGAAAAACGGTCATAGTATAGCATGTCGAAAAAAGTAAAAAAAACAGTCATAGTATAGCCTGTCGAAAACAGTCATAGTATAGCCTGTCGAAAAAAGTGAAAAACGGTCATAGTATAGCATGTCGAAAAAAGGAAAAAAAACAGTCACAATATATTATGTCAAAAACAAACATTGTATAGCCTGTCGAAAACAGTCATGGTATAGAAAGTCGAAAAAAATGAAAAACGGTCATAGTATAGCATGTCGAAAAAAGTAAAAAAACAGTCATAGTATAGCCTGTCGAAAACAGTCATAGTATAGCCTGTCAAAAACAGTCATAGTGTAGCCTGTCGAAAACAGTCATAGTATAGCCTGTCGAAAAAAGTGAAAAACGGTCATAGTGTAGCATGTCGAAAAAAGGAAAAAAAACAGTCACAATATATTATGTCAAAAACAGACATTGTATAGCCTGTCGAAAACAGTCATGGTATAGAAAGTCGAAAAAAGTGAAAAACGGTCATAGTATAGCATGTCGAAAAAGTCAAAAAACAGTCATAGTATATTATGTCGAAAACAGCCATAGTATAGCCTGTCAAAAACAGTCATAGTATAGCCTGTCGAAAAAATTGAAAAACGGTCATAGTATAACATGTCAAAAAAAGTGAAAAACGGTCATAGTATAGCATGTCGAAAAAAGGAAAAAAAACAGTCACAGTATATTATGTCAAAAACAGTCATGGTATAGCCTGTCGAAAACAGTCCTAGTATAGCCTGTCGAAAAAAGTGAAAAACGGGCATAGTATAGCATGTCGAAAAAAGTGAAAAACGGTCATAGTATAGCATGTCGAAATAAGTAATAAAAAAGTCACAGTATATTATGTCAAAAACAGTCATTATATAGCTTGTCGAAAAAAAACATAGACATTAGACAGAAAGAGCAGGAGCTGGGTATTGAACCTACAACCCTATGACTGAAAGGCAGCTTCGCTCTCCACTTGGCTACAGACACCTGTAGAGAACCAATGGCATGGTATGTCTTTAAAAAGTCGTAGTATATCATGTAGAAAAGAGTCATAGTATAGTATGTCGAAAAAAGTTAAAAAAACAGTCATAGTATAGCATGTCGAAAACAGTCATAGTATAGCCTGTCGAAAAAAGTGAAAAATGGTCATAGTATAGCATGTCGAAAAAAGTGAAAAACGGTCACAGTATATTATGTCAAAAACAGTCATAGTATAGCATGTCGAAAAAAGTGAAAAACAGTCATATTATTGCATGTCGAAAAAAGTGAAAAACGGTCATAAAAACACATAGACATCAGACAGGAAGAGCAGGAGGTGGGGATTGAACCTACAACCCTATGACTGAAAGGAAGCAGCGCTCTCCACTTGGCTACAGACACCTGTAGAGAACCAATGGCATAGTATGTCTATAAAAAGTCATAGTATAGCATGTAGAAAACAGTCATAGTATAGTTTGTCGAAAAAAGTGAAAAACGGTCATATTATTGCATGTCGAAAAAAGTGAAAAACGGTCATAAAAACACATAGACATCAGACAGGAAGAGCAGGAGGTGGGGATTGAACCTACAACCCTATGACTGAAAGGCAGCACCGCTCTCCACTTGGCTACAGACACCTGTAGAGAACCAATGGCATAGTATGTCTATAAAAAGTCATAGTATAGCATGTAGAAAACAGTCATAGTATAGTTTGTCGAAAAAAGTGAAAAACGGTCCTCGTATATTATGTCGAAAACAGTCATAGTATGGCCTGTTGAAAACAGTCATAGTATAGCCTGTCGAAAAAAGTGAAAAAAAAACAGTCATAGTATGTTGAAAAAAGTCAAAAAACAGTCCTAGGATAGTTTGTCTAAAATTCAGTCACAGCAATAGCATGTTGAAGTTAATTGTTTTGCTTAAGGATACATAGACATTAGACAGGAAGAGCAAGAGCTGGGGATTGAACCTACGACCCTCTGATTGAAAGGCAGCTCTGCTCACCACTTAGCCACAGACACCAGTTGAGAACCAAGGGCATAGTATGTCTATAAAAAGTCATAGTATAGCATGTAGAAAACAGTCATAGTATAAGTATGTCGAAAAAAGTGGAAAAACAGTCATAGTATAGCATGTCGAAAACAGTCATAATATAGCCTGTCGAAAACAGTCATAGTATAGCCTGTCGGAAAAAGTCAAAAACGGTCGTAGTATAGCATGTCAAAAAAGTCAAAAAACAGTCATAGTATATTATGTCAAAAACGGTCATAGTATGTCAAAAAAAGTCAAAAACAGTCATAGTATAGCATGTGGAAAAATGTAAAAACGGTCATAGTATAATATGTCAAAAAGGTCAGAAACAGTCATAGTATAGCATGTCAAAAAACTTTAAAAAAAAGTAATAGTATAGCATGTCGAAAACAGTCAAAAACGGTCACACTATATCATACTATATCATGTCAAATAAGTCATAGTATAGCTTGTCCAAAAAGTCATAGTATAGCATGTCAAAAAAGTCATAGTATAGCATGTCCAAAATGTCATAGTATCGTGTGTCAAAAAAGTCATAGTATAGCATGTCCAAAATGTCATAGTATCGTGTGTCAAAAAAGTCATAGTATAGCATGTCCAAAATGTCATAGTATAGTGTGTCAAATAAGTCATAGTATAGCATGTCCAAAAAGTCATAGTATATTGTGTCAAGAAAGTCATAATATAGCATGTCAAAAAAGTTATAGTATAGCATGTCAAAAAAGTAATAATATAGCATGTCAATAAAGTCATAGTATAGCATATTCTTTATCAAGGAGAAGAAAGTATTCTTTGAAGACTCGTTGGCTGTTACACCCCTTAAGACCAGTACAAGAGGAGAGGACATATATCTGGACACAAAGAAGATTTTCACTAAAAGGGAAATGGTGAAACAAGTGGTTTCAATAACCACAGATGGAGCCGCTGCCATGGTAGGAAGAGAGAAAGGCACAGTGGTGAGAATGAAAGAAGACATTCCTGAGCTCATCTCATACCATTGCATAATTCATCAGTCTGTCCTGTGCTCCACCTTGTCAGAAGAATATGCTGAGTTGATGAACATAATTGATAGTGATTGACATTCTCAGAGCATCCTCTTACCACCTTCTGCTGCACAACAACGAAAGATGGCTCAGCAAAGGCCGGGTGTTGGAGCGCTTTTGGTCCATGCGAAGGGAAATTGCTGCGTTTCCTTAAACAGCTGAAGAGCCAGAAGGCAACACAATGTTCTCTCTTTTTAGAAGACGAGAACAATATGCATATCATTGCTTTTCGGGTAGACATCACTTCACATTTGAGTGAACTGAACGTAAAGCTGCAGGGCAAAAACAATTCAGTTTGTGACCCGATGACAGCTGTACGCTCCTTCCAGAGGAAACTTGAGGTGTTTAAGGAAGACCTGCAGGCAGACTGTGCACACTTTCCAACAGTGCACGATCAGGTTCAGGGTGAGCGAGATGTATCTTCTTTTGTTAACTTGTTGACACGCTGATTGTAAACTTCAGCATCACGTTTTGAAAGCTTCAGCCTTGGACAGCAGCTCACTCTGTTCCTTCAGAACCCATTCCTCATCACAGATGTCAGGGGGTTCTCAAAGGAAGTCACACAGCACTTTAAGGCGGGCAAATGCTGGGCCTTTCCAGGTGCAACTGATCAATCTTCAAGCAGACGTAGCCCTAAAAGAGCATTTTGGAGGAACTGACCATGCCACTTTCTGGCTCCAAATGGTCACGGAAACAGCTTGCCCAGGTCTGAGGAAAGTAGCCCTGTACATCTTAACCATGTTCCGCTCCACACACAGCTGGGAGGCTGCTATTTCCACTATGAACATTATTATAAACAAATATCGTTCCAGGATATCCAATGAGCACCTTCACATGTGTATGAGACTAGCCCTGACACCATTCCAGCCCAGATACAATAGGCTACTTGAATAAATAGCGCAAGTTAGATATTATTGTAATGTTCCAGACGTGGAGATTTTCTTTGAATTTTAATTGAATACCTTTGTACTATATTATGACTTTTTAATGACTTTTTTGACATATTATACCATGACTTTTTTCGACATACAATTTTGACATACTGTACAATGACTTTTAATTACTTTTTCAACGTTCTCTTCAATTACTTTTTTCAACAAGCTTTACTATGACGTTTTATGATTTCTTTCGACATACTATACTGAATTTTTTAATTTTATTTATTATTTTTTATTTATACAACACACAGACACAGTGACAAGCATGCTCAAACAACACCAACACCTGTCATCAATGCAAGTGCTGTTAGCTAAAGTGAACCATTTTGGGAGAACTCCTTCGCACTTGTGGAAGTGTGATAGATTAGATGTTTTGTTTTATGTGTGGCCTTTTTCTGTGCGGCCCTCAATCATTTTGCATTAAAAAAAAAGTCATCAACAAGGTCATCGATTAGTATGCCATAAAAAGTCATAGTATATTGTGACATTTTTGACATAAAAAAATGTCACATTGTAGTCAATCATAGTCTATCATAAAAAATGTCTTTGAAAAAGTCACAGTGACACACACAGAGACGGACCTCAGCCATGGTTCAAACTCTTTGTCATCCAACCATTTGTCCAAAAACTTGCATTCCCCCATCAGCTGGGTAGTTTAGGTGTAAAGGGACCTTGGCGTAACATTATTAAGCAGTCAGTCAGATTCCATAAAGGAACTACACTGAACCCAAAACGCTCCTAAACAGTGATTCAATTAATGTCAACCTCAGCATACAATGCCTTTGGACAAACATACACATCAAAAACAAGATAATCTCTGAAAATCGTGTTTAAGACAAAGACTGTATGAAATATGGATGCAGCCTCCCTGACGTCACACATACATTATGGTCATTTAGCAGATGCTTTTATCCAGAAGCAACTTACAATTCAGTATCTATCAATACACTGTAGGCACAGCTATGGGAGCAATTCTGGGGTTAAATGTCTTGCTCAAGGACACATTGACATGAGACTAGTAGAGCAGGGGATAGAACCGACGACCCTCTGATTGAAAGGCGGCTCTGCGCTCCACTTAGCCACGGTCACCCCATAGGTTTGAGCTGATGTGAAACTGGGTTGATTTTCGACACTAACTCTAAAAATGGGCCAAGAGGTGGATCGTCAGTGGCTCTGATGTGGGCCCGGGTGACATAGCAGAGGAGAAAGCTAGCAGCTAGCTACGTGGTACTTAAAATTCAAATGGGGGGAGTTGTGTAATAATATGTTTATGCATTATTATTAGTTTTAACTATGTATTTCAACCATTTATCCATTACTTTTAACGAACTGTTCAGGCTTTCCTGCTCACTTATGACTCATGCAATATCAATTGCAACATGTGGTGTTCAGGTGTTACAGTTGATTCCATATATAGGTTTTTAATTATGTTTTCTATTTTTACAATAAATTGAGCTTCAGTCTTTCCACGTACCTGGTGGCAACAGCAGAAGTGCCCCCTTGGGTACACATATCCCTCGGGCAATCGCTGGTCTTCTCTCCATCGTCTCTTGTTGGCCGTAATTCAACCTGAATTTTTCACTTTTACAGCGCGACTTTGGCCCAGCCCATGATTTGGATAAAGACAATGCTGCTGATCCCTCTTAACAGTTTATTTGCTTCCGACATAAACCTTCCCAGTTTCAAGCTGTTTATAGAGTGTATGTGTCAGCTGGGCGACTTGCAAACAGCTGGAGTCACTCCAGGCTCTGTTGTGACCTTTGATGGCACTCTGCCACAGCCACAGCTGGCCTGTGTTTTATCCCAGATGTGAAAGGTGTTAAGAATCAGCACATCAGGTCTGCCGCTGCTTCCTGCACAACACAGTGAAAGCGAGACCTCTTGTTAAATACAAGCACTGGCAGTATTTACTGTACTGTTAGGTTTTTATATTCTGCTTATGCTAATGCAATGTTTCTTTGGTTTCCTGTTCTATTGTCTACATTTTATCCTAAAGTATCCTCCCTGTGAATGTTTTATTGTGTAATCTATTTTCTAAATATAACTGCAACCCTGTCAGCCAAATTCCAGGCTGCAGTGTTTACAATTTCTCTCTACAAAGATCACGCTCTCGTTTTCTCGTGCTCTGTGTTTTTTCAACTCATTAAATTTTGCCACACACAGGGATAATTTGAGCTTCTTTTCAACTACAGTATGAGATTCTATTGACCCCCCCCCCCAAGGAGTCACAAGGTTCGTCTGACAAGTTGCGTGATGATTAGAAAGAAAATTGTCTGACTTGTGAATGACTGTGGCTAAGTGGAGAGCAGGGCTGCCTTTCAGTCAGAGATTGGTAGTTCAAACCCCAGCTCCTGCTCTGCTAGTCCTTGAGCAAAACACTTATCCCCAAAATTGCTCCTGTATCTGTGCCTGTGGTAGATAGACACTGAATTGTAAGTCGCTTTGGATAAAAGTGTCTGCTAAATGACTGTAGTGTAATGACTTCTGCTACATAAGATGATGTTGTATAATGATTTTTTTTTTATTTTAATTTAATAATGTTATCTATTGTTCTTAACTTCGCAAGTTGATTTGCTTTGTTTTTAAAAAGTTCACAAGCCAAAAAGTTTCGCTTCAACCATCTTCTAGAGTTAAAGCTGCGTGTTCAGCGACCGTCGAGAGCTGCTCTTAGATATAACAGGACACAAGCAAAGGTTTGACAGCACAACAACTACATTACATTAATCTTACAATTCAGTTTCTATCTATACATTACTACAGGAGCAAGTTTGGGATTAATGAAGTGCCTTGCTCAATTGAGAGTGGAGGAGGAGCTGGGAATCAAACCACCGACCCTCTGATTGAAAGGCAGCCCTGTTCTCCACTTATCCACGGTCACCCATACAGAGCTACATTGATATTAAGAGAGCCGGCAAATAAAAAATAAATAAATAAATTATTCAAACTGCCAATTCAGAAGACAATTGACTACCCTGTTTTTTTGACTACCCTGCTTTTTCCTTTGATAAAACAGCTTTTACATTACGGTCATTTAGCAGACGCTTTTATCCAAAGCGACTTACAATTTAGTAATTCAGCAATCTATCTACATACTGTAGATGGGAGCAATTTTTGGGGTTAAGTGTCTTGCTCAAGGACACATTGACATGAGACTAGTAGAGCAGGAGCCAGGGATCCCCTGGCCAGCCAACCCTCTGATTGAAAGGCGGCCCTGCTCTCCACTTAGCCATGGTCGCCCCTATTGTTTTTTGCTCTTCGTAAAATCTATTATCTATGATCTATTTAGGCTTGATTTAATTGAAATATTTAATGAACGTACTGATTTATTAGTAAGCAGTAGGAGCAGTGTCATCAAGGGCGTTTAAAGAGTCAACAGCAGTTGGAAAAGCCTTTCCGATATTTCTAGTCTAGACGATCAAACCATCTGGAATGAAGCATTCTTTCTAACCTTCCAACAGAGTTAATTTTTTCTACAAAGGAATTAATTTATCTTGGCAAAATAGTTCATTTTGACTCTGTAACCCCTCCACCTTCAATCTCCACCCTGTGTTTAGTGCAAGGCCACGCTCAGTGGTGGAGCAGATTGAGTGGGAGCCAGCGCTAATGTTATCTCCTCTGTTTAATTAGAGTGAGCGTGGTGGGCAGCTAAACCAAACCACATTACCCACCATCTGGTGGGGAGCAGCTCCGCTCATATACCCACCCTCACTATCATTAGCCCCTACAAGACAGGACACAAACACATACATGACAGCTATTTATTCATCCTGCCACTTTCAATATAGACACAACTGCATACCATTTAGCCGCTATGATGAGGCCACACTCCGTCATGTTTAGACCTGTCGTAAATGTAGTTTTGTGTAATTACAATACGCCGCACACTAAAATTTCCAAATAAAATGCCAAAGATTCTAAAATCCACAAACTGTCCTCCACAGGTTCTGTATAAATGGTTATTTTTCTCTGGCATTTCTGCTTCCCACGTCTTTATTATCTGTGACCTCCAACATGTTGAACAATAAGGAAACAATCTAGATGAACAAGTAATAATCATACATTTAGTTGCCATGAATATGGATTTGCTTAATATTTACACAAAAATAAATCAATATTTTTAATTTTCACTTCACGTCACGTCACCTCTCAGCAGATCTTAAATGTAATTCCTTCATCTACCACAAGAGTGCAGTATGCTACCACAGCTAACAGCCAGCAGGGCTCAAGCACTATTGAAGCACAGAGGAGAGAGTCTGGCACTGTGTGTGTGTGTGTGTGTGTGTGTGTGTGTGTGTGTGTGTGTGTGTATTTTTCGACCGTATACATTTGAGGTAAGGTATATTCACATAATACAATAATTTGACCCACAGCTGTACTGGTTTGGACGTGTCCAAGGATGGAGGATTAAATCTGACCCAAACCCTCAGGATGGAGCGCCGAGCTTTGAAGCAAATTTTATGTAGTGGCCAAATGGTGGAATTACGACTTCTGTGTTAGTCACGTGATGTCATGGGGCCCAAATAGACTTCCAGTAACTCAGGGACCACTTTCTTTTGAGGTAAGTCAATTTCCCAGTACAAGCACTCGTTATTTGAAGCATTAGGTCGAAAAAGGTTTTAAAATGCACTGATAGCTGAATCCAGCCTTATTATTATCCTTCCTCTTTTAATGTGACTTAACAGCCCAAGAACTAGCTGGACCAAGGGCTGGAAGGCGGGCTTAAAGGAAATGCTAGTATACTTGCTCTATAGGCCCTATAATCCAGAAGATCGGCAGAAGATCCGGGTAACTTCATCTGAATTCTACTCGGAAGTCAAACTATTTTTGTTTTATGTGGCTCTGAGCAATGAAGGAGGTGCCGCTCCCGACACTGTATACAGTCCTCTTTATACATCCATTATACATCGATGACATGCTACGAATATCTTTAGGTTCAGTGCAACTTACACTCATCATAACAATGTTCATGGCAAATAAACGTCCATAAATCCACAGATTCTATGAAAAAGATTTTCCTTAGAACTCCATTTGCTTTAGAATGATCACGTTTTTTAAGTTTTCTTCAGTATTAAAGTAATTTGTTAATAGTTGTCAACAAACAGGAGCAACAACTAGCTAATTCTACATACATTTAAATTTGCCGAAAACCAAAACAATGGCCGCTTGTTTGCCAATTCATATTCTGCAATTTCAATTAAAATCTTTGAGTAAAAGGATTAGCGTTGTGTGCTTTTATATGAAAATAAAGATGTGTTTGTTGCTCTGTTTAAAGTGATGAATGATTCACAGACTGAACAAACCAGACATAGCAGGTTGAACTTCATAGGTGCTGGTACGTAGATTTTGTTAGGTATAGACAGAGGCAGGTTAGGTATAAGCTTATTCAAACTGCTGGTAGCTTCATATTTAACGGACCAATACAAGAGTGCTATAGATCACTCAGCACAAAAGTGAAATGTATTCCCCAAAATAAGGAATGATTTCTTTTAAAAAAAAGTAAAAATTGAGTCTAAAAAACATTCAGATATACACATTTGGAACATGTGAGGTGGTGTTAATGTTATACGAACTTGTGCGATAGGACAACTGTGGGAACTCCAACCCTCGATGGCAGCCTCTGTTGAGAGATCACGGCCAACAGCATCAATGGCACGACTCTCTTGAAAGCCCACACATCAATGAGTCAGTGATAAATGCCTTGCTGGGCCGGACTTTGGCAAAAAAAAAAGAGTAGAGGCGAATGCTATCCAAACTTTCAAAAGAAGCTTCCCTCTTTTCTGCTCAGTTAGAGCCTACAGTGGGATTTCCAAGCAATGTAGAGACCGCACCTGATGTTGACGGTTTGGACACTCAGAGACAAATGTACTAATGGCTGAGATAAGAGTGAAGCTGATCAAATCTCACTGCGTGAAACAGGGAGAGTGATTCACCCTCTGAGCACTGAGCAGAGAGACATCCAACTCCAAACTGGGCTGCAGCCAGCCTCTCCACAGTGGACTGTGGAGCATGAACACATCGCATGCATGACGTCCACACTGGGCCTCTGTCACTCTGGGACACCAAGGTGACTGTTATTGCTATCGGAAATTTGTAACAAAAGATTGAACACGTTAAATAATGGTGTATGTTATACATTTTGTCTAGACAATCACTCATAAGACACTGAAGTAATAGTTAACTGGCCTAGTTATAACATCAAGTGAAGTGTATTTGATAACCTACCTACAAACTCAAAAGCTTCAACAAAAACTTAACATCATAACCTTAATGAATGCAGGATATATTACAGGACTGTTGCAAAAGACAGTTTTAGCTAAGTGTACCTGTACAATACCTACTGTATATCATAGGCACCACCTTTATAGGCAGTACTATTCACGAGTTTGTCTTTAAAATCATGAAGCAACAATGCTGAAGAACAAAGGAGGAAAACGCAACATTTATACAATTTAAAGAGAATAAGGATCATTTTAAAAAACTTGGCCAGGGCAAGTTCTTCCATATCCGGTACTTCATATTGCGCCACAAAACAAGGATGCATGAGAGATAAATAACCATGATGGAAGAACTGATCAGGTACATGCTTATCCCCGGATTAAAATTGATTTATCCACGGTCAAATGTTTTCTAGCAAACTGAAAGGCAGCTCTGTAAATCCCTGTTGACTTGGCTGTCTGAGAAAACCAGTTTCACCAGAAGAGGGAGACATCAAGTCTCTGTTAAAAACGACCAAACAGCTGCTGTGTTCCCCTTTCTCCTCTGTTTGCCCATTAAAAAGAACAATTAAGCACAATGCTAACATTATCAAACATTATTAACCTCACAACCCTCGTGATATGTATTTCGGTTGTTCCTCCATCGCATGCAATTTGCAGTGCTCATTACTCTGTGTTTGATTTCCAAATAATTCCGTATGGCTCCTATTAGATGAGACAAATAGATCTGAGCCATTTCTTGGATTCGGCCTCGACAGTCGGACACGGAGGAATTTTCTTCCTGGCAGTTGCTCCCTTCACCTGGACTCTGACTAATCCCACGCCACGCATATGGGAGATACATATACATCCTTTGTATTATACTGTATATTATTTTACCTACAAGGATCAAATTATGAATTTCTTTCCAATAAGAAAAAACAATGTTTTGTCTGAGAGGTGATGTGAAGACAGGCTTTGATCACTCTCAAACTATTTCCTCACCATTTTCAACCAGCACATCTGAGTTATTAATTATTCGTACTCTTCTTAGAGTTAATTATTTCACTTTAAAGCCTCTCCAGCTACCTTTTTTTCGACTGTACTTAAAACAAAGACGATATTTGTAATAGAGAAGAAGAATATCGATGGAGATTCTGATTATTATGAGCTGGTTTAAAGGGTGAGCAGAGAGGAGAAAGTTTCATCTGTCATCAGGCACACAGAACAGACTTCATTTTGTTCTTGAGTGTAGAGAGACGATAGCTTTGGATTCCAAATGATGGGGATTGACATGATATGAGACTTTTCAACAATCTGCAATAATGACCTTTTCACAGAATCTACAAACTGTCAGGTAATAACACGTCTCAGGTGAAAACGGACAATCTTTTGGCACAGGTAAAAAGTGTTACCTAGCAACACCTGGTGTCCTATCAATAGTCAGCTTGGAGGTATCTCTGGAGATGCTCCCCCCCTACAAAGACCTGGTTCAGCTTGCTTCAACAGGCCCCATGACCCCCCTGGACAAACAACAGCCTCATTCTCTGCACTGCTGCTGACCTCATTGTCTCTTTGTGAAGGGAAAATCCGGAGTTGCATTCTGTTAAATGGCAAATGGTGCATCAACTGCAAGCAGGACGGACCTCTCTGCCTCCAGCACAGGCCTACAGATGAGCACGGACACCGCTGCTTTTTCCTCTGGACTGTACCCAAGGAAAACATGGTAAGAAAGACCAAATATTCACAACACCATGTTCTATCTGGTTAATGTATGCAATCCTGACAACAACACCTCTCTCACACCGTCACCTGCACCGTCACAAATCACAGGAACTGCTGTTACACATGTAGCTTTTACTTCAGAACTGTATCACACTTGTTCCTGTCCCATTTAATGATGTTTTTTTTTTTTTTTTTTTTATATAATTCATGTGCAACAAATGACCTATGCTGCACAGCTGTTGTGAATTTCTTAAGTGCTCTTGCACTGTATGCAACTCATGCTCAGTCTTTATCCAGACTCACATGCTTAGCTACACTCAAGTACCACAGTAATACAAGACAGCAGATGCTTTGCCATTTATTTAGTATGGATTGTGTACTGTAATTGTATGATACCAAGTCTGCATCTCATAGCTATACAAAGAGCTTCCATATAATGACTGCAACACTCTCAATATGTCGCTTAAAGAAGCAGCGTCTCTTTGGAGAGAAAGCCCAATAAAAACACACACTCTGGGGTGATAAAGCTTTTCTGAGAAAAGGAGCAAGAAATGTGTTTTAACCTGAAATATGTTGTACAAGACGCAAAACAGACTTGCTCATTATACCTTTGCACACTGAAGAGATGTACAACACGCACACCTGTGCACATCTACTGCTCTGACTCCATACATCAGACTGGTCAGTGGGAGGGGGGGGGGGGGGGGGGGGGGTTAATATTCAAGATTACAGTGTTACTAACTCAATCTGACAGAGCCTGACAGGTGCACTGCTGTTTAGGGGCAGATGGTCAGCAGGTAGTTTTTTTTGTCACAAGTAAGCAAACTTGCCAAAATTCTAACAAATAGGAACAAGCTGTAAATGAGGCCTGACGTGCCAACTGTACTTCTTATAGAGTCTTGATGAAGACACATTGTCAGTGATTGAGAACCCGGCGGCTGTCAGCCATCCGTATCATTCAGAGAAAACAGCAGGAGTTGCAGGGACCAAGGGAGTCTGGAGATGCATAAAAGGGATTCACTCTACGAGTCACGGTAAGCTTCCGTGGCGCACCACCCAATGGGCACAAAAGTGCAACAGCAGTCTTGCGTCACAAGTGCAAAAAAACCCCCTGAAAGCTGTTAAAATAGGCTACCCTAAATATAAAGGGCAAGTCTAATTAAAACCAAAACCATCTACAGTTCAGCAAAAATATTAAGTGCTTTTTTTTTAATTTATTTTTTTTAAATGTCACTGTGTAGATTTGCTTTTCAACTCTTTAGTGTTGTATGTATCGAATATAGCCGCCTCTGTCTCGGAGCTGTGTGTTGATATACTGTACATGTAACAGTTGACATTTAATTATTCTTCTCGACTCATATCTGGGGGTCCGGAGGCATTAACTCCATTGTTTAATTGTTGCTTTAGCTCACAGGCTGGTGAGGCTGCTGGCAGCAGTGTGTGCTGTTGGACTACTGGGAGGCTTAGCTGTAGGTGTCTGGTTTCTAGGTGAGTCATTGTGTTGAGACAGAATCAGTAAATTAGCTTAACTGTAACCAGGAGACGAATGTTCAAAATGTTGTGTTACAACTTCTCAGGCTTCTGTACTATTTCAGGTCACAGCAGAGCCCGACAGATGAGGGCAATACAATCAGCTTTTGTAAGGCTTAACAAAAAAAAATTGTATTGGGCTATAACTGAGAATTATTGTCATTATTGCTTGCTTTATCTAACCAACGCTCCAAAACAAACAAAATGAATATTTGATATGTCTTTATCTAAGGCAGATCAGCAGATTTTCCTATTTGAGAAGCTTTTGCAAAAGGCACAAATACAACAAGACCGTGCAGAGTATTGTTTTCGTGAACCTCTTTACTAATCACTAGAACTCCTGGGTATAAAAGTATTTCATGCATCCTTTTCTGCAGAGTGCAGTTTCATTGCTCTGCCAGACAGGGCTCCTCTGTTTCTGGGTACTAATTCAGATAATCTGGTAACATTTAATGAAAACAAACACATTTCTGCTGCGTATCTCCCTGGCTAATTAAAAGACTGACGAACTACACCTTTATCTACATATAGTGAAACTTCTGCTGAGGCCTTCTTACTCCCAAAGTCCAGTGGGACTCGGGGATACAAAGGAGACGCCTTTCTGCAATGTGACAGAAGATATCTCTACCTCTGACCCCAGGAAAGGTCTGTGTTTCCTCATGCCTTTGTCTGTTTGTTTCACTGATTTAAGATTTAACGCTGCATGAGAGTGTCATTATTATGCGGTTCATCATGCTGGGTCACGGTTCACCTTTGAAGTGATTTTTTTTTTTTTAGTTGAACAGTAGCAAAATTACCATTCAACAGCTGCTTCTTGTTGCCTTTTGTTCACTCGTGAGAGATGCCCATTGACTGACATGAAAACATCACACATAATGATCTGTTTCTATTGACCACATTAGCATATGCTTGTGTTTTTCCTAATCATGCCCCACGCATAGAAGATGCTTGTTCATTACTGTTGACTGAGCGCTTGTCTCTGGAGGGATTTTCAATCAATCAGGTTCAGTGTTTTACAGAATCAGCCCAGAGAACTCCCTCCTAGAGATTCAGCTGGGGAAGCTGCCCACCTGGCTGCCAGTGTGCTACGAGAGGTGGAACTCTTCACTGGGAACGCTGGTCTGCAGACAGCTTGGTTCTCTGAGGTTTGCATTCCTGACAGGATCACACACTATCTCAGGCCTTTTACGCTGATTGAGACTGGAGTACCCACTCACTAACTTTTAGTTTAATCTTAGCCCGCTTAACCAAGGTTGAAGGCTCAGCTGATTTATGATTTGCTAATACCTCTTTTGCAATCTCGCTTCGCACGTTATGAGTCTGAATTATCTTCACACTCACTGTCGCCCACTTTGCATATTTTCTCTGACCAGACTGACCGAGCACAAAGGAGTGAATCTAACTGATATTGGGCCAAATTATACTGATGGCTTCATACAAATTACCTCAGAACACAAGAGCAATCTGGAAAATATGTGGCAAGTCAGGTAAGGCACTTTGTCGGACATCACACTCGTAATGACGCAAAGAAAGTGATTTATTAATTTTGCATCATGAGTTACACAATTTATTTTCATTTAGGGGGAACTGTGTCACAGGGAAGGTTATCGCTTTGCAATGTTTTGGTGAGCAAATTCAACTTTTTGTTTGACTTTGCATCCTACACCTAAGCCCTGCAGCTCCATAAAAAAATACTTCACAAAAAAACCTTCATATCAGCATCGGACAGAGAGTATGATGTCATTTGCTACGGCACTTTCTGACCAATCCATATCCTTTTTTTTTTGATGAATGGATCTCTGAGTAGAGTGTGGGACACGAGCGAAGCTGCCCAGGATAATCGGGGGAGTCGAAGCCACGCTGGGCAGGTGGCCCTGGCAGGTCAGCCTCTACTACAGCAACCGTCACACCTGCGGAGGCTCCATCATCACCAGTCAATGGGTAGTCACAGCTGCCCATTGTGTGCACAAGTAAGACAGCTGACCTTACACTAAAAGGTCTGGGGCTACACGCTCGAAGAAGAATAATCAGTCATTAATAGCTGCACCAAACTGGACACATAACAATTCTCTCTTATCAGCATCTGCCTCTTCTTCTCTCTTGTCAAATGTCAGCTACAGGCTACCTCAGGTATCCAGCTGGGTGGTCTACGCTGGTATTGTCACCCGTAGCTCGGCTAAAATGGCTCAGCACATAGGATACGCTGTGGAGAAGATCATTTACAATAAGAACTACAACCACAGGAGCCATGACAGTGATATAGCGCTGATGAAACTGCGGAGCCCGCTGAATTTCTCAGGTCAGTATGGGAGGCTCATTACAAGCTTTGCACGCAAAACAGATAGCAGCGCCGCAAAAACACAACAAAATGGGAATACTATGGCCTCAATTTACCGTTTTATTCCATTATGCTGACACATTACAACAAACAGACCTCCATCAGCACACCGCAGAAGTGATATCCTTAATAACGAATAAGCAATCATTGCAAATGTCTTTCATTTGAACACTTACTGCACACAAGATATCTCCTACTTTCCTAAAAAAAAACACATTATTATGCATTGCACATTGGCCCAAAATCCACTTACATGTCATGAAATAACAATGACTTGTGAATCCATACATATTCATAGCACAAGGTTAACTTGAGGGAGCCCATTACAAGACAAAACCATAACAGAGGGAAATATGTAATAAAATGAAAGTCGTAATAACTATAGAAATGATCTGAATGAAAAATCAAGTCATACAATCGTGTATCCAACCTGCCAGAGCTATTATGTAAATGTTCCCTTTAACTAGACACAATTAGGCCCGTCTGCTTGCCTCCGTACGACTATGATCTTCCAGGGGGCACACAGTGCTGGATCTCTGGATGGGGATACACACAGCCTGATGGCGGTAAGACCCTACAGCGCTGCTCTTAAACACATCTACATCCACTGCAAGTCTAATTCACACATGACGACAGAGTGTACTGGAAGGGCAGCAATAATTGCATGTCTTCTCGCTCAGTTCACTCACCTGACACTCTGAAAGAAGCGCCGGTTCCCATAATAAGCACAAAGAAGTGTAACAGCTCCTGCATGTACGATGGAGAGATCACGCCTCGGATGCTTTGTGCAGGGTATACAGAAGGGAAAGTGGATGCATGCCAGGTCAGTCATATGTTTTGAAAAACTACCTTGCAGGACGTTTTAAAGAGATGAGTCTGAACAGTGAACAGTGTTTGTTGGCTACCTCTCCAGGGGGACAGTGGGGGTCCTCTGGTTTGCCAGGATGAAAATGTGTGGAGGCTGGTCGGGGTCGTCAGCTGGGGGACAGGCTGCGCTGAGCCCAACCATCCAGGAGTTTACACCAAAGTGACCGAATTCTTGGGCTGGATCTACGACATGATTGAGGTAAAAAAGAGCGTGTTACAAATTTTACACTTTGTAGATGAAGATGTTACATACAAAACATACGATCAATGATATGGTCTTGTAAAATATGATGCATTATGGTTTAGACTGCAACTAAAAACTGCTTTCATGAGTGATTAACCTGCAGATCATTTTATTGATTAATGGATTAGTGCAGAAAATGGGGAAAAAAAAGCCCTTCACAATTTCCCAGAGCCCACATCCTCAAAATGCTTGTTTTGACCACTCCAAAAGCCAAAGATATTCAGGTTACTATCACAGGACAACGACAACCAGCAAGCCTTTAAGAAGCTGGAACTATCAAATGATTTCACATGAACTTGATGAGTCGTATATCAAAAAAAGTTGCTGACAATTTTTCTTTCAGTTGACTTAACGTTAAAGTTCTAAAAAAAAAAAGAAGAGTACCCAACAGTCAGAATGCATCAGAAAATAAAGACAAAACATTGATAGGGGTCATTTTGCTGCCGTGTGAGTAGTTTTAGTTTTGTTATTTTGCAGATAATACTTCTGTTCTTTAAAAATGCAGGATTTTTACAAATAATGCAGTGCTTTTATATTGCTATTTTAGTAAAAGATGACAATATTTCTCACTTCACTGCAGACATCAAAGAGTCTAAATACATGTCATACACAGCCATAACAGTGACTATTATCAGCAACAGGAAGGATTTGGAAACTGTAGCCTACAATAGATTAAAGTAGACTTTACACTGCTTGCTAATAAAGTCTGTTTCTCGTTACAGGATTACTGAGGGAGAGGGGGACATGAAGCACAACAAGACGCTCCTGATATTACTGTTTGAAACATTTGAATCATAGTTTTACTTTACATGTCCGTTAAACGATGTACACATACAGACAGGCTGAAGACATCAATATGCATTTTTACGTTATATTTTTCATGTATTTAATATAAATTATGGCTTATATATAAAACTGTGTCCGGTGTTTTTCTTGAGCTGCGGTTCTGTCAGTTGGCTTCTGTGCGCACGTGTCCTCTCATCAAGTTGCCATAGCAACTGACAAACATTAGCCAAGCTAGCGTAAGCTGCTAGCTGGTTAGCTAGTAGTCATTTTTAGAGCCTATTTCAGTAACAAAATCCATTTGTAACACTGTAGACCTGCTGGTTTCCTAACTCCTACTGCTAGCATTAAGTAGCTAACGCTAGTAGCTTGTGTGTCACATTAAGATGTTCTCCACGGGGGACGTTTTTCAGCAAGCGGCCCACTTATGGGTGATGCTGGACGATCTTTCTCATGACCCTGCAGCCTACCGCAAGTTCATAGAGAAACAGATGGAGGAAGACGCGGAATACTGTGCAGCGCCTGAGCTCGACTCTTGTTTGTGCACTGAAATACTGGTAAGTTAGCTGTAAATAAATGGCAACTGTTCAGCTTGACTTCTCACGACAAACATTCGACTTCAAAGCAGGGACAGCACAGCCTCATAATGGCTGCATGCAGATCTAATTGGTTATAGAATTTGGTGTAACACAAAAAAACCCGATATGCAGCCATTATTAATGATATTATTAAGGTGCATTCTTATTATTAGCGTTATGCACTGGTTGTGCTGGAGGTTTCTGCCTGTTAAAAGCAAGTTAATCGCTAATGTTGGGAATAGTTGGGTCTTTGTAAATAATAGTATGTGGTCTTTATGTTATGAAAAGATGACTTCTGTTATGATTTGGCGCTATATAAATACAACTTTGTGACAAAGGTCTATCAGGTTAATGTAAGTATTATCTTTATTAACTAAAGAATAGTTTAAGTATGAGTAGCTAAGATGTCTTATTTTGTCCAACCAACAGTTTAACACCCAGAAATATTCAGTTAAGGAGTGGGGAAACCAAAACATCACTAATCAGAAGCTAAAATCAGAAGTTCTTTGTCATTTTTGCTAAAAAACCCCCCCAAACAACCTGAATACAAAAGCTGTCACACCTGTGTGGGATTATAGTTTAGAGATTGGGTGTGTTTTGACAGACGGCACATCTGTTTCCTCTACAGGAGCCCAACAAAGGGTCGCTGTACATCAACATATGCAGCTGGAAACGTGTGCCTGCGCCTCAAGATCCCAGCATGCCTTTACCAGCGTGTGCAGGAAAGCTGGAAACAGACACAAATGAAGGTCGAGGTAAATGACACAAAGCTGTGCTGCATCACAAGCTGTTACGTCAGAAAACAAATACATGTGTTGTTGTGTTTTTTCCTCCGCAGGTCGGTACTCTGTGTTGGATGTGGCATTAAACCCTGCAGTGCTACAGAAAAGTAAGAAAGACAACGCAGAAGTATATATGCTGGCCCTGAGCTTTGCCCAGCAGCTGCACGGGATGAGTTTATCTCAGCAGTACGCTGTCGTCAGCCGTAGCCCGAAAAGCAGCCCAGATGACGTGCACCGCCGGCTTGGGTTTCGGCAGCGGCCCAAAACCTCCGGACAACCAGACACAGGTAGAGCAATAAGTCTTACGCCTCGATAAGCTGCTGCAAGCCCTTTAAGATGGAGCTATTTCCCTTTTCTGCTGTAGGTGTATCATCTTTAACCTTCTACCACAGTGTTTTATAATCCATAGTGTTCCTTTTTACAGCTAGTCAGAACCCCGCTGCCCTTCTGCAGCAAATCTCCTCTCTACGGGCTGAGAAACAACACAAGGAGCCGGCAGCCCAAATCACCTCCGGACCTGCAGAGCACAAAAAGAAGGATTTGATCCAGGTCATCTCAACTACATTTGTGCAGCCTCAGAAGCCAGAGTATCAACTTGAGGTGAAGACCGATACCGTAGGAGTTGCTCACAGCATGGAGCTGACAGTGGATCTGCCAAAGGTTTGCTCCATGTCAGAGTGCCAGCTGAGAATCTCCAAGGTTAGCCGTTACACACTCCCTCGAACAGTTATAATGAAGCACTTTAGGATCCGATGTGTGTCGTTGCGTAGTTGGATGTCATAAAAAAAATACACACAAGCTTCTTTCTACATTTACGAGTCAAACAGTGTGCTGAGTGTGTTTCTCTCTACAGGACGACGTCTTGCTGGAAGTGGAGGATGTCTACTATTTGCTTTTGGAACTCCCCAAAACTGTGATTGAAGACACTGCGCACGCCATTTTTAACAAGAAAACACGAAGGCTTACTCTGAGAGTGGATGTTTTCCGTTTGCCTACATAGAGAAACAAATTAACACGGAGTTATCTGTCGAGCTGGCAATGGGCTGAAGAAACTGTGATTGTAGGGTTACATTCTGGCACTGACAATACCTCAAAGTAAATGACCAAAATAAACTAAATTCCTGCTATGTAATGTAAAAAACACTTGTGAACACATTACACTACATATCCGACTCACGCTCTGCCTCAAAACTCCAGCAAACATTAAAGTGATCTGCTCCCAAATCCAAAACGATGTTTTTACTGAAACTATTGTGTCCCTTTGTGATGTGTGGGTTGATGTGGAACAGCAAATGTAATTTCTAAACCCCAAAAAAGAATTGACATAAATAACAATCTGTGTGTTTTGTTGATAAATGTTCGGGTGTATGAGTGGAGGTGTATAGTGGCTAGGAGGAGTGTCGTTACTGTACGCCCGGGAAATAAATGACAACCAAATGATCCATGCGATAATTCGGTTTAATAAAACATCAAAATTGATGCAGAACAACATCAGTATTTGGCAATCTGGAACGTGTGACAAATGTCACGAAACACTTTTATTTCAAGGTTTGCATACTATGAACTGAGCACAACTTAAAACACGTTACTTACTGTAAATCGCAATTTCTTCCATTTTCAGTGTCTTGTATTGCATTACTGACCATTAATTGGTATTTTAACAAATTTATTTAGAGCTGCAAACAATTCCCTCAAAAAAAAAAAAAAAAAAGTGGCACTCCAATGTCAAGTCAAATTCTTCACATGAAACATTCACTTTTAAAACACAGTTCAGTAACAAAATGGTGTTTATCCATTGGTCCCGGTTAGTGGCATTATACTTTTCTATTATGGCATCACAAGTATTTTCAATGAGATCCTGGTCCAGTGAGAACAACTGAGGTTTGTAGTGGTGATCTGTGGTATTTGGGCTCTACCTCCTCTCTCCGTGGTCCTCCTCCACCCACGCTACAATCTTTCCTTCCCAGCCCGGCACGACTGCTCCGTCCTGGAATACCTGAACAGCCAACATCCAACATTTACATATCTAAGAACCGCTCTCATCTTTAACGTACAAAGGTCTGGACAGAAAGGGAAAATGACTACTCGGTCCTCCTGCAGTGTTTTGAAGTATAGCACAGCCACGGCTATTATTAGCATATCTTACTCCAGAACTGCCATTTTATATTTGCCTGCTGAAGTTGAAAGAAGTAAGGGCTATAATTTTACTCCCGCGCCTACCTCCTCTTTCACTGTGCCGAACTCTGGGTCGAGGGCCTTGAAGTGGTATCTGAAACTGCCTTGTCTGTCCACGGCGGCCTTGAAGTCTCGCAGTGTCACCTCACCCAGCCTGTAAGAGCACACCATCAGCCATGATGCATGCACACATACACCCACATAGACACTTCCAGAATAAACATTTAACCAGCGCAAATACTGAATCTATATGAAGCTCAGTTCATGCCAGAATCAAGCCACGTGTGGTCTGCATGCAGCTGTAACCAAAAACAGCAATATGCTTAAAATGAACGCACGCTACAGCGAGGGAACAAACAATGCCGCTGTTATACAAAGGGTCTTTATTTTCACCTTTTTGGGATGTTAATCAGAAACGGAGTGAGCGAGCGATCAGTGAAGTAGAGCACTTTAGTGGCGATGGCGGTGTCCAGTCCCGGGCTGCTGAGTGAGTGCGCCATTTCTGGGAATAATCAGAGAAAACAACAAACACCGTTATTCACAACCAGAGGGTGAACTGGCTCTATAGAGCCTCGGGAACCAGTGATGCCCCCTCCATACACAGCAGTGTAATAGTATGGCACAATTCGATTTAACAGCCAGCGGTTGAGATGTTGCAGGGGATGACAAATCCTAAACCAAGCAACAAGGATTTTGTTTGTCTCACTTGAGCTCTGCGGCCAGGAGTCACGGTCTGTCGAGTTGGCTCTGCGTCCTGGTGATTTGAATTCCTCCTAGAGGAAGAAACCATTACTCACGGTAAACAGTTGCATGCGCATTTTTAGTTGACTCACTCATCAGGTGACAGATGTGTTGCTACTTTTTAAGATGTATTCACACTAAATGGTCGTGTGTGTGTGTGTGTGTGTGTGTGTGTGTGTGTGTGTGTGTGAGTGCATACCCCTCTGTCCTGTCTGCGTTGGCTGTCTGAAGTGTGTAATCGGTCCATGAGGCTGGCCACGCCCTGCTCCAAGGTGTCTAGGGTGTGATGTTGGGGGTCGTGGCCAGAAAAGCTATCCCTCAAACTGCGCAGTGCCTCCCTGACCAGCTGCAGCTCCTCCCCCTGGAACAAACAGATTCTATAAATGTAGTTGTTTTTTGTTTTACATTAAAAAGGCAAGAACTGTGGAAGCCCATTTTCCCACAAGAAAAGAAAAATAGACATAAAAAGTGAAGGTTTGATAAAAAATGTAAATACTAATAGAGGGTCAGAATTATGAGATTCACTAATCCAAAGTTAGAATACTTTGAATGTTAAATGTATGAGTTATGTCAAAGTTACTGTCTCCTAATCATCAGTTCATCATCATTCTAATATCTCATCATTTTGACATTTAGACATATTTTTTTTATAAATTTGACTTACTATGATATTTGCTTCCCCCCTCTTCTGATCAGAAATTAATTTCATACAACGATCCGTCAAAATGGACACAATAAACATCAATTGACAGCATTGATTACAGACTGAAATAGAAACGCGTACGTACTGGTGCACTGTGTTGGAATACCGCAGGAGATGTTGAAGCCACCGAGTTACTGTAACCACCGCTTTCACTCCTGAATGACTGCAAAATGGACCACGATACATTTTAATATGGATATAAGGCGGATGATGCTGGTGTTATTCTATAACTATGTTATTATCAACAAGTTACATATCTGTTTGGGAAATTGCTGAGAAAATAACAAAAATGCAGAATACAGTCAGCCGTATCCATCAAATCTACTTTTTTTTTTGTTATCTGCTTCTTTGTTTGGTGAATCTTGTAATCCTGGCTTTGAAAATGTTCTAAAAATAACTAATTTCAATATTACGCGCATCATTTACATCCAAACATACACGGTTGAAGCCCTTGAAGCGCATCGTGATCCCTACCCGTCCGAAGCTGACCTCATGGGCTTTATGTTGAGCATCGTCAAGCTTTTGCTGCTGTTGCTGCAGGATCCTGTCCTTCCTGCCGAGCTGCTGCTGTTGTCACAAGAAAGATGGATGAAATAAGTCTGCATGTATACACGAGTGTATCCAAAGAAGGCCTGATGTATTCAAAAAGATAAAAGACGATACCTCGTATTCACCAAGTAATTTGTTCCGTTCACTCAGCCTGTGTTTGAGCTCTACCTGCGAACAGACACATCGGCTTATGATATATTAGTGTTATATTGCTCTCTGCATCCACAGGTCAAGCAAGTCAAATTTTAACATTTTACTGCGTCAAATGGAAATCATCACTTGTCTCACATTTTCCCCTTCCAGCTGATCTTTGGCCATGTTGCACCTCAGTAGTTCCTGCTTTAGCTGCAGCACAGCATCCTCCTGCACTGCCAGGCGCTGCTGTAAAGCATCCTAATGAGAACGAGGGGGAGATGAAAGAAATGTCCAGAGCAGACCTGCATACAGATACACTACATCCACCTGTATCTATGTATATATATACTGTATATACATAGTGTGCCATAGCCATAGCCATAGTACATCCACCTGTATGCATGTATGCATGTATATATATATATATATATACACATAGTGTGCCATAGTATCATCATTTTGGGATAGATAGTGCAAGAGTGGAATAGATTGAATTGTATCCTTTAATCCACACACAAAGAACAACATTCGAGTAAGAGGTTTACCTTGATGGCCTGAAGGTGGCGTGCCTCCTGTTTGTTTCTCAGGAGTTCCCTCTAAGAGCCACACAAATGAACAGAGAGGCATTAGAGCAGGGGATTCTTTGCTTGTAAGGCGTCTATATTAAACCTAATTACATTTACCAACTGTACCTTGAGATCAAGGGCTTCCTCCGTGCTTTGGTCCAGACGACTGCGGAACAGAACCTTCAAAGGGAGAGGGAATAAGCAGCGTAATTATCGAACGGAAAAATGTCAGCGCGAATGAGGAGGCGGTGGGCCTGCATGACAGCGGGCGAGCAGATCAGAGAGATTCAATTGTGCCCTACAGTAGCCACTCTCGAGAGGAGCGGTGGCTGCAAGCGTGGCGACAGCAGAAGGGCCGACACCGACACTTCACACAGAGTAACGAGCAAGTGTTGGTTTCTGGAGTTAGCGGAGAGAGGGCACCGTACCAGCTGCTGTTCAGCGTTCGCCCGGTTATCTCCGAAGCTCACAGATCCATCCTGGTCCTCTTCGGGGAGGGAGCCATGGAGTAGCAACGCCTGAGGACAAAATACACACACACACACACACACACACACACACACACACACATACATAGACACACAGAGTGAAGGCATGTAAGCAGCCATCATTAAATAAACATGGCAGAGAAGCCTGAATTATTTATGTATTTGTATTTGTATTTAGAAATACAGCCGTTTGGGATTTGTATACTTGGCTGCGCTATAAGGTTCCCATTTCAGCTAATAAAGTCATTAAATTTGTCTAAACTGCAATAACTTGAAATAATATTGAATAGCCTGCAGGAGTACACACATAATATCACCTGCTCTAACCCACATATACAGTACACAGCTCCACACATTGCACCTTGATAATCAGACTGAATAATCAAAATTGCTGAAGGGTTTCCTGATCACCTTTTGTTATTTTCTTCTTCTTACTGTGTTGCATTCACTCAGAGTTTGGTATCAATAACCTGACCCCAAGCATCACGGTTTATTTACTGTTTATTTACCGTTTTATTATATAGGTCAACATTGCATTGGTTTTGGACATGACTAACAGTAGTGTGTAGTGGGCAGGAAAGGTTACTCGAGTAAAGTCACCTCCCACGTCTATTTGTGAGTACTACACACAGTGTGTTGATTTAGTTGCGCCAACAACAACATGACAAAAATATGGCTGAAAACAAGAAACGACTCCATACATGCCAGAATACTCTCATTGTCACCTATTAACTTAGATCTACTGTATGGTGAACATATGGACACTATATGCAACAGTAATAAGAAAGGCACCATAGACTTTTATTTCACATACACATATTGGTAATATTGATTTAACAGTGGAATCAAAGAAATTAGATTGACCAGCAGTTTATAAATAGTGTAAAATTAAAAATAGACACATAAAGGTCTCGTGAGTAAATCTGGTGATCCCCGGATGCCTTGATGTTCCCCAAGTAGAAACGTTAACAGGGATGTAACATGTCTCTTCTCTGCCAAATCAGGTCAGTCAGGTGTTGATTTGTTACATTTGATGTATTTTATTTATATTTCATCAAATGTATTGAATGTATTTAAACCTCTAAAAACCCCGGTGTGCTGTATTTGAGCTGCTACCTTCCTCTGGCACATCTGCAGTCTCTGAGCCTTCTGTCAATGCGCCCGTATTAAAGATGCAGCGCTTTGCTTTTTAAGTGTGTCATCACCAGGACTTACCTGTAGGCGGAACACCATCCTCCTGGCCTCCTGCATCTCCTTCTCCAGCTGCTCCTGGTGGGCATCCAGCTGCTCCTCCCAGGACTTCTCTTCCTCCTGCACATTGTGCCCGAGGGAGGGACACAAGCCGCACAGAGACACGTCCTCTGAAAGGAAGAGAGGTACAGCGTGCAGATGAAGCATTTCTTTCCAGGGATTCATTGCATTGCCTCTTGCTCTATAAGAGTTGATGTGCAGCCAACCAACCTGTGACAGATTTCTTCTCTGTCAGCTCAGATTTGTCATCCCCCTGGTCGTCAGACTGATCGTGGAGTGCTTCTTCTTTAGGGGTGTCAGCGGAATGGGTGATAACATACTCCTCTTTGGGGGAGTGAGCAGGGCTGGCTGAACTGAGGCTGAAACAGATGGTGGGCACAGTCAGGAATGAGTGTGTGTGTGTGTGTGTGTGTGTGTGTGTTTGCAGCCTTGCCAAATGGCAATAAATAAAACCAGTAACATAAAATGGATATGTACGCTTTAATAACTCCCCAAAGAGCATACAAAATCTGAATTAATCACATCTGGGCGAAGGATTTTAAACCATATCGGTTTTTAACACACAATGCCTATAATAAACAGTGTATCACAGACACTTAATGAAAACACACGACAGAACACAACAGAGACCTGTTTAGAAGATACACAGGAGAAGCATGAACACATGCAACCGTGACATTTCTCCCACAGGAAATTCTTCACATAGTTTGCTGCCCCTTCGGCAATAAGCTCAAAACATAATGCTCCTATGATTTCTGAGTGGCTGGGTTTCTTGTGTGTTTTTTTGAGAGCGTCTCCCGCCGCCTGAGGTAGAGGCCGGCTGTCCTCTTCACTCAGCAGTGTTTGTAGAAATTAGATAGAGCTACTTTGACCTGTGACCTATGGCATTACGCATGGTCCTTTAACATGGGATTCCTTCTCCCCCCCCCCCCCCCTCTGCGTCTGCATGGGGAAACAACAACAACCGCCTGCCTCTGCGGAAATGGATCTAAACTCCATGCTAGAGAAGGAATAGGGAAGCATCACAACTCATCACCCTGCTCCCGAGGCCCAAAAATCTAAGAGGGGAAAAAAATAACTGTGGACTTAACTGTGGGAGAAAACTGTGTTTAGAAACCACGAAATGTCCCGAGGGATCGCATTTGCTCGGTTAGACGTGTTCTTCTCATACATTTGCAGTGAGATTTAGATCGTAGCGGATGAGATTTTCAGCTTATCTAATAGCATTAGCACAAGTAAATATCACAACAGCCGGTTAAACCGTGACACTTGTATTTTCCCTCACGTTGCCTCCTCTTTATGGAACAACTGTAGTATAGTTCTGTCTCCCAGCTACCCACAACATATGGACTAAGAGTCTACGGCCATGCTAGCAGCTTTGTGAGACAATCCATTCAATAGTTGTTGAAACATTTCAAGAAAAAAAATCCCAAAATGTCAACCTTGTGGTGGAACTGCGAAGTTACATTGATTCATCATCTGGGGACCATGGATATCTGTATTTATCCATTAGTTGTTGAGATGTTTTAGTCTGAACCTACATTAAGTGGTGATCCAGCTGACATTGCTACCCCGCTGCTATCATGGCAAAATTAGCAAGTATAACGATATAATTTAAGGTTTAAAATGAAGAGAGTTCAGGTCACATGAAACATACACCACACTGAGAAACTTCTGATAGTTTTGTTCTTCCAGCTAAGATCAATTGCACCAGGTCACATAAAATCATGAAGTGAGGGTCTTATCGGATGCTGCTGTGATTATCTCTGAGTGTTTCAGGAAAGGGGATCAAAGCAGCTGCCTTCAACTAATCTTGTCACTGCAGACAATGACATTATCAAGATACCCTCTATCATTGTCTCAGCGTGCAGCAGTTCAATAAACCAACACATTCATTGTAGATGCTCCCTGCTGTCTGTTGCACCAAAAGAACATACAGATTAGGAAAATATGGGTTAAACCAAAGATTAAGCGCTGGGATTTGCAAGAGATGAGCCTCAGTGCAACAGATTACCATCGTTTCATCAGCAGCGGTGGGAAGTTACAAGTACATTTGCTATAGTAACGTGTTTAATTGCAGGTTTGAGGTACTTTACTTGTTTCTATTTCTATTCTATGCTGCATTAGACTTCTGCTTCTCTACTCCTCAGAGGGAAATGTTGTACTTTTTACTCCACTACATTTATCTAACAGCTGTAGTTACTGGTTAATTCTCAGATCAAGATTTTGCATTAAAGAACAGATGATAAGTTATGAAATACGATGCACTGTTAAAGACTAAACCGGTGCTTACGGTGCCTCCTCGTATCTAAAAAGCAGCGTCTGCTCGGGGCCTCTTGTCATGTTTCAGATGTCTCTGAATTGTTAGCAGTTCTGTTAAAGAGAGATTTACAATCTAAACTTCTCACATTTCATTTCAATAACTTTCTGAGTATCAAAAAGGTTTATTGGAGGTAATATCCTCTTATCTCTCTGGATTACTGTCTCTCCTTTACCACATCGGATTTTTACATCATTACTCCTCAACTCCTTACAAGTGACTGGATCGTGTCTCGAGATAACGTCTGCGGTGATGTGACGCTGTATGAAATTGACTCATTGGGGCCTAATGGGACATTTAGTGCAATATCATAATATCATGGACATGATAATAAACATCTAACCATGTACTCTTACACTACTTCTGATCTGATATTGTACATACGTGTATCAATATGCAACCCTACCAGACTGATCCCTACCAGGTGATCCATACTGTTAACCTAATTAACAGTTTAGCATCATATATATATATATATATATATATATATATATATATATATATATATATATATATATATATATATATATATTGTATATGTTTTGGATTGCACATCATTTGCATCATACTATTATTGTTATCTTGACTTTTTTTATCCTGACTCCTTATATTCCCACTTTGTATTGCAACTGCTGCAACAAAGTTGTATTATATATATATCATTTTTTATGTATATTTATATATTTTTTAAAGCAAAGATCAGAGAAGAGTCATAAAATTGAATACATATTTGTGTAGCAGAAACTTTGTTTTTCCTTCTTTTCACTCCCATTAATCATGTCACGACCCCTCACATTTATCTTGTGACCAGGTGGCCAGACCGATAGATATATATATATATATATATATATATATATATATATATATATATATATATATATATATATATATATATATATATATATGCAATATATAAAGTACATTTGACTGATTATACTTCTGTACCTTTGCTTAAGTATGATGTTAAATGCAGGACATTTGTAATTTGTATTTTTACATTATGGTTGAGTACTTTTACTTAGGTATCTTCGTGTACTTTTTCAGCATCAACATTCAGTACATTAACCAGTTAAGTTAAGTTCATTTAAAGGACTAGTTCATTATAGTAGCTGATAGTTAGCTTAAATGCTACCAAATCAGGACAAAAATGATGGCTTTTTAAAATGTGTGCACAGTCTAAAAGCCAGCCCTATTTAAGTGTAGAAAAAAATCATCTTGTATTTGTTATAATATCATTTGAAATATGCATGATCTTCATCCAAATCATGGAATAAAAGAGCCGCTAATGGAAGTTAGACAGTGGTTGCTAGGCAATGGCAGCTCAGCTCACACAGACAGGGACACACCCACACCTACTGCACTGTAAACACTGTGAACAATAACCTGCACAGTTAGGGTAGCAAAGCCATATTGCTATAGCGAAAAGCATCACTAACACTAGACTGAGACCAACATCTAGATGATTAGGATGAAGTATAGTCTCCTGTGTTTATATATCTGCCACTGATGCACAATAGCAGCCTGGATTGCCATAAATATGTTAATTTAAAAAAAAAAAAACAGCCACACAAAAACTTACCATTTCATCTGCTTGGCTCCCATGCTGGTGTTTACAAGCTTAACCCCCCCACACAGCCGTAGCCCCGCATCTGGGCGATGCTCTGCAGCTCAGTCAGGACCATAGCCCAAACAATGCCAGAAGAGACAGCGAGGAGGGGAGCAGCCCTGAACGCAGCAACCGGAGGCGTCTCCGCGTCGCACACTGTGTTCAATCAGAAATAACAGCACGTTCAAATCCCCTCCAGCAGCATATACCTAAAACATAAAGCTCCGAATCTTAATCAAAAGCCTTAAACCGGTCCCCTAAATCATCCCAAGGCTCAGTCCTAGCTGGCAGAGAGTGACAGAGACAGACAGAGGGAGAGAGAGGATTGGTGCTCAGCAACGCCAGCGACCAAATTCTGCCTGGTTTCTCATTGCACTCGCCTTGTGCTTGAGCTCACCAGCTCCCATTCACGAACACAATGTTTTTTGTTCCCTGCGGACGAGAACTGATGGAGCTCTTGTGCATCTTTTTCACCCTTTTTTTTCCTCTGCCGGTCTTTTTGCATTTATTCCCCCTGCCCTCCCTCCTTCCCCTGTTTCTCTTCTGCTCGGACGCACTGGCTTTTGTAGCAGTCCTTCCTTTTTTTCAGTGAGCGTGGTTGTCAGACATGGCTCTGTCTGGGTGCGTTTACCCTCCCCCTCTTCTTCATTCCTCCTCCCTTCTTTCCTTACTGCTCTCTCCTTTCACAAGGAGGAGGGGA
This sequence comes from Cebidichthys violaceus, assembly GCF_023349555.1. NCBI lineage: Eukaryota > Metazoa > Chordata > Actinopteri > Perciformes > Stichaeidae > Cebidichthys > Cebidichthys violaceus. The sequence goes on along the minus strand of NW_027176262.1, from coordinate 23,263,363 downwards.
TGGGAGATTTTCTCCTCATCTCCCCATTCCCTTTGCTTTCTGTGAGCTGTGTGTCACTGCAGCTTATATCAGAACCAACATGTGGATTGACAGAGAAACCTGACAATCCATAGTTGTTTTCATTTTCTCAAAATCTCAGGCTTGCATAACAACATACCATGCAAGCCAAAACATGTCAGAAGTTAATGATATATTCACACAGGGAGTGTAGAGCTACTTGGAAATGGTATTTATAGAATGCATACATGAGCCTACAAGTACAGCTCTTTCTATTATTAACAAATATTAAGTCATTATTGTGTATTGTGCGCAGTGAACGGCATTGTTGCCGCAATTGTGACAGGAAGCCTTAAATATAAAAGTTATACAGAGAATGTCCTGGAACATTAGAGCCATCAGATTAAACCAAAATGTACAAAGTGTCAGATTTATAATTAGAGCAGCAGGCAACAGAAACAAAAGGTTTTCTATGACACGCGCTGCTTGCGTTAAGTACTCGTTTGAAAGGCGTTTTGGCTGAGCACGCTGTCATTAAGCTGTTAGAAATGTTGCTGGTGTCATCAGTAAGAATGTGAAATAGGTCTCTAAGTAGCAGCTTGCAGTTCTGCCCAGAAGAGAACGACACCGTCTTAAATTCTGTATGAGCACCATCAACATATGCTTTATTAACGAGCTATTTCACCGTGGAGCGATATTACGTTGGAGCCGTTGGTATGTATGTCGACCATCAGACTGACGCAGCATTAGATTTAAACTGTGCGAAGATCCAAAAGCAGATGGTTAGATGATTAAATAACACTCCTCACATTAGGGTCACTAGTTTGACTCAATGGATGAAAGGACACACATAGTTTAAAAGCTAAGAAGAAGAATGAATAGTCTGCCTGCGGGTTATATTACTCTATTTTGTCTGTGAAATAGGACTGACAAAATAATGTAAATACAAACACTGTTAATGGAATAACAGTGAAAATAATATGTTTTGCTTTAGTGGCTCTTATTATTATCTATAATACAATTAAATACGATTATACATTATTAATAACCTACGCTATTACAGGATTTTGTTACTTGTTAGTTCCAAATCCCGTTGATGTTTTTATGACAACAATAACCAGTGCCTTTAGGCTATTGTCACTTATATTAACAATACTCTTCACACCGAGATCACTGTAACTTCACAGGTTATATACTGCCTCTTGTGATTCTCAGACGTTTAAGCTTTGCTTTTTTTTCCCCTGTGCGGGCAAAACAAAACAAAAATGTCTCACAATGCATGTGATTTAAAGTGATATGCACTTCCACGTATTTTATGGAAGGAGGATTAAATAGCTAAATTCAAAAGGAGCTCTATCCAAACACTAAAGAAAAACAACTCAGTTTATGTTACCAAAGACAAAGTGGGAGGAATATTGGGCAGACGGAGCTGCTAGTAAAGTGTTACTGTAATATAATTTTGGCTAATTCAATCTTGAAAAACCTTTCCCAAAAACAGCCTTCAAATTTCAACTGCTTCTTTTTGCACTCATTTCTGCTCTTTGGAGGTTTTTCGCTGAAATTTTAAAAAGACAAGGACAAACTCAGGTACAGGACAGGCAGACCAAGGTGTGACTGAGGGAATTGAGGGAAAGAAAGTGTTTTTTTGAACAGACAATATTCTATTAATGGGTGGATGATATACGAGGCTTGACTTTGCTGTTCAAAGTGTGGCGGGAAAGTCATTCTACCACTGGGGATCCAGGAGGTGAGAAGAAAGCCGCTTTACCGCAAGGACAGCATGCAATCGGCCAATTTGTAAATCAAATGAGTTGCTAAAATAGAGCAGATTGTTTGCATGGTCACCATGGATTCTGATTGGAAATTGTGCCATCCATGAAACAAGATTTACCCATCTTTTTATTTCAGTGACCTTCAGACGGATGTGCATGAAGCACCACAGACTGATACGATTGTGTCCCTGAGAATTCCATCCATTTTTGATGTCAAATGCAATTTAGAAAAGAAGTCTGTGACTGTTTAGCTTCATTGTTGTGAGACAACGCTGGAGAGAGTGGAAGATGATTGAAATCTAGTCGCTGTCATTATAAATCAGTGTTTGTCCAAACATATCCGTGCATTACGCACCAAATCCCCCAACCAAACGCCTTGTATGTGTAACGTACTGTTTCTGATTCTGATGAAATAGTTGCCGTAGTGAAAGTAACTATTTTACAATTATCTTATTATTAAGCACTCAGAGGTCATACCTCCGACATTTGTTATCTTAATAACAGAAAATGTTGGGAAACGTTGCACCTTCATGTGAACGAGACTTTTTGTTTCAGTTAATTAAATATAATAATTAATAGAATCAAATGTATTTAGAAATCCTGGATCCACTTGGTTTCAGATCCAAATCCAAATCCTTCCACCAAATTCCATTGATATCTGTCGACAAATATTTCATAGATCTTGCTTTTTAATTGCTCACTAACAACCGCAAACATGTGATTAAAAATACAGTCAAAGGTAATAAATGACAGTGGTGGAAGACGTATTCAGCAGCAATAACAATATAAAACAAGTTCTCAGAAAATCGACTTGAAATCAAAAGTAAAAGTATGGACTATGCAGTAAAAATGGCGGCTGTTGGTGTTCTTCCCTTGTGAATAGCTGTAACATTAAAATACTGCTTAGATGTTGCACAAGTACACCATTTGACTTTGAGATGCAGTGGTGTAGACGTGTCAAGTCACAGAAAGTACCTCACAACTGTGCTTATGTACAGTACTTGGTATTAAATCACTGATTTCTTTACTCTATTATAATTGTATATATTGTGTATTGTGACGTGTATTTTCCTTTTCTTTTTTTGTATTTTTCTTTTCTTTTCTTATATATAATATTAAGATTTTTATACCTGTAACCTATTGCTGCTCTGGAACCTATTGCTGCTTGTAACGAAATAATTTCCCCTCGCGGGATCAATAAAGTTACTATCTATCTATCTATCTATCTATCTATCTATCTATCTATCTATCTATCTATCTTAATGGACTCTTCTGTCGCTTTAATATACAAGAATTGTCACGCTAGTTGTTACAGTGAATGTTGACTGTTGTTTTCCGCTTCACTTGTGTGAATCGACAAAGACTAAAAGTGATCCGTTAGTGAAGTCTGAACCAATTCTCTATAACTTTAAAAAGATACTTCCTCTCTAAAAAAAGGGAAAGTTTTTAAGTTGATCAGTTGTCTACAATTTGTTTAAAAAATGGTCTACTGGTGACTGGTGTCAGAATTTGAACCATCCAAAGTAAGCATCAAATGTCTTGGGGGGGGGGAGAAAAAAATGTACATGGCTGAGAAGAAACAAACTAAATCCAACAAGGTTTTAGCTTTTCAGTTCAAAAACCCGCCTGTTTCTGTCAGCGTGATATTGTGGCTCAAGCAGCTCTGTCTGGTGAAACGATGGAGCTTACTTGTGTGGATGAGCAGCAGCTTTAAAATGTAATCTGCCTATAAAGGCGTTCTGTATCCACTGTAAGTTAGGCATAAAGTTGATGGGCAGTTATCTAAAATTAGGTCTAATATACAAAAAGATGAAACTTAAAGTTTCACACAAAGATCTGAGAACTTCTTCCATCACTGACTATTTCGTCCTGGAGAAATTTGGTGAGCTTTATCTAATGTGCGTCAAGAAAATTGCATTTAAAAAGAGAATAAAACTAAATATCCCCAAAACACCATGTGACCAAACTTAAACCAAGATTATAAATTGCGAAGAGAGGTTTGAATTCAACTTTAAACTGTAGGGCTTCAGCAGAGAATTACTTTCAATGTTGGTACATCTATAAATTATTCAAATGATGGATTTATGAAATGTCAGAAACTAATGAGAAAGTGCCAAACGCAATTTCCCAGAGCTCAATGCGACATCCTTATTGCAAATTAATTATTTTATCTGACAGTCCAAAATCCAACGATATTTAATTTTAAATGACCTAAAACTGAGAAATATATATATATAGACAACCTTGAAACTAATTGTAAATTGGTTCTTATTGTTTATTTTCATCCAAAATGGATTAATGTTATCTCTCCCTGCATAATGAGTGTAGACTTCAAAGACAAACAGCTGTGTTTACGTACACATCTGTATGGGCGTGGTCTTCCCTCTCTTGCTCTTCCTTCACAACACTTGATCTGCCAACAGAAAGAAAAGGGAAATATCTGCCTACTATCCTTTTTGCTTGCTTGATATTTGACTTTCTTTATCCCCTCTCATATTACTTTGATCCATTTGAAAGCCCGTTTCTTTTGCAGCCTGTTCAATACTCCAAATGTAGCTTTTTTTCTTAAATCCAATGGTGAAAAGAACGTGTCATTTAGAGTCGTTTATCGTTTTAAAAGGTTCATATTTCAAAAAACAATGTCCCTGTATTGCTAAATTTGCACGTTGTTGAACGTCCACTAGCCGGAGCGGTTCACAGCTTTGTACCTCAATGATTGACGGACAATTGGATCAATGACAGCTCAGTATTTCCAACGTTCAGTGACGTAGAGCGTGCGACACCGTTACGTGTGTCAGTAATGCGGAAGTACCGGTAAGAGGCTGTAAACTTCTTTAGAAATCCACGCTGTAAACAACAGTGCGTTGTTCTTCTTGAATGCTACTCGTTTTGGAAAGGTACAGTTTGTACATAATTGCGAAATGACGGAAAGTGTGTTAGTAGTAGTAGTTTACGAACAGGTTAATTATCACTGTATCTGAATAACCAGCCGTGTTAGCTAGCGAGCTAGGCTAACAGGCGACGTGCATGTAGCGTAGAGAGCGTTGTTCTTTTTAGTTGTCGTTGTTTTTACAGCATTCATATCTTAAGAAGATCAACCTGTTCACACTACTCGCTTGTCTTTAAGCACGTCGATGACTTACGTGTTGTCTCGCGTCAGGTGTGATCATGTCGAAGCAGCCGTTGGGGAAGACGTTGCTGAGGAATGTGATCCGACACACAGACGCTCACAATAAGGTGCGTTTGAGTGCACGCGTTTTGTTCCACAAGTCGGAAACATACCTAGTTTATTATGCTTATTGTATTTCGTCTACATGCATTGATATGGCTATCCAAGTAGTTCATATAGAAGTATCTGAATTAACATTAATGTTAAGACGGAAAATAAATAAATATATAGGCATACGGTATGTAACCTATGCAAGCATTTTACTAGTGCCTGATCCAAAAGCAGCATTCTCAATGTGAGCGTATGAAGGTTAGTATGTGTGTGTGTGTGTGTGTGGGCAGTCTGTACTGTACTTACTCTTGTTGACCCACTGCAGATCCAGGAGGAGACGGAGATGTGGAAAATGCGAGGCTGGGAGGTCCACAAACACGTGCCGGACACAAAGAATGTGAGGTAAGAGCAGTCAATGTCCCCGTTTAATTCCAGCCACCTCATCCCAAGTGGCACCAAAGCTCATTCAGTGTGTTTCATAATGTAACGCTGTTCAGAGAGCTTCTATTATGTGATGCAATTTGATTGTGGTTGTTTTCCAGGGGTCATATGCACTGTGATCGAGTGTCCGATCAGCCTAGAGACCTGAGTCGAAGCAGAGAGCGAGTCTCAGAACACGATGACCGAGAGGCCCGGTACTGGAGTCGCAAACTCTATGAATTTAAGGCCAGTGATCCCGACAGGTACGGCGTATGAAGAAGCCTTCATATAAGTGTGTTTTAGTTTGATGTAAATCTCAGAATGGCTTATTTTTTGTAAGAAATTGTTTTTTTTATTTGTATTATAGACTTTGTTCATTTTCCCACACTATAGTGTAAATATATAGGGGAGTTGGATCATGGTTGACACATCTTCATATGATATGTTCACGTCACAGGTGGGGACACAGTGGCTTCAAGGAGCTTTATCCCGAGGAGTTTGAAAGCGACAGGTAAGCACAGACGCAACACAGCATCAAATAAGTAAGAGATCTAGCATCATGTGAGAGAAAGATACCAAATAAGTTGTTTTCATTGACTCGCATCACCTTATGACAGTCGTTTAATGTAATTAAACCCAGATATGATGGCTGCAGTGTAATGTTAACGTCGTTAACGTGAAAATCTTTTTGTTAAAACCAAGCTGTGTGTTTTAAACATTCAGGCCTCCAAGACAAAGCTGAGATGACATCATGAAGGGTTAATTTCTTCATACTTCAGAAAGCTCCTCCAGAAGAGATTATACAGTTTTCAATAGCCGAGTTGTGACACATGAACTAATCTTGATGTGTAAAATCGGTGGATCGTCCCTATAAAGAGTTATGGCATACCTGCTATACCTGTCCTACATTGATCTGGTTTAATTTGTCTTTTCCTTTTAGTGAAAAAAGCAGTGCCACAAGAAAGGTCGGGCGCCACAAAATGAAAAGGTCCAAGTCTGACACAGAGGCAAGCATATCAAAACGATCCAAAAAATCCTCTCGAAAGAAGAAAAAGCAGAAGAAGAAGAAAGATGAGGAGGAAAAGCGCAAGAAAGAAGAGCGCTCGAGCAGCGACGACAGCAGCAGCGACGACGCTACTAAAGACAAGCAGCAGAGGAAAAAGACCAAAAGTCGACATAAAAACAAGAAAACGGAAAGAAACAGAGGGAGAGACGAGGACAGCGGCTCGGGCGACAGTGATGGAGGAGAAGAAAGGGATGGAAGGACTCACAGGTGCAAAAAGCGAAAGCAGGACTCCCATAAAGACTCAAACTAAAAGAAGACAATAAAAACGGGAAAGCAGCAGGTGAGGAGAGCTCGGGTGATAGTTCTGGAGACTGACAGACACACAGCTCAGGTAACGCTTAGAAAAACTACCGCAGATTCCTTTGTTCGTCACTTCAGAGGGCTTTTCTCCGCAGGGCCGTTCTGTATTGTCCTTTGTTAGACATCAACAAACCTGTGCTGTCAGCCTCCTCTGTGTAGTGATGCCTCATCCACCTCTGCAGTGGCTTGAAGCACACTGTAGGGCAGCGCATGAAGAGACACCACCTGCCTCATTAAGGATTCTGTCAGCTGCAGGATCATTGATTGATCTCCTCAGACTGCCTGCCTCATTGGGGACCTTCTGTCCTGAATTGACCACCGGTTTTTTATTGCACATTTTATTTAAGGAACAAGACAAATCAAGACTCTCTCCTCGCCAATTATGGAAGAATGTGCATTTGCTTTTATTTTTTTTATTTTTTTGTGGAAATTTTAATATTTTCATGCAGGAAATTGTCAGTTAAAAAAATCTATTTTGCTGTTTTTAATAAAATGTCGGAATATCATTTTTTAAAACGATATGTCTGGTGATTTTCTTTAGTTTTCTTATTGTCAACAAAACAAACAATGGCTTTATCTGAATAATGCTTCATTTGCTTAGTTACTGTACACAAAATATTGGGGGGGGGGTTTCTTCAGATCAAAGAAAACATTAATAAGCCCAGGGAGGGTCTAATTTTTTTTCATAATCTTAATTGTCATTAACATAAATGATAGTTATATAAAGTGGTGCAACAGACCACTTTGTTGAGAATAAAATATGAACAGAAAAATAGAATATTGCCAGCTTTTTCATTTGAACAGATATTGTGACAGGGATCTGACATTTGGCTTCCTAAACATAATGTAATATAAAAGTAATAACACAGTTTCCACCCATGTGTCAAAATAACATCTGTTCAAAGCCAAAATACAGAAATGTAATAAAATGGAAGTTTAACTGTAGATAAGTGAGTTCGTAAGTCACATAATACTTTGAAATAACATCCGGCGTAGGAAAAATGAAATCTTTGAATTTAAGGTCTTGTGATTTCTTTTGATCCGTCAGGCTGTTTGTGAAGAAACACACAGAGGGTGGCTTCCTCTCCCCAGGATCAAAGACCTCGTTTCATGATGCAGGAGATGCACCTTCATAAAATGCAAACAAAAAGGATTCATTTAGGGATTTTTCCGCCCTATGTTGAAGATGCTGTAAGGCCTTATTGCTTAGGTAAGGTAGTACTGTGGGTGAATTTAATGCCTGAGAAAAATATTCAATAACTCCAAGAAAAGAGCCCTGAACACAAAAACATGACGACACTCGTGAACACTCTTTAAACCATATTAACATTACGTCCTGTGCCGCTGTTCAGTTTCTTCCTACCACTTAATTTGTCAGATTAAATCTGTATTAAACATAAAAAAAAAAAACTTAACAAGTAGTAGGCCTGTGCATTCTGGGTATTTTTAGATAATCTAATGCTGAAGGAAGTGTTGGTAAAAGTGTGTGTGAACTGGAGAAGCCTGAAGCACTTTAGCGAGTCTGTGTCAATAGGCTAAGTGTTCTCTCTGAGCAGAGTGTGGGCTGGGTTGAGCTGGGTTGAGCTGGGCTGCAACTGCCCAAATCTTGGAAATGGGAATAAAAAGCTAAATAAAATTCAGCTCGTCAAATCAGTGTTGACGGAGGTTTTTAAAACACATTGAAAGGTTAATAAGCATTTGGCGAGAGGGCAACATCCTAAATTAAGTGTGTTGTATAGCTGCATTGGTATTTACTTCTTCATAAAATAATGACCTAGAAAAACTCCTACCAGTAAAAAGCATTTATGTTCTTACTACATTTGCAGTTCAAATTGCAAACGAACAAACGTTTCAAATGCAGTTTGATTGGAAACATCCCCCACTGGGGAGATCTAGATGCCAAAATCAGGAAAACTGTATTGACTGCAAATGTGAGGGTGCATAGAGGAGTATAACATCAGTAGGCTATGAGCGGTAGCTGGGTAATTCCAACAATAGGTCCCGGGGAAAAACACATTTAACCAAAAGGACCAAACATTTTTTTTTTTTGAGAGAATATATAAAATCTTTTGAAAGTTCTACTTGGTGTGTCGCATTAAGATGATCTGGAGGTTCCCATGAAACATAACACCCTGGGGACATGGATGCGCTCTCCTGGATGGATTGGCGCAACAATTTGTACTGACATTCGTGGTTCCCTGAGGATGTATCCTGTCTCACTGACTATTTGATGGATCGTCATGAACATTTCTACAGACGTTCACGTCGCTCTCAGGATGAATTGTAATAACTTGGGGGATCCTCTGACTTAAGTGCTAATTAGTAGATGTTAGCATGCTAACGCGCTAAACTATGATGGTTAACACGGTACACATCTGTGTCCCCTGGCTGTATCCTCAACAGCTGTATTGTGTCCCGTGCTGGAGACTAGAGAGACAGCTCTGTTTTAAAGGTGTCTATGTGTGTGGCTTCTATCTGAATCCTTGCGGTTTAGAGAGTAGTCAGTGTTCCTGTTGGTACTTTCAGATATACTACCGTGTACTGACCACTTTCAGACGTATAGGAGCTGTGCTAACTTACTGCTGATGCAAATCAAATCCTTCCTGCTGTCGCTGCTTCACCCTAAAAGCATTCCTCCGGCGAACCCGCGGGATGCTTTTATTAGGATCTGGTCAGCAGATCAGTTTAACATATTGCAGAGAGGAACGGCACAAACAGCTACAGTGAGCTAAAAATGGCTGCAGGCGACAGGCTCTTACTGCGGTTTGTGACTAGCAGCAGCAAGGTCAGACATCTCTACCTTGCTGCGCTGTGCAGTTCATGGCGTGGTCCTCCACTATGTGAGCATGTCAGCAGGTTCATGCTAGTATACCTGTAAACACTGCAGATTGGAGTCAATGTTAATGAATGATTTCAGCACAGTTAGAATATGGTATGAAGTTATTTAGCATTGTAAGCACAGATGACTTTATACATTATACATACAAAACCCTGTTCAGATGGGACGTTTCAAGCGCTCATTACCATGCATTAAATATCAAAAATTCTCCTGAAGTCGAGGCACTTTTTTTTTTTTTTTTTGCAGTAACTTTTAAGTCATAACTGCTGAGGAGACATTACACGCTTTACTGTACCCCCAGTGTTTGCTCGTTTAGCTGCCATGGCCAATTTTGAAGACTGGGTGAAGTCTCTCAGCCTCCTTCTGCCTATAAGCACATTTCGTGTGGAACACTTCTCCTGTTGTGAGAAATGGTCAGCGGCACATTTCCACAATGGAAACCGTCAGTAGTTATAGAGGAGACGGACAGGGGTTGAAACAATGCGCGCGCCACAAATTGACAGCCGAGCATTTAAAACCCTAAATTTAAGTCTTCTTCTAGCGCAAAAAAAACAAGATTTCATGCTAAAAATGTGAATGTTTTTTGACAGAACGGAGACGAAAAAAAAAAGGAAGGGATCACAACGTTCTTAGACTCCATCCGCTCTGTCAACTGAGGATGCAAATAGGAGATTCAAGAGGTTTGAAAACCTCCAGTGTGGCTTATCTCTCTGCTCCATATTTTATCTCTTTGCTGTCCACGCAGCTCAGTTTCATCTCAGCCTGTACTAAGTAGCTGTAATCAGGGGGAGAGGGTGGCAGCAAACAAATATCCCTCATGCACTGTGATCTTATCTTTTCCCCCCGTCAGGCCTTTTTCTGTAACACCTCATTTCACCCCCTGTATTATGTGCAATACAAACAATTATAAGTGGTTTACAACACATGATGAGTCAGTTGCAAGCAGATATAAGTACAACTACGACTCCTTTTATGATGCATTTGTAACTGGCTTATAAACAATCATTTATCATTTAATGTGATTACAGCAGTGTAATATTAATCATCCATTGTCTGCTCATACACCAGTTACAGATGCTTCACAAAAGGAGTTCTAAACACATTAATAAAGATGTCCTTATCTCTGCTTGCAACTACATCATACTAATGAAGCCATTTATGTGCTGTGTACATACAGTACTGCTTATCTGTGATAAATAGGTGGGGTTTAAGTGAAGTGTCCTTTTCAAGATCTAAGCTTTGTCCAGAATAAGAGAAAGCTGAATCTACTAGCAGGATGCTGCTCAGGCTTTCTGCTAATAACGATTATTATATCGTCTTCCCTGCATACTGCACGTTATTGGGAACGTTACAGAGCCTCGTCTCCCCCTAGTGGGATGCAACTGATCCTGCGCCCTTGTTAATACATTTGAATTCAGCGTCACGGTCGGTTATCATGTCCCTCGTCGTCCCACACCCTCACTCTGCTTCCGCCGTCGTTGTGCAGCTTTCACAGAGGCCTTATAAATAGTACTCTGGAATCAAATATTTATCATCTCAATTTGTGTGTCCCTCCCTGCAGCGGACACACACTGCTGGCTCCTGAAGCAAAAGAACAAACCGATACAATTAACCCACACAAAAAATTTAATACCCTTCGTGAGGGGATAAATGGTCCAAACTTTGACATACTAAATAGGGGGCGGTGTCATGACACAGGTTTTTAATGTAAAAACTTGCAGCCAACACCCAAATGCTTTGTAAAAAGTCATGTGACATATGACTTACTTACTTACATAGTTAGTACACATACACCAATGTTTTAATATATTTATATATGTCTTTTTTGTTTGTTGTCTTTTTATCTAGGCCAGCCAGATACAGTACTGATTAATATACAGCCACATCTGGAACAATACCTATTTAACATCATACAGTCCGACCGTCATAGAGGAACCAACGCTTGGCTTCCAGGTCCATCCTCTCTATGCTAACATTAGAAATCGGCATGTGTAAAATCCTGTTCTTTTTTTTTTTTTAACTTATTATTATTGTATAGACTGGTGGTGTTACTTGTCCTCGTATTTCGTGTCTTCTGTGCAAAAGTCTTTTTTTTGTTGTTGTTGAAAGAACCCAAAACATGATTGACATAACAGGATACCTGGCTGTTCACTTTACAGTTATGATGACGTTTTTTTTTCTTTTCTCTTTTTTAAACAATTAAACAGTCACATCCAAAACGCCACACTTCCCTTGGCATGTCACAGCAATAATGAGAAAAATGAAAATCCAAAAGAAACGCCTCCCGTCATCAGGGTGGGAGGCAACGATGGGACGGTTCATGACTACAGTGAGCAGCGTCCTCCATTCGTACATTTCTCAGAGTAAGGCACTGCTGCATGAAGAAACGACATGGCCAACAAACCTCTCTGGGAGTATGACGAGGGAGGCAGGACAAAGGGAGACTGTGATCTTCTCCAGCAACTCACAGACAGTTTGCATGTGTAAGTACATGTGCTTGTGTTCATCATCTGTCGTGTGTAGGAACAACATGTGTGTGTGTTATATGGCATGTAGAGATACTTGTGTTTGAACATGTGTGCGTGTCTGTGTGTGGCAGAGCCGGGGTTTGTTTTTTGTTCCCCCCCCCCCCCCCCCCCCCCCCCGGCTACGTCGCTTTCCTCAGACTGTGCTCTCAAGCATCCACTCGGTGCTGCTGAACGTAACTCTCCTGTTGGCGAGCGGCGAGGACTCCATGTTGAGCTGGTTGGTGGACTTGTGCCACCTTGTCCTCGCTCTGCGTGGGTAACTATGACTCTGAAAAATGGAGTAATCCCCTCCGTCAAAAGAGAATCTGTGCCTAGTTCGTGCCAGCTCATTAGGGAGCAATCCCATGTTGGCCAGAGCACTTTTCTTGTCCTTGAGCCTGGGAGCCTCCTTGGTGCCAGCGTTGGGGCCTATGAGACACAGGGACATGGTGGAGCCCGTCAGGCTACTGTCCGTCTGCGTGTCCTCAGATGGGGGGCCAGAGCGTTGTGCATCCAGGCTGGTTCTTCTATTCATCTTGTCTAGAGTCATGGGCGGCAGCTCGACCTCCAGGATGGCAGTGGTGGCTGCTGGATTCTCTTTCTTCTCGTTGTTCACCCTCAGCACCAGCGCCATGCACTCTTTGGGCGCGTGAGCGTCACGCTGGCCCTCGTCAGACGGCTGCTTGGAGGCGGAGCGCTGAAGCCGCTGCTGGCTGCCGTTGGTCTGCGAGTGCATGCTGGAGCTGACCTTGGTCTTGCCGTCTTCTGGGCCGCTGTAGGCCTTGTAACGGATCATCAGGATGATAATGAACACCAGCACGGAAGCAACAATTATACCACCGATAATGATGATCATAGTGCCTCCCAGAAACTGGCTGTGCATGAAGCGGCACTGGCTGACCTCACTGGCCGTGTGGAACTGCACACAGCCAACCACACGTGTGGCCGTTAATGATGTGATGCCGTCGTCGTAAACCGCCAGCACACAAAGGTCATACTCTCGTCCTGCGGCCAGATCGTTGATTAAGAAGTTCTTGCTGGTAGACGGGATCATTCTGTAGAGAAGAGAAATATAGTGCGGTGGTGAAGATGCGGATGCTTAATCATCGGAATTACAACGCCCACATTTGCCGATTTGCATAAGGTGTATTAAATCACACGCAAGGTGTCAGCGCCACACAACGAAAAGACAACGGGGCCATCGCAGCTCTAGCGTTGGATATCACTCATCCTGGTAGACAAACATAAATTGCTCAACACTTTGTTACAGTTGACTTATGGGAGAATATGTTACATCATAAAATAGTGAGAAGTTGCTCTATTGGGTTTGTGTATAAAATGACAGCAAGGGTAAACAGCAAAGGTGATAAACAGGGCGGAGGAGGCTCGCTGCCTAAAAACATATACCACAACAGCTGCAGGTTGCAGGACAAGTGACACGTGACGTGAAGAGGGGAAGATTACACGACTCTAAACCCGATGGAGAAAAGCATTGTCTTCAGGTCAATATTGGTGTGAATATAATTAGAAGCGTGTTCCTTTTCCCTAAAGGGGGACTTTGATGGTTATCATTTGTAGGTAATAATGTACCTCCTAAAGACAAAACAACACTCAGCTCCATGCCTAAACTGGATGAGAAAATTATACAGGAGAGCGACTCATTATATCTGATAAAACCTAAAAAAAAAAGAAAAGAAAGTCGATGGCTATTATTAACTCGCTCTATGAATACATAAATCCTAAAGTACTCTCTGTATACCAGGTTCAGCTCATGTGCATTACATATTGCATAATAAACACATCAGAGGTATATTCATATTTTAAACTATTTTAAGAAGGTTTGCACTATTTAAAAAGAGTGTAACTCAGGTTTATTGATTTTGCCATTTTTCTATATGTGTACTTTGTATTTTACACTCTATTTGTTGCAGTGACTCAAGTACTGTGCTTAAGTACAATTTTGTATGTATTTTCATTGTATGGTACTTTGTACTCCTCCACCACCACATTTCAGAGACAAATATTGTTATTTTGACTCAGCTACAGCAAATTGATTTCAGTTATATTTATTAGCTACTTTTTAGATTGGCATTTTATATGCAAAACACATAAGTTGACTACAACATTACAATACTGCTAATAATAATAATAATAATAATAATTATTATTATTATTATTGTAGACTTTGTTGTTAATATCCTATGGTGGAAAGAAACTTTACTCAAACACTGTACTTTTAAACTTGTACTTTGCTAGATTATTCCCATATAACTACACTGTAAACTTCACCATAACTACATTTCACAGCTTTAATATGACAGCTGTGGTTACTAGTTACCGTTCAGATTAATATTCAACATGAATATATTGATGAGCTTAAAAAAACTAAGTAATAATATGTAATAATGTATCACTCACAGTGGACGTTGTTCTGCAGACCGAGCACTTCTACTTTTAATACTTTAAATACATGTTGGACTTTTACTTGTGATTAATTATTGTATTACAGTGTGGTATTGCAACTTAATCTACATTAAGTAAATGATCTAAATACTTCTTCCACTGCTGCAGTCGAGCCTATCATTACACAACCACATATAATCACACTCTGTGTTTCAACCAATTAATGCAGGCTCTTGCTAATGATACAAACAGTTACATGCAGTGAAATAGTTGGGCATCGTGTTGTTGTTTATTGTCATATTGCGTTTTAATGATGCTGACAGGGTCCTTTAGTCCTTAGACTGCTGGACTCCACAATCCCTTCAGCTCATTGCAACAACTCACTCAAACATCAGAGGCTGGAAATAGTTTACTGGATCTGTAGATATCTTAAGCAGCTGTACATGTTATGCATGTTATTATTTCCAAGCATTTGCATGCATTCTAATTTATGGGAAAATGTTCCTGCTCAGTTTATCCCCCAGACTACACTATAGGGGTTTTACTTATTTGTGGACATGCTTAATCAGCTTGCATCTTTGGGATCTGTCAATCTGCCACAATGAACCGTTGTGGCATTTAGCAGACGGTAACTCCAGATGTCTCACCTTTACTCCCTCTGTCCCTGCCCCCCCCCCTCTCTCCATCCATCCACCCCCTCCACCACGGCTTACCTGTACACCAAAGTGTCATCTGCCGTGCTGTTGTACTGAATCTGGTACATCCTGATGCCGGGGATGTGGCGCTCCGAAGGCCAACGGATCACAGCGGAGGAGGAGGTCAGCTCGGTGACCATCACCCTCCTGTCCTGCTTGTCGTAGCCCTTGGTGTCGTTGCCAGATTTGGAGGAGGTGGTGATGTCTGAGAGGCCGGGGTCCTCCCGCATGTGACCCGTGTTGTTAACAAACAAGGGTAAGGGGATCATGTTGATCTCAACAGCAGCTGTGGCGATGCCTGCAGCATTGGACGCCACACAATTAAAAGCGCCGCTGTCCTTCAGCGTGGTGATGAGAATATCAAGGGTGCCATTATCATACAGAATGGTGCGGGAGTTATTATGCACCAGCTTGCCATCTGGTGACCGCCAGTGAATATCTGGATCCGGATCACCCACTGCTTTGCATTTAAGAGTCACACCCTGCCCTTCCATCACGTAGGGCTTAGTGGAAAGATGCTTGGTGATCAGCGGAGGCTCACAGATAAACTCCTCTTCTTGGATGGACCAGAAATACTTATCCATGAGGTGCTCCGGCGAGGCGCAGGTCTCCAGATCATCTTCTCTTGTCAGCCTGCGCAGCCACAGCAGCTCACAGTTACAGTGAAGAGGGTTTCCACCGAAGCTCACTGCCAGAGTGGAGGAGCTGAATCCCTTGATGTCAGATAGCACCTGTGCTTGCTGGAATAGGCTGTCCGGCGGCAGTTTCTGCAGCCTGTTAGAGGTCATGTCCAGGCGGACCAGTTTAGTGAGCAACGTGAAAGTCCCCGCTCCAATGTGGTCGATCAGGTTGTGGTCCAGCGTGAGCGTGTTAATGTTAGTCATTCTGGCTATGGCTTCCCAGGGGAGGCTGCGCAGGTTGTTACTGGAAAGATCCAAGTCCTCTATGGTGGAAACAAACTCATCGAAGGCGGTGGGTGCCACCTGGTGGATCTGATTGTTTCCGAGGATGAGGTGCCGCAGGTTGATGAGGCCTTTAAAGTGGTCAGTCTTTATCACACTGAGGCGGTTTCCGTCCATGTGGAGCGCCCGCAGGGATCGCAGGCCGACGAAGGACAGCGGGGTGATCTGGCTGATGGTGTTTCGGGACAAGGTGAGGTGGACCAAACTAGTCATGTTGAAAAAGTCTTTCCTGCGGATGATGGTGATGAAGTTGTCTGTGAGTCGCAGCTCTACGGTCTTGCGGTCGATGCTGGGTGGTACAAACAACAGACCCGTCTTGGCGCAAAGCAAAGTCAGAGTGGGGGAGAGGTGCTGACAGATGCAGCGGCCGGGGCAGCTGTATCCCTTCACCAGAGCTGTACACAGCAGCACGCAAAGAACCAGACGGTCCATCGTTGATCGGTTTCCAGGTCCTATGTGTGAGACAGACAAAGAAAAATAGAACAGACATTGAGTCACAAAATAAGAGATCTTTGAATGAATAAATAGCATCATAGCCTTCATGAGAGCCTGCTGCTGCTGCTGCTGCAAAAAAAAAATCAAGAGTGTGACCAAGATTGCAGACACTGCCGGCAAGGTATCAATCACAAAATGGAATGGAGCTTTTCTGAAATAATGGCACCTGGGATGGGATGATGAAAGGCTGCACCAACGCTGTCAGAAGCACATGTCTCTGTAGCCTTTTAATGGAAATAACAGAATGTTTTTTTGAGCCACCAGGCTGCATCACCAGGCTGCCTCACCACCGACCATCAATTTCCCCATATTGGGTAACTATATGCTGTGTGCATTTCCATCGTACAACAAGGCTTGTTTGTTTTGTTTTTTCAAAAAGGAGGGAGAATTAAGGGTAGAAAAGGACGCTTGTCAGCGGCGCTCAAGGATTTTTATGACCTTTTCGTGGTCTCTGCTCTCCCTTATGCTTCTGAAACGTACTGCAAGAAATTAGACAGAAACCTGTCATGTAAATCACGACAACAAAAAGTAAAAGGTGAAGACGGCGGAAATACAGCTTGTTTTGGAGTCCGTCTGATGGAGGCATTGAGGACGCTTGGATCCTCTGATTCCCTTTTAGAGGTATCGATTCCAGCCTTGGAGAGAACACGCCTGTGGTGACGGGAGTAAAAAGTGATCCTTGGCTGTAATAACCATAACAGACCCCAGCGGAACACAAACGGTAATGTGCTGATGCCACATGATGTCAGTGGTTTTACCGTCTTTGGCATCCATCTTGATTGTTAATGCTTTAAGCCTCACAGATGATGAGAGAGCCTGTTAATGCTGATAAAACAACAGGATGACAACGGACTTCTTTTCTAGCTTTAGAGAACCCCACCACCCCACAGGGTGACACTTCTGATCCCCCCCCCCCTTCATTTTTTTTAAGAGGGCCAGCATAATTATTTGAATTCACTCAGGAGAAGCTGGCTGAGAATTTTATCCACAAATGTCTGTTTTCAACCTTTTTTGACGCTTCATCAAATTTGTCACGACTAATTTTAGAGACTCTTTATCGCCATCCCACCATGGTGAGGTGGTGCTGACGTCCTTAACGCCACTGACTTTGTTCCATCGCGCCCAAAGCAAAAACATCTAATGCTCACAGTACCAATAACCCTAAATTGAATTTGATATTAAAACGCTGGCGGTGACATCCATGGAATATGTTAAATGTCACATTGTCAAATTTCACGGCAGAAATAAAGCACAAGCCAAGCTCTCTTCCTCCGTCTCTCAAAGCTCTGCCTTACTCCTGATCGTTGCACACTCTGTTTTCACTTGTGTCTTAAACTAAATAAACTTGGTCGGATGAGAGTTGTTATGCATGTTCAAGATAGTGAGAGAAGTGGAAAAAAAATGTACAAATGCATTTAGTTTTACATCAACCTGCCTTTGCATTTGCCAGCCAGCAATGAAAATTCCTAAATGCTTTTCCTTTTTCGCTCTCTTGCGCAGACGCTCACTCACGCTGCTGTCTGGCTTCTGTCTGACAGACAACAGGGCCTCTCATTAACTATGAAATACGGCTGTCCAATCAGAGCTCTCATTAAAAGATGTCCTTTTTCCGGGGGAAGTAGGACAGCTTGAAGCACAAGTTGAAAACAGTGGGTTTCTCAAAGCTCGATGATCAAATTTACTCAACACCAACTGTTGTATTTCTTCTACGCTACACTGTGTTATATATAGACTGTATTTAGGGGAGAAATTGGACCCAAACCTTTGCTTGGTTTGTGTTTACACGTCCCTTCTTTTTTTTTGTTATGAATCTACAGGCTTAGCCATCACTCCATCTCTGAAAGGCATCCACCTTAACTGTTTGAAAAAACAACCCAAAAAACTTTTCTCCTGTGCAATTTATTCAACAAAGAATATACAAACAAGACACAAATTCAAAACCCCCCTGAGAGAATTTATTTATTTAGCGATGCTCCTTTATAGTTGGCAGCACAGTGTGCCTGCCTTGTCTAAATTAATTCCCCAAAATATCCTTTCTTTTTAATGCTGGGGAAGCTAAAACAATAAAGTAGGCTACAGCATGGCAGATCACACTTCCTGTTAAGTAGACTCCTATTTAGAAGCTATATAGTTGGGTGACATAATTTCAACATTGTTATAATCTTTAGTTTAGTTTATATTGTTGCCCAAGTTTGTATAATTCCAGTAAAATACTGATCTTGCTCGATTGTGTTCGTTTTCCGACGGTAACTAGGCCACAAAGCTCACGGTTCCTCAGAGGACCATCTGTGCCAGAGCATTTCCTGCCACACCGTCGAGGATACTCTATTGATCTCTCAGCATCTGGGGGAGGGGGGGGGGGGGGGGGGGGCTTGTTGCCACGGCAACTCTGGTCTAGAATGTAGGTCTTTGAATTGCATTAAGACGACGTCGAGCTGCCCGAAAAGTAAGGCCTTAATCTTAATGGGTGCTGAGGAGATAAGTAGAGACGTGAACAGATGTATGAATGGCCGAGTGAAATAAAAGGAAAGGGCAGCTCCGCCTCACATTTCTATTTCTGTTTCATTTTATTGCTTAACATCAGCGGCGGTCACCCACATCGATAACACAGGGTGGAGTTTTTTTGTGTCCAGTCATACAAGAGCACAACCTTTCACAGGGGATTCCTCTGACACTTGGACACATGTATGTTTTTCTTAAGAGAAGCTTTTAGTCACATTCTTACATATTTAGAAATTAAATCAACTGAATTAAACATAAACATAATCACATACACCCAGAATTGGGCGTGACCGACCAGAGCCTCGCATCTCTAGGGCCTTGCGCCTGGCGTGCAATGCTTCCGTTTAAAAAAAAATAAAAAATAAAATTATGGATTATATATTATTGGAATAAGGGCCGAAGTTCTATTTACAACCGCTAGCAGGCTGAGACACCGTCTGTCTGTCTGTCTGTCTGTCTGTCTCCTTCGCTCCGCTTCAGCACCACGGACAGCACCGCACCTTCAGTCAACAAACGGCGCTCTCCATGGTTACAAAGCAACAGCGTAGTGACAGCCACAAATATCTCTGCCAATTATGTCGTTTTTGCCATTTTTTTTGGTGCTATTTTTGCTACAATATGTTGAATCACTTCAACTCTTAATGGTAAAAAAAAAAAAACAACAACCTGCAGACCTTCAGAAACAACCTAAGTATGAGATCTGAGCAGCATAAGATATGAAACTATTAGTTAAAATAAGCATTAATGAAGGGTCACACCCTCTTTTATTGCTTGTATCCCCTAATCCATCCATCCATCCATCCATCCATCCATCCATCCATCCATCCATCTATCAATTATATTAAGCATCTGCCAATGCAAAGTCCAACAATAGTTTTGTTCATATCATGTTTATATTTGACTTTGCCTCCATGACAGCAATGCATGTGAGAATAACTAAAGAAACTTAGAGGTGTATTTGAGTGGGTGGGAAAACAAGCATGAATAATAAAAGAAAAAAATTAAAATGTAAATGCTGAAAGCTTGTGTGAGATAAAAAGCTGTTGTTGTTTTTTAACGGCAGCGGCAGTGGGAGAGGCAGGGTGAGCTTTTTGCAACTTTTGATGTTGCCGTCGGTGAAGACAGTTAACTACATGGGGGGGCGGGGGGGGGGGGGGGGTGCTCTTCTCCAAGGAGATCAGGTACATCGTTTTGGTGAGAAATCATAATTGTATATTGTTTGTGCAATGTCTTGACTCTTTTGTGCTCGTTGAGATATCTGCGTGTTGTCATTTACCGTCTTATTCAGAGGCTATTGGCCCCGTTGTCCACTCTCCAGCTGGGGGGAGTGACCTCCCCTCCCCGTGTTCAGAGAGAGAGACTACTTATAGATAACAGTGCATTTTGAATCTGAGCTTTAGTGTGACCAGTGGGTGTGTGCAGAGACATAACTCTTGGTTTTGAGGTCGGTTGGCCCCTGTAACAGTGGGAGCGATCCTTTCTGTGGCGCTTCTCTGACCCATGCTGCCCACTCACACCTTGCATGAATTGTTTATCTTGAATAAAGGCTGTCCATGTTTCTACTAAACATCTGGCTGTGTGGCGTTTGTCCTCCTGCCTCTCACACCGGACCAAAGTGGATACAAAGACTAGAGCATATTTTTGTAATCGTTGTCGGACAAAGCAAATAACTGAAGAAATCAACTCAGGGAACTTGTACCGACCAATTTGTTAATTGATGTAACGAATAATAATGAATCATTAATAAATCATTTAAATAATCTTTAGTTGC
The DNA here is from genome assembly GCF_023349555.1 of Cebidichthys violaceus. Lineage (NCBI taxonomy): Eukaryota > Metazoa > Chordata > Actinopteri > Perciformes > Stichaeidae > Cebidichthys > Cebidichthys violaceus. Next base: position 23,242,414 of record NW_027176262.1, on the reverse strand, counting down.
AGCCCTAATGGTAACACTTTTGCTTCTCTGGAGGTTCTTGCAGCATTCCTTTTTCACAGGGTCTTATAGGGTTCTTGATACGGACGAATCGGAGCAAACACAGGATCTGACATGGATCACGGCTTCAAACAGTAGCTGATAATTAATAACTGTCCATGAACATCTACACACCAAGACAAGCGTACTGAACACAAAAACATATAGAGAGCAAATAGAGCAAAAAAACAGGAACTCAATAATCAGCTGCTCAATTGAAGATGACTAAAAAGTAAGAGGTTTGAGGGCGTCATAAACAATGCAGCAGGAGTCAAATGAAAGCTGAAAGATGCCAACAGCTCGTCCTATTTCTGTTCCCTCCTGCTGCTGCATTGTTAACACATAGCACCCAGATAACACACTAAACAGGACGAGCAGCTGCAACAAAGATGAGGCATCTTTGCAACATCTGAGAGAGTCATGGAATACATAAAAACAGCAGTCCGTTCTTTACAAACCAGAAGAAGAAAACAAACACCTGCTTCACCTGCTCAGTTACAGCCACACCGTGTAACTCCAACACGCCACTGATGGGAATATCAATTAGGGCATGCATGAATTCACCTAGGATATTCTCATAATTAAATAACCGGAAAGAAGTAAGGGCTTTTAAAAATGCAACAATTATTCAAATCAGAATAGTCCGACTATGTCATGAATCACAGAGCTGTCACATGAGCCAAACACACAGATTAAATACACCAATCAAATAGTATCTTTTAAATAACTGTCCTCTGTGAGAATAATCTATAGGAGTGTTAACTATCATCATTAAACTGTGCAGGAATGTGTAATTAGCTGCCGTCTCATTCACTCGGGATAAAATACGGCCCACTTGATGTAATCTCGACGTCGTAACGCGGCGACGATAGCTGCCTTTCGGAGGGCAGCTTTCCCACCACCGACCATTAACGTCTTCACTCACAGTAGAGCTGAAATCATCGGCAATTATTTAGATAATTGATTATTCATGTCGAGTCATTGTTTCGGTATAAATGTAGAATATGACTCGATTCAATTGCGACTTGCTGCCTTTCTTGCCTAATGTGAAAGATTTGCACATTTTTAAAGACAAGTTACTTATCGAGTCTTTTTTTTGTTCTTTAAAATATGAATTGGTATTATTAGGTATATTATATAGAGAGGCGGGGAGGGGAATGACATTCAACAAAGGTCCCGGGCCAGGAATGTAATCAATGTTGCAATCACAGAGTGGGATTCTTTTCAATAACCAGAACACCACGACGCCGCACTGAAAGCAATTCCTCACGGCAAAATGAAGAAGAATGTAAAGACTTCCTGGGAGGGTTAGTCATTTGTGGCGGTGAATATTTTGGAGTTTTGGACCGTTGGTCGGATAAAACAAGCAATATGAATGTGTCAACTACAGTTCTAGTAACTTATGATGGGCAGTTCTTTTTTTATGATCTTTTTTTAAAGACCAAATAATTATTGATTAATCAAAAACATAATCAGCAGTTTCATTGAAAATGAAAATAATTGTTAGTGGCAGCCACTACTACTACTACTACTACTACTACTACTACTACTACTACTACTACTACTCATAATGATAATGATAATAACAATCGTTATTTGTTGAAAAGCTTTCATATAAGAAATGCAGCACAAAGTGATTTTTACAGAGAAAGAACGATAAAAAATAGAAATAGGATGAAGATAAAAACAGGGATCGAATGTGAAAATCAACGTAAAATAAGAGATGGAAAATGGAGAATAAAACACACTTGATAAAATAGTGAAACTAAATAAATAAGATGGAATAGAACACATAAAATGCCTAACAAGTTAGTTAAAGCGTATTTTGAAAGTGACATTGAAAACAGTGATGGAATATAAACAATGCCAGAGTCTGCTCTTACCCAAGGAAACATCTGCCCCGAGCCGGAGCGTTGTGAGGATGTTTTTTTGGACACGACTTTGACAGGACCTGTAAAAGCCAATTAGGAGTTGCAGGCAGTGGACTGCTAGCTGCCCTCATGTGACTCTTGTCAGGATGCAGGCATAATTATTGACAGCTCGAGTTCATTGGAGTCAGCTCCGTATCAACCGGTGGACACCGAAATGGAGGCTCCAACAGCCCCAGGGATTTCTGGTCGCATCTCATCAAGGGGGATGTGGGGTATCGTCGTAAACAGGAGGAGCATTTGCATATTATAATCATGTATGCGTGCAAAGATGGTCTTCTCAATTACATCCCATTTGAAAACGTTCAATGAGGACAAATTGAGAAGCACAAACTATTGCAGCTCCATAAACTTTAATTGTAAAAGCTTTTTCGAAACAAGATGGAGCAAATGAGTCACTTGTTGATTGAAAACACGAATGATTATTACACCTTTACCTGCTTTTTAATATGAATACCTCCCCCCCCTTAGACATAATCAACCATCAATGGCTGCAAATGACTTAAAACACATTGTTAAAAGCTTTTAAAAGTTTAAATAACATTAAAAAAGCAGCTAATCGTTTAGGCATGGTAGCTCATTTTTGTGTCGCCTTAAAGATTACCTGCTAAATGATGAGTATTCACATATAAAAACAAAATAACACGGGAGGGATTGGAGGACATATCTGTGGTTAATGTTAGCGTCACCTAAGAGGTATTCTAACGACTGGTGAACAGTTTTAAAGAAGGAAATCTGTCGAACCGGGGCAAATGTACTCTTCCAATCGATTGTTCAGTCAGATATACAAAATATCAGAGCATAGCGACACATGGAGTCGACGTGTGTGCATCGTTTCTGCTGAAACCACCGTTTGATTCAAACAATCGACGACCATTTGTCTAAGTTGATTTCTATACGTCAGGTCATCTTCACTAATAACTATGCTATGCAATGCTCCCTAAATATGGACAGACCACTCAAGTAATCAAAAGGGGACATTATCTTGATTCACATGAATGACTTACGATTGCTTTTCCATGTGAAGTGATTGTTTCCGGCTTTTTTTTTTTTTTTTTTTTTTTAGTCTCGCCACACTACGATTCTGCACAGAACCCTGATTAATGTACACACACTGGATTCTTCTCTGAAACAATCTAGCTAATCACAAGCGCCATGCGATGCATGATGCAATTATTAGATATGGTGTTGTTCCAGTCGATCCACTTCATGCACAAATTGCTCCCACAACTGAGCCCAAAAAACCCTAAACCTGTGACTGCAGTCCATCTGTTAGCTGTCACAATTAATAGAATACGTAGGACAATGCGCCGCCGTCTGGTTCACGGTGGTCATTTGCCAATTTTAGATTTGCCGTGAGAGGTTTCACAGAGCGTCACACTCAGGAGAGGAAGCTGGCCTTTTTTTTTTTTTTAAGTTCACACTTTGAATTGAGGACACTGCAGCAATTATGATACAGACGAACTACACTGTTTCATGTTTAATGATATCAGAGTTATGAAAGATCTTTGAAGTAAAAGCAGCGATGGCACAATTAAAATACACAAATAAAAGCAACGTTGTAAAGCCTCACCTAACTCACGGCACGCAAGTATTATTGGAAAAATTTACTTAAAAGTAAATCCTCATCATCCTAAACAGTATCACGCTATTAGATTGTCATCTTATCTTAAATTGACATAAACATAAACATTGCGTTTCATGTGCTGCAATGTAATCAGTAACTAATGCTGGTGCTGCTAATGACGTGTAATATTTTCTCCACTCCAAAGAACGGAATCCGTATCTTTAATAAATAAGATTAGTGATTGCGAGAGCTCAGCCTGGATCTGGTTTCATGGTTCCATGTTCTAACAGCAAACCTGCTGAGAGCCTGCTGAAGTACAGTCAAACAGCGCAGACAAGCAAACAAGCCGCGATAAAAGAAGGAGCTGCTAGACAACCGTACGCGGACAGATGGTGATTCTGAATGACATCCAGCTTATGGGATTTCTATTTCAAGGTTTAGTTATTTGAAAACCAGTGACAAGAATGTATAATTTACAAACACTGTGGCGGCGCGATTGTCTCCTCTCTCTCTCTCTCTCTCTCTCTCTCTCTCTCTCTCTCTCTCTCTCTCTCTCTCTCTCTCTCTCTCTCTCTCTCTCTCTCTCTCTCTCTCTCTCTCTCTCTCTCTCTCTCTCTCTCTCTCTCTCTCTCTCTCTCTCTCTCTCTCTCTCTCTATATAGTTGTGTTGCATATGTCTGCACGTGGTGACGGTTTTTTCCCCTTATTGTTGGTCCGCTACATCATATTATCCCCCAACTTGCTGTTTCACTTTGTTCTTGTTCCCAGGCACAGCGGCTCCGTGGCCTCCTCGCTCTGTGCAGACGAGCTGAATAGAGCCGCTGAATCGGTGCCTTGCGGTGCCACTTTGTGCTACGGCGAATGCTGAGGAATCCACGCTCTGTCTCAAAATCCTCCTCCCAAGGCTCCTATACCGCATTGATCCTGCTCTGTATGTACCCTCGCAAGGTATTATGCATGCCCGTTACAGGCTCCGCTGCCACAGACGACTGGAGCGAAGAGCCAATTTACAGAAGAGAGAAAATGTATCAAATGGCTGAACTGAAAACCTTTCCTGGTCGAGATACACTATTAATTGAACAAAGAGACAGCAATGCACTGAGCGTTCATTAATGTAAGCTGTTCCATGTATTGTAGCTGGATTACTAACCAGCTTGTTCTATCATAAAGGAGCCATGTCTGAAACAAACAGCGAAGACCTTCTATTAGAATTACAAATAATTCATTCTTACAAATCCACGATAACAGCTACAATAAGGACAACAGCATGGTTTTATTAAAACTGTCAAAGACCATGAAGGTTTTGTCATTAAGATGTAAAGGTACTGAAATTTATATTCCATCTACTTTGGCTTGTTAGTCATACTAATGGCATGCCTCTAGGAATGGTATTGTTCACTTTAGTCAGCCTAAAATAGCCCAAAAACCAGTGGATGGATTGCAATACAAATTTTGTTCAAACAAATATAGTCCCCCAGAGGATGAATCCTAATTATTCCAGTGATCCCCTGACTTTGTATTTAGCGCCATCAGTACCTCAAAGTTACCACCTACCTCAAAGGTACCTTTAGTACCACCACGAGGCTGACATTTGTAGTTTTAAGTGAAAACTCTTTGATGGATTGTCGTGACATTTTCTACAGAGATCCATGTCGCCCTCAGGATGAATTCTAATTACTTTGGTGTTCCTCCGACTTTTCCTCTAGCGCCATCATCGGGTCACAGTTTGAGTTTGTCCAGTACCTTGGTTTATGGCCAAGCACCTGCAAAATCTGTGACTAAGTTACTAGCTTGGCTGTAGACTCTAATCTTGTTAAACTAGCGCATTGTGTGGCTTTCCAACCAGACCCATCTAAATGCACCTGTCCCCATTCATCATTTGGTTTCTTAAGTCAAATACAAAGTAAATACCCAGTGTGCACCTTCTCCGTTATGACTATGATATAATTTAATTAACCACAACAATTGAGATTTATTACCAACAGGATCCACATGAATGCATCTACAGTAAGGACTGGACGCAATAATGAAACACTCACACAGCTCTAATTGATATAGAAGACGGTGGCCCAAATTCACTGGAGACCGTAATGCTCATGAGTGTGTGTGTGTGTGTGTGTGTGTGTGTGTGTGTGTGTGTGTGTGTGTGTGTGCTACAAGCGCCGAACGAGGCGGCTAGGACTGCATGTGATTCACTCAGTGCACACAAATAATGGACCGCGCAGCTTCAAATTTGACACACTTCATGGGAAAGCTCGTGCAAAGCAGGTTTAGGCAGAACTTTTGTCAAACGCACAGTGGTGTAGGTATTAAATTCATATATATACACTACGGGGGCATTTGAGCTTCACTAATCCCGTCTTCTGCGCCGAATATAGCACCTTGCATTGTATACACAGTGGCAGCGGGGCAGTAAATACACATCAGGTGTGGATTTATCTACAGTTGGCTTTGTACCAAGAGAATGAAGTGAATTAAAGTGAACACTAGCCGCTTTCAACAACATCACTTTATCAATAAGAACTTGTTATTTCATACCAGCCCCTTTTCTGTTTACTGTGACTCTGCTAAGAAAGAAGCAAAAACAAACACGTTCTGTGCACAAGTAGATTTTGTAAAACTGTTGCTTTTGAAGACGCTTTTGCATAAGTGCATTTGTTCGTTTTCATGTTTTGTATCATCCTGATCTTGTTTTTTGAGGGTGTTTTTTTTTAATATTCTTTAAATGCAATCCTTAGAGGACGATTCCTGTTTATTCAACCTGCCCTATTTCCCATAAATGAGACTATTGAGGCTCTGCGGGTCGTGCTAACTTTGCACTCACATATCTCTATTGTAGAGATTCAGGTAAACAAGCTTTCAAATGTATCTCGGGACAAGCTACAAAAGCCTCCTACAGTTTTTGAAATAAACATTAAAATACAGAAAGTAGACGCCTGCAGCGTCCTTTATGGCTAACTGCAGAGGGATCTAAATCTAGGGCAACTTGCTGGCTGGCCAGCAATAACCCAGCATATTAATCTGCCCAAGCGGGTTTGTTTACATGTGTGAGGCTGACTTTATCTGCGGTTTACAGTCTTCTAAAGAAACTCAAAAAAGCTAAATGCAATGGCCGTTCCAAAAGACGTACTGCGGGGAATTGGTGTTGTTCCTGTAGTCACTGCTCTTCTACGCTTACTGAGGAGGAAGATATTTGTTGCAAAGATGCTGAGACTTGTGAAATAGATGAGAGTGATCACAGCTGTGGAACTACAGTGTCTGAATTCACGATTCATTAAAATTGTTGTCCTGGAGACATCCTTTCAAAATGAACTGGAACAGAAAAGTGATCACAAAATGTAATGCAAAACGTTTAGCGATAGATTTGCAAAAAAAAAAAGAAGAGAACCCACTATGATCCAAAATTACAATGGCAACTAAGATGATTAGCCTCAGGTAAAACAATAATAATATCCAAAGTGGCATCTTGGTCTATTTGCCGAGAAATTAGCCACAACTGGAAGCTCTGTGGGTCAGCAGTAGCGTAAGATAATGAAAACGGCAAGTTCTTATCTCGTTTCTCCGACAGGAACACACACTAAACGGACAGTGATACGTGTTAACAAATCAATGAGCAAGTAGGTCTGGATGTAGATCCCTATGCAATGAGCCAATGACGGCCGTTCCCGGGCTCTACTTTCTGTGTTTAATTCCCGTCAGACTGAGAGACAAGTGTTTGAAATGATTCATGCAAAAAAAAAAAAAAATCATCTTTATTTACAAAGTTGTTGCGGCAGACGTGCAGAGCTTCCCCCGATGCATGTTGCCTGTGAGAGTCCTCGTTTCCATGAATCTCTACAACGGAGCTGGAGAGTGCAAAGCTAGCATGAGCCGTAGAGCCACGACAGCCATATTTATGGGAAATATGCCAAGTTGAAATAAACCACAATGATCCTTTAACTAGATTCAAGTAAAAGTAACCCTGCAGAGTTGTTGTTTTTTGTAAACACAGTTATGCTTTCAGTCAGTGGTTTCCACCAACACAATATATCTGTCAAGCTTAATAAACAAACCAAAAATATTGAATTCCTTCCTAATGAATCATTTTCAGAGCCGATTTCCGTGCGTCCTTGAGCACGATCATAATATAGTAACAAAATGGTGACTCACTATGAGAAGCATTTCTTCTTGGGGCCACTAGTGGTTTAAATATTTTAAAATTGACCCAACCTTTCTGTAAGTTTGCTGACGGCACTCCCAATGAACTTAACTAAAGAAATGGCTCCATATAACCTGATGCTGTGATAACAATCAATTGTTTTCAATGTGTAAACAAAAAGTAATATCCAATGATGACCCAGTTCCTTTTTTTTTAGTCATCAAGCCATGCCTGCCAGGTTCAAACAGAAGTCATGTTTAAATGTGTTTGACGTGAATGATTTTCTGAGTAAATGAGCTCCTTATTTGCTATTTCTGCCTCCAATTACTTTTTTTTACTAGGGAAATCAGGTCAATGCATGACATATCAGTATAATTAGTAATTATGTGACTGCAGACAAGCTCATCCTACACTTTGTGAGCCTCTAGTCACGAACCTGTCAGGCCTGTTATTTGAGACTAAAAGGCATTTTTAGCTTCCTCTAATCTGTCACCTAATTATTTTTTTTATCTATATATATATTTTTTTTCATAGCTATGCACGAAGTTAATCCTGGTAATTTCACTTTCTCTATAATGGAAAGTCAGCGTTACACAAAAAGGATGAACTGCTGTGTGAAATTGTTGACGTCTTACAATCTGACATTTGAACCTCCATCCCCGTCTTCATAATACTTAAGCTTGAGTCTATGTCAATTGTACAGTTTTTAAACTTTGAAATACTGTAAATGTACTGTAACTACAATATAACCAAAAAAAAGTTCAGGTTTATTCACCAAAATAAGTGCACTGTCTGATGTTAATGGACAGGAAACATTAAATGCTGCATGTAGTGACTTTACCACCAAAAATAATTAGTTCATTTGTTTTAGGTGGTATCATCAGAAATTGTTCTTTATTTTCAATCTCTAGTTAATTAGTAAATTTGATAAATTAGCCACTGAACCAAATAGCTGTCAAGTGAGGAACAAATCGAGGACATCAAAGAACATTCAGTTGGATTGAGCAGGAAGTGCTGTTTTGGTTTTGTTCCTTTTTACTGAGAGGAAATGTGAATTTAATTGAAAAATCTGACATCAAGCAGCTTCTACACACTCAACTCTTCCCAAATGAGTGCTCCTTCCGCACTGAATGCTGCCGCGTTCACTTCAGAAAGAGGTTTGTAAACAAAGCCGCTGCCTTGGGTTTGAAAGGCCATTTGTACGTTCACTTCCCAGGCTTGATGCATGATGGGAAACAGAGAGGGCAGCTCAGCGGTGTTCTTTGCCTTTTGGTTTGATCCTCGGCCACGGCCTTCTCTCGCGTTGCTTATTTTCTCAGTGTTTGCGCGTGGCGAGACCTTTCATCTCAATGAATTACAGCGAATGAACATATCACTTCCTAATTAGAGGAATGCGTAACAAAGTGTACGGCCTTTAGATGTTTAATTTGTTTTATGTATTCTGATTGATCATTTTGACGTGCTGCGGGAGACGGTGGAGAATGAACTGAGAATAATGCAACCATGCCACACATCACACCAATACTAAATGTGACTGGGATCGTTCCAAACAATACATTTCTATAATTTACTTCATGCACTAACACAAACAATAATCTTGGACAGCAGGGCAACCTGCTCAAAGCCATTATTGCACTTTAATATAGCTCTCCCAATGCTACTTGTACATAATGCTTTACCCGGGCAAGCTCATTGTGCTGCCAGGACCACTTACAACATCCCTGCCTCATGTGCAGCTCCTCCTCCTCCTCCTCACTCTCCTCTGCCTATGAGCCAATGCAAATTACAGTAACAGCTTGGACGTGAGTATAATCTCAAGTGGTGCGAGCTGGGCTCCATGGCGAGGCATGCGGGCAGATGGAAGCAGAAGACTCTGCCAGGCCTCTTTAGGGGCTCCCACTCTTTCTCCTGCATGCTAGACAATGGAGAAGCTGTGGCTCATAACCAGCAACTCGTCTGCCACTATCATGCGGCCTTCTCCCAAACGCTGTCGTTGGTTAAGTGATATGAAAGGAAAGGGGGTCTTGCGCGGCGCCGAAGTTTTCGAGCAATGCCCAGATGGACGTCAGTGCTTTAGATCACGAGCCAAGGGGCAGAGGCTTGAGGAAGGGTGTTTAGACGTTCACATTTATGATGAAAGAGCAGCAAGGGGAGCGCAGTAGGTGCATTTCTCGTGTCTCTGCACAACGGGTGGCAGAGGATTTTCCTTTGAGTTCAGGTAGATATCTCAAAATAGCCCTTTAAATAAACATCATTTTCTATTTGCATAAAATATCATATCTGTATTCAGTGAAAATGTATCATAGCACCTTAACAGGGACGCTTTTATACTCTAATTAAAACATGATGCAGAATAAATTGCAGTGAGTACACCAAAAATGTAAATGCGTGTCTGAACATGTATCAGCCATACAATATTCATGCAATACACACAACAAAGCATGATCAACTTGATCCTAGTTGAGATGTGTTGTGGGTCTGGGTTGCCTCAGAGACTGACTCTACTAAATAGGTTCAGTTTCTGTCTGTGTCGCTGAACTTTTACCTCGAAGCTCACTAAATGCCGGAACGAGATAGAAAAGTTGGTCCTGCTCTGCACTTTGCGATGCCCTGCTGATCTCTGCAGCACTGAATGAAATGACACATTTATAAAAGCAGAGCAGAAACGTTTCCAGTGATCATGGACACCTTTTTAGGTTAAGAGCTCGCCTCTTTGGATTCAAGCACTGCAGTAAAAGTTGCATCAAAAAAATGTAATGCACCGTTTATTTTGAATGAATGAGCTCCAGGCTTTACACTTGCATGACAACACAGATGAAGGGTTCGCTGTTCTACCACTCCGGGAGAGAGAGAGAGAGAGAGAGAGAGAGAGAGGCTCGTTTATGCTCACAAACACTGATTGTGCTATTCTCGGCTATTAATGTAAGTGGATTCTTAAACTCAGCTGTGTTTCTGGTAACTAATGAGCATTACGCAATAAGGTTGCACCTCCATGTGCCATTAAACACGGGTCTACATTTTTAATCATGCGATGTAGCTCCGAGACAAACATACATGCCTCGGAGGAGTTCACAGAACGCCCTCCCTGCCTGAATACATAGGCTACATAACAACAAACAGTACGAAAGAATATGATGTATAAAGAAATCAATAGACTGTGAGTCAGCTGTGTGTCAAGACGAGGCTGTTTAAGTGACTCAGCCTTCAATGTGTTTGCCAACCCTGAGTGCATCTGCACTAACAAAAAGAGATTTGACAGAGAGAGAGAGAGAAAAAGGGTGAGCACAACTCCCCTGGAGCTACGCATCTATTGTATCTGACTAGTGCTCGCACGCACGCAGGTGCGTTTGATTTTACCGTATTTTCCTCCACTGTCATTCGAAATAGCTTCAGCGACGGCATTTCAAATTCACAAGGCCCTCGTTATTCGGAGATGCGGATGACACGGAGCGTATAGCTTAATTTCTGGGGATGATTAGAGCTGCAGAAAGGAGAAGCGGGAGATGTTATCTTAACACGGTAGCGTGTGCCCTACACCTCAAGAAAACACTCTGAGCTGCTGCTCGACACCGCCTGTCATCGCCTTCAATACTTGGCATTCCAGGAAACACCGACTGCAAGGCTCAGATTACTTTGACAAGAGGAGCGGACCACGGAACACCTGACAGCGGACAGCGCCGCCACTGGAATCTTGAATATGTGAGGATAATAACTTGACCTCCTCCTCACTCTCCCCTCGATCCCCGATTAAAAACATGAGCACCATTTTCTCAGTTGTAGTACCATAATTTTGAACGTGCAGAGATGAACTGGTGGGTAATCCTGTTGTTACGCCTCTTATCGCCCTCAAACTTGACAGTCAGGATTAAACTACACTCTTAAAAAAAAAAAAAACAGCTGGGAGAAGATGTCGACAGAATACATATGGGCCAGAACTGCTGCGCTTTCACAATACAAATCACTTAACAGGAAAGGGTGAATTCAATTCTCCTAAAACGGATTAATCTAACTATGGGAATTATTTTCTTTTTTAGGACAGCATGAGAGCAGGATGTCTCACGGTGCACAAAATATGCAGAGTTATGCAGGGTGCATGACTGTTGTAGACGCTGCTTGTTAGGCGTACGATGAGGGGGAGGGGGAACACTGAAGGGAACAGCAGTTATGTTCAATTCAGTAACACAAGCTGGCTAATTAGCATTGCCCTGCCATTCCCTTTGAACCGGAGGAGGACAAGTGGGAGCCATCATATTTCTTTGTTCTCGGCACTGTGCGAGTCCCCCCTGACCGCAGAAACCACAGGGGCAGTGACCACAGTGGGTCAGAGGTAGGTAAAATAACGTCAACTCCAACCCCGCTCCTTACTGAACGGCCCCAGGGGAATCACCCAGCCCCTTTTCCCAAAACTATGCCCTCAGCAAAGTGCAGCTACAGCCAGCAGGCTGCATCGGATATACAGTGCCTGGATGTAATGCGATGACATTTTCAGGATGCAAACCTACTTTGAGTACACCAGCCAGATGTTAAGGGGATACAGGTACCTACTGCACTTCAGATGCCCACAATTATTCTCGGCCGACTGCCCTCTGAAGACGCAGCGCAGATCATTAACTCCATCCTCTCGTGTACCGGGTTTTTAATTAATAGTTTCATGCTATATAATGTACGATTGAAACGTGAAACTGCGTTTATGTACTGCCGCAGCGTTCTGAAGAGTGTTTTACGGCCCGTTTCAGGTTGGTTAGAGATGCAGTCAATTACACTACGACTCCAGGTAGAACCTTTTTGTGCCACACATGGGTCAAATTATTTGAAATACTTGGCAAAGTTAGTCAAATCACGAGGCGCTTGAGGGGTGGGGGTTTGCCTTTTAGTCCATGTTTAGGCAGCGGTTATTCATCGAAGAGTATCACTGTAGCCTCCTTATATTGTCTTACTAAAATGTCTCCGAATAATATACACTTACAGTCCAGTTGTCAAAATCTCGCTGAAAGAATAGAAGAGACGATCAAAATGGCGATAGACTCAAAGCAATGGGTAACCACTCACAGATCCACTGCTCACAGCCTTAAGGCACTTGCTCCGTTTTGTCTTTCAGGCTTGATGTTTGTTCCCCTACCTTATAGAGGAGAGCCTGTGTGAGCCGCGAGAGAAAGACTGTGAGCAATACTTAAGGCTGAAACAAGACTCGGTCGAAACTTGGTATATGACCGGAGCGTGTATCCGGTCATATGTACTAAGTTGTGGCCAAATTGTAACAGGGATAGTCGCCTGCGTCTGTATGTAATGTAAATGTTACAACCAACAACCATATATGTAATGAGGAAGTGGATCAGATGATTGATTCCTGAGGCAAAGACCACAGTTTCTATCCACACGACATCACTCTCATGAACAGTTAAATTAGACATGTGCTGTCAGGCAACAACCCTGTAATACCAAAACAATGTACTGTAATGTACTTAAAAGTAGCATATTTGACAGTGTTATAAGCATATTGTGCTATAAAAATTTACATATGATCCATTCTTGTCAAAATAAAGCTCAGAGGCTGTATTCACTGTCCATAAAACACCTACTGTATGCATATAAAGTTACTTACTACACATGCAATTATTCTCCAGCACACTCCCACACACACTATTTGTGACCCTGCAGAAATTGTATGTTGTTGTACATTTGCTTTTTGTACACAGTATACGTATCTATTCTCACAGCTGCCTCCCTGTGCACAACAGCAATATGTTTGTGTTTGCCTGAGCACAGCATGTCTGTAAACAGATCTAGTCAATAAAAGGTGATTCTGATTTGACAAACTTCACACATGTGTTTGTTAAACTATGTAAAACAAAGAAAAAAAAAAAAGCGAATTTGACCCAGTTCTGCTCTGCACCTGTAGTTTCAGTCTTTTCTGTAACAAATCCCCACCGGTGATCCACATAGTACTGCATCTTCAATCTGCTGATGCACCACTGCTAACGCAACATTTTTTTAGTTTAATTAGAGCCGTCCCAGCTAGGGGCGGAGCGGCCGCAGTGTCGATATGCAGTGGCTTGGAAAACGCGACAAACTCACCAGATATCAAGCCCCGGTCTCCATCGCAGGTTTCACATCAGCATCCCGATCAGATGGCGGTCAGAGAGTCAGAGCTGAGGCAAGCGACTCCCACTGGCGTCACGGGAAAACACCACCTAGAGGACGATAAACGCGTTGAGTCTTTTTGTTAGAATAGCTGAGGAGGCTTAGTTAACTCCACTGCATAACCCCAGCAGACGCGGGGTCGTTTTAACACGTTTTGGGATGTTTATCATCTGCTTCTAGTCAGTATTCTAGTGAAGGAGGCAACATTCCTCAACACACAAGAGAGGCAGTCATACATTTCTAATCTCATTGACTGAGCTTGCTCCTTTTTCCACTTGGCAGCTTTGGGTGCGATATGAGCGCTGATCTGATTATGAAACAACAGGAAAGAAGCATAAGCAGCAGGAGAGGCATCAGAAAAACAGACTCGGAGATACCGCGGCTATGAATGTGTGTCCTGTCATTAATATTTCACTGCATCATTGTAGCTAAAGGAGAACAAAGTGTAAAGGGGAGCATAATGAAAAATTCATCATATTTTGACACAGCTTTGGAATTTATCTGTGCAAAACAAAGAACGGGCGAATCTTCAGCTTGTGATGAGATTTTGCGACTGGGAAAATAAGGTGATTAATGGATCCGAATAATTACTGCACGCTTTAACATAAGGTCGATGCCACACACATATCTGATGAAGATGGATGAGAACGGGGGGGGGGGGTGTTTGTAACTCACTCAAGAAGCTATTTCTACCGCAAAATGTTGCTTTCATTTTGGCTTCTCAAGAGGGAGGCCAAGGTCACAGGCCTTCAGTTTCTCACTTGTCCCTGAAATTCAAAAACAAGCTACATGACATGTCACAGCTCTGCCTGCAGTACAGCAGCACGCAACCCAAGAGAGATTACCATATTGCTTGCGTTTCTCTGCAGAGAGCCTTCATGCATTAAAAAAAAAAAAAAAACAGAATTCTCCACTCGGGTTCTTCTCCCAACTCTACTGTACATCAATTTGTATTCAGGGAGGGGCTTTAGGCCTGTCACCTTCAGCTATTCATCCAGTCGATGAAGTATTCATGACGCAAGCTTTTGCCTTTTGATACGTCACTACGATCTTTTTCAATTCATCTCGGGCCGCAGTCGGCGCTGTCATGTCAGAGTTTAAGAAATGAAGGAGAGAAATAAAGTAAGAGTGTAGGTGTCACACATTTCACAGTCGATCATTCCACAGTCCATCATGCCATGCATATTAACTGCTCCCACTTGTGTGTACGGCGGGGCGGCGGCCCACTCCGACGGCCAATGTGACAGTGAGTGGAGTGACTACAGTGTGACACTGAGCAACCACTGGGAGGTGCATGGAGGTTGTATCGAACAAAAGAAAAGCCCTTTACCTGTCCACAATGGTCTAACAACTGATTCGTTTCGCTTCCATCTTCGTTTCCAAGCATCAAATCATCACCTGGCCCAGTGTGGTAAGTCCAGTGTCAGCCCAGGACAAGTCGGTCTCACTTAATCTCCAACATGGCTACCCTTCACAGTATCAAACAATCCACTTCCCTGCTCCATTTTCCTCCAGCAGCCACAAGATTTTCACCTCTCTATTTCTCTCTCTATTTCTCTCCGGGCCCTTATATGAAGTGAAAAGACAGAATCAAATTCCTCAGCGCCAGGCAACTTTGGCCAAAGGACATACTCCGTCAAGTCATTATCCATCACAGTGATTCCTTCCTATGTGGGCAAGACAAAGACAGTCGTCCTCCTGCGCTGCCAGCTTTGTTACTTAAAATACTCTGGCATGACCACAGGAGTGGCTGAGACTTCCATTTTCTTTTTTTTTTTTACCTCGCTGTGGTTATATTCTGTCTGTCGATCCACACAGATGTGTGTGGCGTTAAAAAAAAAGACAACGAAGGGCCAGAAACATTCATTCTCGTTCAAAAGAAAACAGCCGTAACCTTGAAATCTGCACTTCGTAATCAACATAGTTGGTGTGTATTTCATGGGCTTAAAAACAGACTTAAATAGTCATGATCGTGCAGTGAAAGTATTATCTTTCAATATATAACGAAACACGTGTTGAGGGAATAGCAGAGGCAGAGGGATATTATTTTAATAATGTGCAAGTGAGATATCTTTCTATGTATTCTTATATATATATCATGATCTTCTTGGATATTTCCTTAAATGCCCACAGCAAGTATCAGGAAAAGCAGGTCAGAGCAACATTGATTTATTTAAAGATTGGAATGAAACAGAATTGCCATTTCACAGGCGTTGTGAACTCAGGACAAAAGATTACAAATTAAAAACCAGAGACAATGTCAGAATTATCTTTCTACTGGCTTAAAGAGAGGAGGGGAGGATTGTTTTTTTCCTCTTAGATATCTGCTCGGCAAAAGAAAGCTCTGTAAAAGCCTTCAGGCATCTCATTACATCGGATCCTGCTGACCATCTAAGCAGACAAAAACAAGCCCTGGAGCTTCAATCCATTATAGATTTGAGTGAATGCATTCATATTGGGGATGGTCGCCTTTCTTTGTGCTCCATTCCCCAGATATCGACAGAAGCGATGGCATTTCCTGAGCTTACTGGCAAAGAAAGCAAGGACACACATCACTTGATGGACCACAGCAGTACGGGGAATGCATTCCTTCACAGAGGAGGTTTTTGCGTATATTTATTTTTGGGTACAGGCTAACTATTTTCAAATTGCCTGACTTGAGTAAAGGTTTTGGTTCGAATAAAAACGTTCAGCAAGTACCTCCTTTCCTTTGCTGCAGCTATGACGAGCAGCAAAGCAGCCACGGCTTCAACACACTTATTAAAGGACATTCTCAATGTCATCATGACTCAGCAGTGGACCGACAGAGCCGCTCGTTCAGGAAACAGCGCTGCCGTTCGGAGGTGTAGCGTAGCCTGATAGCCGGCATAACTATGAGGTCAAAGTCATCCTCAGCAGATCCACGAAACTGAACGCCACCAGACCATTCCTCTGTTCCCCAGGCTTTACAGTCATTTACTAACTCATGTCAGCACTTTGATTAATGGCCTGCTTTACACACAGGATCACATGGCAAGGTATCAATCATAGTGCTGTACGTATTCATGGCTTTTCAGCAGCCGTGTTCCCACAGTCAAAGCCTAATTACATCAACCTAATACGGGTGCATGAACGGCAATGCCCCGCAACTGCGAACATATTGAAAATATGTCACGAAGTGTAGCCTTAATGTGTTTAAATGCATCGAATATATCCAGTTTAATCACTGGGTGCAACATTCTCCGAGTCAACTGGGGACAAAACCCCAAAAGTGAGGTGATCATTAAGGACGAGCAGCTGTTTTTGTATGAGCCATTTCCGCTAATCTAAACTTCTTCAGACTGTAATGAGCGCTCCTATAGCGCCGGCCCGACTCGAACCCAGCCGAGCTCTTTACTTGAAATGAGACTCTGAAACTGTTTCAAGGAAAATTGCTTGTAGGAGCAGTTTGATTGAATAATTAGCTTTTTATTAGCGCTACAAACCTTTTGCCATTAGAGGTCAAGCAAAGATGAATGGTGTGGTGTGCATGTGTGTGTTTGTGCGCTCCACGTCCCCAGCCAATCAATACTGAATTCGGCGCTGCTAAAGGGCAAGTTTACTAACAGAAAGCCTTGAACTGAAGAAGTGATCATTTAGGCTCGTTGCATTATGGTTAGACTCCATCAGACAAGGGTTGTGGAACACAAGTTGAGGTCCTCTGCAATGCCTTAGAATAATTGAGAATAATCTGGCAATTGTTTTCTTTTTTTTTTCTTCTTTTTTTAACAATGAATGAACACCTTTTAATGTCTGAAAATAAATAAATAAATAAAATAAAATATATTAAAAATACATGAATATAAAATGCTTTACTTTATTCTATTTGGCATACATGAATGAACAAAAGTGTAGAGTCGTGCTAGCAGCTCTGTGAGGCTGTACTTGCTAATGTAAATGCTAATGTCAACATGCAAACAACCAATGCTAACATGCGGATGCTAATTATGTTTAGTGTTCACCTGACCAATGCTAACATGCGGATGCTAATTATGTTTCGTGTTCACCTAACCAATGCTAACATGCGGATGCTAATTATGTTTAGTGTTCACCTGACCAATGCTAACATGCGGATGCTAATTATGTTTAGTGTTCACCTGACCAATGCTAACATGCGGATGCTAATTATGTTTAGCGTTCACCTGACCAATGCTAACATGCGGATGCTAATTATGTTTAGTGTTCACCTAACCAATGCTAACATTTGCTAATTAGCACGAAACACGAAACACAGCTGATGCTGAAGGGAATGTCATTAGTTTTTTTTGGATCTATTTAGTCATGAACCAAAGAAATTGCACAACAAATTTAATTTTGAGTTGTTGTCAAAGGTTCACCAAAATTATTAGAATTCATCCTGTTGGGACTATGCATATGTAAAGGCATCACATTTCATGGCATTCCAACCAAAGCATTCCATGTCATTAAATGAAAAGTAACCATCATGGTTCTTCTTTGGGGACCATGAATGTTTTTCACTAGATTTCATGTCAAGCCTACAGCTGTCAAGATGTTTCCATCTGGACCAAAGTGGTGGACCGACTGATCAACGTTTCCATACAGCCGTGGCTAAAACTCCCTGGAAAACTAATCGACTATCAAATTAGTAGCAGATTAATTTCATGACGAGTTTAAGTACAACAGAGGGAAATAATGAAAGAGCTTTGCCATCCAAGAGCTACAGCCACATGAAACATGAAATAGGGATATCTAGGTCAGTGAAGTATTCTCTTAATTATGTTGTTGTTTAGCACACGCTGGAATGTCTTTGAGATCATTTTGGCTCCAGTTACATTAATATACTTTGGGAAAAGACTGGACATGTTTTAGAAATATGATCAGCCAAAAACGTGTAAAACCTTGAAGTAGGTCATAGCTTATTAAATATCAAACATTCTAGTATCAAAAGTAACTGGCAAGGGACGAATCATTTAATCTAACATTGCAGCCAATATAAATAATAAACACAATTTAGTTTTTGAGTGTTGCTGACATTTTTATTCTACAAAATCAAAAGCATCGTCGAGACTATAAAGTGCAGTAGTAGTTTGTTATTTGTCCCTTTAGGAGACGAATTCATTAATGAAACATAAAGTTCATTCTTGATCTTGTAAATAGAATTTTGACAAAACGAATCTCTGACACAACTGTGGGCGGTTGAGTTGCATCGTGGGTAATGTAGGCGCCAGGTTTTGACAAAGAAGAAGAATATGTGGAGTACTGCTTCTGCTGCATCGATTTTGATTCTTTAAAAAAAAAACAATGCTATCGGGGCGCAATGCTAAATGGTGAGGTACTCTTTTTAAGCACAAGCTCACATGCCAACAGATTTGTATCCATGACAACTGAGCAAACCTGAAAAAAGCTAATAAGTGGAACTTGAGTTGGGATAGTTTTATTTTACGTCACAGTATGTTGAACCATCCTCCCCGCTCCTGTGTTGAAGATAAATCAGTGTCTCCCTGTTTTTAATTAAGTAATCAAGCTATATTTTCCCATAGAACAAATTGATCACTAGGATTAGATTTCACATTTCCCTAATTCCCAAAAGGACGGTTTTACAACGTGGTTCTACCAATTACGAGCGTAATCCTTCCACTGGCAAGTCTGTAAAAAAAAAAAAATGAATCTCACTGTGTACAGGTTTTGGCGCCATCGCTAGACTACATGGTGCCAACTTATGGAAATCTTCGGGAATTTATCGTGTTCATGTCACATCAGCGGGACTTAGGAAGCTGAACAGCAGCAGAATCCATATGTGGCGGTGAGCGCACGTACTGGAATAAAATGTATACAAACGGTATGAAAGATCCCCACTGCTCAAGCAACTCTTATTATAACCTAAAACAATAATTCATCTAAAGATTACATTTGCTGTGCCATGTTCTGGTATCGCTTGGTTGAATATTCAAATTTAACTTTCATTAACTCGGCAGCAAAATGTTGCAAACGGCGCATGACGAGTAAATAATACAAATACGTATCGCCCTATGAGCGCTTAAGGTGGTATTGCCGTCTGCTCGTCTCATTCCATTAGCATTTCAGTAATCGTGACACTTTGATCATGTCGTGCGGTCATAATAAGAAAAGACAGATCTGATATACTAAATGAAGGTTTTAACAAGTACTTCTCCTGCCCCATTGAGCTTTAACCTGAGAATGCAAATCAGCTGCATGAAAACCAAGTGATTTCATGGTTCACTGACTGCTACATAAGCATATGGTCTCCAGGAAAATGTATTATAGAGGATGGGGTTTACATATGGATCTCACCTTAATCCGTAACTGTTGATTTAGTACGCATTCCGTCATATTTAGTGCACTTTTACATTGATGCTGCAGCATCACAGCTTGCTGCATTATACTCATTGCGATCATTTAAACACACAGGGGAATTCAAGCGACTTTTTCCACATGGCTATATTACGCCATCAGTATTTAAAGCGTGTGGAAAAGACGTGGCCCTCTGTTCACAAATTCAAGCATGAAGATTACAAGGGCTTAGTACGACAAGTATTAGCATATCCTGTTACATAAAAGCCTCTAAGCAGGGTTATGTGAGAGTAATGGAGCTGCCTTTAGCTGGTTGAAATTTTTTACAATAAACTGAATTCTGAAAAATAAAAATTTGGGGCTTTTGCGGTTTAATACCTTTGTAGAGATCAATGATTTTGGAGGGATTCTGTATCAACAGATCTGTAGGCTAAGGAAAGAAAAAAAAAAGCTTTTATTATTTTTCAGAATACCCTTTCCCCCAATAAAGTGGGAGGGCAAATCCATTTTACTGAGCCCCAAGCACGAGCGTAATTTGCTAAATGAATGTGACAACTTGTCTGTAAACAAGAGCTGGGACTAACTATGAATCATGCTGGCTAGCCAGATATTTTTTCCTTATTTACCATCTGCAAATAATGTCTGAGTTGTGCCCAAGCGCCGCCAGAGCTGTCAATTTGACAGGTTGTGGAGGTGGTGGTGCAGCAGTCACCAACAAAACAGGTTAAAAAACAAGTGCTCTTCATTTTCCTTCCCCTCGTGAAAACATCCCTATTCTCTCCAGGCTGGTAAATACTCAGGCTTCTCTAATTCACATTTCCTTCTTGAATTTATTGCCAACTGTAACAGGATTTGTCTGTCAAGACAACAGTCAGGGTAAAGAGACCGAACATGGAGAGCAGAGGTTTAATATAAGACAGTTCTCAATGTGTCACATATTATATGAAATGCAGATTATCTGATCTCCTCAGCTGGAACTCATTTCACTGATGCTAAATACCCCAACACCCCACCCCAAAAAAAAAAAAAAAAGATTTCATGTGTCCTATTGGCTTTCTTATACCGCAAATTAAATATACCGAGAAGACTACAAGTGAACACGGCGACGGCTCAATCGCATCAGGTGCAGAGGCTGAGTTGTGCTTCTGAAAACCATTTCATATAACCTTTGTTTTTTTTGTCATTAGGTTCTCAGTAGTTTAAACAGGGACACATTGTTTCATGTCACTTATATATCTGTCTTGTTTGATACCTGTGTCCTGACAATTCAATGAAGAAGCCAGGCACACTTATCTTTATAGTGATAACGTTGCTGACCCTCGGATGCTTAACTAGGCCGGTGATCAACATTATACATCAGAGTGTTAGCATTGTGACCGGGAGGGTGTTAGGATGTAGCTCAGGATGTAAAGCCTTACAGAGCAGTAGACTTTTAGTCTAGATTAAAATGAGAAACTATTTACAGCTAATGTTGTTATCTCTTTACCTTAGTTTAATGTATGTTGCTCATTTTGGTGCCAGACAGATTAAATGTTTCTCCTTTTGGAAAATTACTTATAGAGCACTAATTGGTTAGTTTGTCATGGACATTGAAATGTAGGTCTACAAACCCTTAATTTGCACCGTCTCTTGTGCCTGTTTAGACCCTCACTAACACATGAGCATTTTTTTTTTTTTGAAGTTGTTCAATAAATGACACAGAACTTTAGGGGGAAAAAAAACTTATTGGAGGTTCCTAGAAAGTCTCACTGAACGTCTCAGAAGTGGAAAAAAAAACCCCCTTCCCCTGCCCCTTAAAACAAATACTGAGAAACACCAGCCTCAAGACATCAACTATTAATCCCATTTGAAGCTATGTACTTAAAAGTGAAAAGTCCATAACACCTCACTGCTCTGCATGGTCTTGAACTACACAATCAAAGGGAGCTTTCGCACCGAAACAGAGTTTAACCGGAGGACAACTTTCATGTACTTCACAGTAATCTCAAATTCTGTTTCACCCCCACGCATCAACTGTATTTTTCCTGAGGAAAATGTCATTTTAGACTGAAACATCTTTCAGTCAACTTTTTTTTGGGCAGATAAGGAAGGAACTGAGCGTTGACTGTCCTCCACTTGCAAATAGAAGGACCATTTGTGTCACCTCTGCCCTCATATTACCGTTAACCCATTATTAATCCTCTGCATTCAGCATGTCGTCATTTACAAATCCAAGGTTCGTCGTTTTCAAACTGATGAAACTCTGAATGAACTATATAATTAAAACTAAAATTGCTCCAACTTTAAAATACAGTGTAACAAATAAGTGTGCATATTTTGAAACGACTGAATTTTGCCATGCTTTTGATTCCATACGCTCGGGCACATTTACCTCCGTATGTATTATTGATATACTTGGGAGATAAAGTTACAACAAGGTCTTCGGGATCCATCCAGCTCAGATGGATATTTTTTCCAGGACTCCTCCTGGTGCATTTGACAGTTGTAAACATATGTATACTGCTGGCCTGCCTGAGCCAGCCATCTATAATAGATATAGAGTTGTGAGGGGTGGAACAAGTCACCTCTGGTGAGATACTGGGACTCTATGAAATGTTAAAATAGACCTCTTCAAATATGCTCAGCATTTCATGAATAATATCCAGAGCTTAGAGTCTGAAATGTCAATCGCTCTCTGTCGGGCCTTTAGAGATTTTAGAGTGGAACGAGAAAATATGTCCGTCTTAAATGTACGTCACTTTGGAGCGCTCCTCAATCTTGCTGTGCTGCAGTCAGCCAGTATTTAATAGCCCCGACTAAATCTTCTCCAAAACCTCAAGAGGTGCAGTGTGCCATTGATTACGATACATTCATATCATCTATATATTTCAAACAAACTGTATATTTCTCCAGAGTTTTAGAAGTTTCCCTGAACCGCTACCTTCCGTGAATCATAATGTGCAGAGAAGTTTGAATCGGGTTCTAAGATGTTTCCGAGGCACAGAGGCGGTTTTCTTTGAGCTGCGCTCGTTGCCGTTGGTGCTGGCGATCGCCCCGGTTTGAACCCTTTCTGATCTCAGTGAGGCAGTTGACACTCCAGACCAGGTCATCCTGCTTGAAAGGCTCGGAAAAAGGGTTTATGTCACAGTTACTGCCCTTCAGATGGTTCAGACCATAAATTGCTGATAGATCATTTTGCTGCTGCTGGGGGTAGTGCATCATCTTCACTGTATTTTCTATGTGTGGTGTTTCCCCAGGGATTGATATTAGCTCCTTCCACGGTTAAATAACTCGTTATTAGCATTAAGTGCTTTCAATCAATAGTCCAAAACCAGACCAAAAGACTGAAGTTCTGACTGATTTAAATATTTAGAAGACGTTTTCTGTCACCAAATGTTCAAAAACCGCTGGAACACAATGATTAATCTGTAAAATTACAGCAAATTAATTTAAGTGAACTGCCTTCCACTCTTGACTATGTCTTCTATTTTTAAGGCCACACTGGTGTCACTGTATTTAAATCTTCACACTCAGACTCACTTATCTCTGCGTGGTAATATTCTTGGATGATCCGACGCAGTCACAGCATTTGCAAACAGGATAGCTCTCTTCCCCCGGCGAGCACTCACTAGTTCCGGCCTTTAACATCGCTGATAATATGCGTCGGATGCTTCTCCAGTTTTATTTTACTCAAATCCTTTTCTAATATCTAGGAAGGTGAACGTACTGATAACATATGGTCTCCTCTGACCTTGAGAAAGTTGTCCAGGCTTTTATTTCATTTCACTTTCATCCCCTTAACACCAGCTGGATGTCTGATGTCAGGCCAACCAGAATCATTTTACCCATAGTTTTGTGATTTTGTGGTCTAACTTCCATTGTTTTCCCTTTTCCCCTTCAAGGTTCTTTGACTGTTAAACTTAGTGAAGAGTTTGAGTTGTATTTCTTTTTAAACACCTCTCAAAATACATTTTTCAGACAGACATAATGTATATAATAACTCACTTTATTATGACCTTTTAAAGAATTCATGCCTTTTTATAGTTTGCCATTTATAGACTCTTCCTGATTACTTCAACGACTTGCATTGATTCCACTCACACCATCGGTGCGTGTGTGTGTGTGTGTGTGTGTGTGTGTGTGTGTGTGTGTGTGTGTGTTTGAAAAGGTGAGGGTAACTGTATACATGCAGGACATTTACCATTTGTGGTTTAGTTTGTGTTCCACACAAACTAAACCACAAAAAATATTTTTAAGATATATAAATAATGGTATTTCTATTATCAATTAACTTGTGCATTTTTCATAACTTTCTGAGTATTTGTTTAGTAAAATACAGATCAGAAGTGCACAGAGCCAAAGCTGTCTTAAAAGTGGTTTTGTCCAACAGTCTAAAAAGCCCAAAAGTATTGAAGTACAAGAATATAAAACAGAGAACAGCAGCACATCCTCACATTTAAAAAGTTGACATAAAAGGATGTTTTTTTTTTCTTGATAAATTACTTAAATTATTTTATTATCAAAATTGTTGACGGTTGACTACTCAATTAATAGAACACACATTTCTGCGTGCGATTCTTCCGTATAACCTTGCTGTCATGAAGCTTCAGTTAAGTCGAAGCTTTCTTCAAGTTTAAAGACAATTGTTAAAAGCAACATTAATGAGATGTAGGCATAACAAACAGTAGTTTGGCCCTGACTCATGTGTCATCTCTCTTATCCGTGTGTGATTTGAGGGAAGTGAAGTGACTTACATTTTCTTTTTGCCTTCCATGATATGCCCTGAAATATTGTAGTGCAGAGATTGTTCAATACTGAGTTTGCTAACTTTGTCTCAAAAGCCTGGAAAACCAGGCAAGACGGACTGTTTATATAGTATTTTTGTCCAAGCTTTTCTTGTATTATTTAGTTAATGTTCTTGTCAGTGGTGGAGACCTTGAAAGTTTGAAAATATGACCCTAAAAATCCATTTTAAAAACCGTACCCCTCTTGAAGCTAGGATATACTGCAGGCTAGCAGAGACGTAGACGCAGAGTACAGCAGACAGTGAGCGGCTGTGAGACGGAGCCCAGCGATCCAAACCGTCCGCTGGGGGAAAAAAAGTCAGGAAGTAACGCCCTCGGAGTGATGATGAGTGTGAATATGAATATGCGGATGGCGCGGTGAACCGTCTTGTACGTGTCACCTGCTGTAGTGGTATTCACTTGATTAATTGAAGCTAACATGTCTGGCTCTTAAAGCCTAAACACTCACGTTTGCTGTGCATATCTGATGAAAGGTCACCTCACTCCAATTTATTTACCAAAAGGAGAGGACACAGGGGAACCAAGCGCAGGCTGGGAATTTAATCGGAGTGCCACCCACGTGCCCGAAACCCGGTTCTGCTCTGTAAGCAGCCCGCCCCACGACGGCATGCACATCTGAATATGGGCAATGGTGTGTGACTAATGACCAATGACTGACAAAGAAATTACAATCACAACATAGTGACAAGTTTTGTAGACAAATCATTTGTTAGGAAAGACAATGCTGATTAATACGTAGACCTGAGGTCATTTCAGACTTCAATGTTAACCATGAGACGATATTTACTGATTATCCTGCTCAAATCTTCACAAATAGAGATGAAAAAAAAAGAAAAGCGGGTGACTATTTCTCATTTTAGATTCAGGAGAAAGAATTCCTCCGACAGACAGAATCAAAGTGGGAAAGTGATTAGATGAGTTATTGATCGGTTCATTTGGGCGGCGTCTCTCTTAGAAGTGAGTGGACTTCGCCTCAATCTGTGTCTGTAAGTCCTCTGATGACTGCTTGCGCTCAGAGAACTATCAAATCGGCGACGGACATTAAAAAACTATTCTCCAGCTCGCAGTCTGCCTTTGAACGGTATACACTTAGCGGCAGTAACTGTCAAATGCAGAATATGTGACTGACTAAATTACTTATACTGCGACACAATTAGGGTTATAGTAGGAGGGGGGATTCAGTTTCTGTCTCTCTCCAACGGCAATAATGTTGCAATTCTGATTTAAAAAGAATGGCTGAATTTAACTGAAGACGATTTTGTATTTAAAAAGATGTTTGCGATGCAATTCAAAAGAGATTTATTGCATTTCACATGTGACACCGGTGGTTACAGCAAACACTCGATGTGCGGCAACTTTGTCAGAACTTGCTTTATTGTTTTAATAGCGAAGTCAGTCGATAATTGGACTTTTCCCATCATGCACCTGTGGTTTGATTTCATGCTGCACAACAGCAGTCTGCCTGGTGGCCTTCGTGTTCCATTACTCCACTGCATTATTTAAGAGTGATCCGCTGAAATGCTGAAATGACAGTCGTCTTTTGTTTTGAAGAGGAATAATTGCAGTCGAGTCTAACAGCAGTGACAGATATACTGCGTGACCTGCGGCTTCTTCTCAATAAAGCGCCGCAACCATTGAGCTCCCAAGAGGCTCCACTATGGTTAACGTCTGGGTTCTTCATTATTTTTTAGTATTTTGTTAAAGTTCTGGAAACATCATGGTTTAAAACGTGATTTTGGTGAAGGAAACTCAAAATACACAGCTGTCT
Organism: Cebidichthys violaceus; assembly: GCF_023349555.1. Lineage (NCBI taxonomy): Eukaryota > Metazoa > Chordata > Actinopteri > Perciformes > Stichaeidae > Cebidichthys > Cebidichthys violaceus. The sequence goes on along the minus strand of NW_027176262.1, from coordinate 23,215,762 downwards.
CCTGAGGTAAAGTCTGATGTTTTGTTGACCCATGAACCCAGGCCCGACTTCCACACACACACACACACACACACACACACACACACACACACACACACACACACACACACACACACTCTTCCTTGCTCTGTGACAACTTCACGTACTTCCTCCTTTGATCCCTGTAATTACTACAGCTGCTTGCGGGCTTTGTCACTTGAACGTAAACAGATGTCGTTTTGGGTCACCTGCTGAATCGACTGATGCTGCCGTTCTTCCTGGGAGCATAGCCTGGCTGAATTTCATGCATGCATTGTCTTCCGGTGAGTCAATCGTGCGTGCGAAGACAATTTCCAGCACGGGGGGGCGGACTCCCCCACTGATATTGAAAAACTACTTCACAAAGAAGTAAATACCGGCTTTAAATGAATGGCTATTTGTGAAGAAAAAAGAATCCCCACCGTAAATTGTATCAAGGATATGATTATAGCTCGAGTAAACCCCAACATTTACCGTCCTAAAATCTGCAGGGAGTGTCACAATCTGCAGAGACAACCTGACATCCGGTGAGAATTTATTGTCATACGCCATTTTGCAATGTCACGACCATACGTCTGCAAAAATTGACCGAGCCCTCAAACAGTATGGACAGATAGATGAAGAGATGTGAGCATTGAAACAGTAAGGAGGTGCATTCAACCACCTTTTCCCGTAAACCTCCCCATCAGCATGAATGAAGGAACAGCAGCGTTGAAAAATGGCGTGCTGTGCCGTCTGGAGATGTCCTTCATGGGCTACAATACAGCAAATGGTGTTATTATCTATGACCACTGCATTCTGTTACTTCTCCCTCGCCTCTTAGCTTGTTGTGCTTGCACTGTGATGAGGAAGGAGCCATATTTCATCTTGTTATTTACATATAGCTGCAATAATCCTCCGTGCTCTTTCCCCTTCACATTCATTTTGATATTCCACAATATTTACGATTACGAGCTTTGCAATACAGGCGGAGCGTAATGAATAAATTACGCATTAGAGTGAAGGTATGGAGTCCTACTCAGAGGTCACATGTATTTTGCTGCCATTTTAAAAACCGGCAGATCACAGAGGAATACAGCAGGAGGAGAATACGTCCAGTCAGACGCAAGTGAGCGGCTGTGAATGGGCGGCCATTGGGGAGAACCTGAATAATTTATGGCCCCCTCTTGTTGTGCTGCACAATCAGGAGAGGTTTATTTCAAACAAAGGGAACATGACGTCTGTCGTGAATTTCCGTTATGCTTCGTCTGGCCCCGTCATGCTTGCGCTCCACATTTTCATCTGTTTTAAAATGTGTTTTATTTGATCTATTAAACCGCTGACATGCGGTTGTAGTCGATGCAGCCTTTCTGAGGCCTTTAGAAAAATAAAAAAAATATTTTTGAGGGTGGATCAGAGAGCAGAAATCTGCATTTCAGTGGGCTCTTAATCAGGCAACTCTCATCTTCCTGCATCGTCCCAGGACGTCCCACTACGTCTGTCTCCAGAGACGCTTAAGTCTCACCGACACAATTCCTCAGCGGGACTCACAGCGTGAATGTTGCATTTTTTTTTTTTTTGCATCTAAGGAAATAATATCTTAAAGTATAGAAGTGAAGGAAAACCAAAAAATGAGAACGCTTCACACAGTATTTAAGCCGCCACACCTTCCTCTTTGTGTGGCAACGTATTATATTCCTCCGCGGTTCTGATCATAACTTCCCATGTGATTGGCAGTGAGCTGAAATTACTGGCCTTGTTGGACAGGAAAGAGAACAGAGACAGAATAGCTGTTGACAGCACTGATGCAAACAACAAGTTCCTTTTCCTATCATCATTGTGACTGTCATGTAAGTCAGAAAAGACACCGGTCTATTAATACTGTGATGTTGTTGGAACGGTTTAGTGGTTGTTGTGTGTTTGTGCGTTTCTGTTCTGTTTTTAGCTATATCCTCCTATATGTGCTTTCATGTTGTTTTACCAGTTGTCTTTAAAGTATTTTTGGTTTCTTTTAATGTATAACATCAACATACCCGGGGACTGCAGACGATAATTAGTCTGCTTTCCTAATTCTGACACATTTACATTGTATTGATGTTGAACAAAGAGTGTTGTCCCTGATGAACACAATGTCTTTTTCTTTGTCATGCCTTCGTCTCTCTCCTACAATACCTAAGACTAACGGCAAAATACGACACCTCCCGCGCCATGATGCCCCCCCGTGACAACAACCTGAAGATCGCTTTGAATGAAGCACGCTGACTTTAACGTAAAACTATGTGACAAATGCACAAACGCAATCAGTAGCCACAACAGCTGAAAAATGGGAACGGTCAATGCAAATAACGTCAATTTAATTGATTTGCTAATTAGTTGGCATTTAGTCGATGGCATCCTTAGCCATGTAGAAACACTCTGGAGCAAACGCTGGTCTTAAGCGTGGTGACAGAAACAACGCTAATTACATAATACATTCATAAAACAAGCAATATATTGCTTACAATATTGCTTGTCGAGACGTGGTCTCTGTGACGTCACCCATAGGTGTCTGTAGCGCCTAGCTCCCGGTTAATCCGAAAATGGGCAAAGAGGGGTCTGAGGCGGACTGGGGGACGCAGTAGTGGAGACAGCTTTAACCTAGCGACCTGAGACGGCACCCGCCTGTCACTCAAAGTGGCCACGCCCTCAATTATACCTACCTTTAACTCTTGAATGACCCCTCGTACAGCTGGTATCAACGGGGTTAAATTAGCGATAAAGACCAAAACCAATTTTTTTGTATTGTGCTGTAAAGTTGGCCGTTTTACATGGGGGGGGGGTGTCTAAGGGGGTCGTTTTTGAGCCCAGCCTAAAGCGTCCATAGGAAGAACTGCAGTTTTTTGTCACTTGAAATCTTTCAAATTAAACAATTCATGGAGGAAATGTAACATTTTTAGACTTAATTTGAATGTACAACCAGATGTGAGGGGTTGTAAGTAGAGAGTTAACACGTTCACAAAAGGTTTCTAATTTTGGAGACGACTCCGTCAGAGGTGTGCCAACTAAAATGGAGGAAACAGTCGGGTTAGGCTCTCAAGTCACAGCGGGAAATATAATAACATAGTCACATTTTTACATTACAACAAGTCAGGCTGGACAAAGCTGCTAATCATCTGATATTACAGACACAGACTGTTTAAGAACGTGTGTCTTTGGAGCGTAAATGCATAGCCTATCAATACGGTATTTAAATACATACTGTGATCATAAATTAGCATATTTATTCGATCTTAAATGGAAACACAGTTTCCTCTTTTTTTTTTGCACGACTTTAGAATCGAGAGGGGAGATCTGCACGTCGCCGTCACCGTTGACAAAGATCCGAGAGGATTACGTCCCGTTCGCACCTCGTCTTTGGGATCAGACAGCAATTTGCTGCCGCGCGACATGGCAAGTCTTGCTGCACTGCACAGGTGGGCAGCGAACGAGAGGAACGTTTGCTCACCTCTCCATCATAATCTCTTGTTCATCACTGAGATCTATTTTCTGCCCCTTTCGTGGCTTTTTCCCCACCGGACTGCAAACTCTGACAAAGTGGCTGTGTCCGCGCTCTTTAATGATGACGGATGGGAGTTATCCTGAGGATGTTGTCAGATCAAGGGATGTGCCGTGGGCATTAACCTGGGTGGTGACACGAGGAGAGTAAATAAAAAATAATAATATCATATCTTTTCAGTTATTCGAATGGATTATTTATGTTGTGATGGAGCGCTGCTCTCAACACGTCGGAAAACAATTGGAATAAGCCCAAGGTGCTTTAACGCTGTTAAATTGAATTTAACATTGATCGTTTCAACCCCCAGTTTTGAATGCGTTAATCGATAATCGGGGGGTGTCACGACTTAAGCCATTACCGGCAGAAGGGCTCAAAGTAGATCAAGTTTTCCAGCTGTAGAGAAATGTAAGTAATGCATCCTCATTTGCAGGCAGTTATATGATGGTAGTCGCCTGTGATTAATACAAAACGCGGTGCAGTGTTTTGTATTTTTGGTGCATTTTCTCTGCCGCTGCGGTAATGAAGAATAATTCACAAATCCTCCAATACACACACACACACACACACACACACACACACACACACTACTGAAAATGGATTTCATTGTGTGTGAATCTAGCTGTTGTTCAACTTATATTGTTTTGACACAGTGCGTTTTGCAACAGCAGTTTCTCAAACTGACACAGAATAAAGAAGGGTTGCGGCCTCCTCCTGCTTAATTATAGCGCCCTGAGAAAAGCAGCAGATGCCAACAAAAGACATCAAAACAGTGATTTGCATGAAGAGAGTCTAATTTCAAAGTGAGTCGAAATCTATACTTTGGTGCGCTGATATTTTTCGCCGTGCTGAATGTGTTTTCATGGAGGAAAAAGGTTAATTCAAATTTCCACAAGATATTAGACTTGTGTCAATTGGTTTTGCCGTTTCCTGCTGTATGGTAACATGAGAAAAACATAATTTAGAACAAAGCGCAAGACTGCAGGAACTGAAATCGTTTAATAAAGAGTAATACATTGATACTCTCTCCATTCCACACTTAAATACAAAACAGTAAACTCTGCATTGTTGCTCATAATCAATCATTTATACAATACCTTGCTTTGGGCTGGTTAATCATTATTAAACATTATATTGATTTAATTCTATATAGACAACACTGGGTAGTTTTATAACCTGAGGTAACGCTTTACAAAGCCTTTGCCAAACTTAAGGGAAGGAGAACTGTTTATTAAGCATTTTCCAAAGTATCAGCACTAATTAAATTACATGATATTTATTTATTTATTTACTCGCTCGTTTTTTTTTATTTTTTGCTGCATTCTTACTTTTCTATCAAATGCATTTGAACTTTTTTTGTTTATTGTGTCCATATTGCGGCTGTCAGCCAGCAGTTTGAGACATTGTCTGCAATTAGGGAAAGCCTGATAAACCTAATTAGTTTTTTTTTTACTTGCGAATTGACAACGTTGACAACTTAGTCTCTGTAAATAAGAAATGCGATTGTTTCACAACCTTTTAGTTTGAGCGGGAAGAAATCCAATCAAAATGCTTGAAACATGATAATCAGTGCATCTTTGAAGAGTAAACAGCAGAAACGTTACAATTTGTCCCTCAAAATGAGTTTCCATAGGCCTGTTTGCATTGTTGCTTTCAAAGACCTGTGGTGTGTCTTCGTGGTAGCAAAGTGTCACAGCGTCTACAAATGTGTTTCTCAGTACAAACGACTCTACAAAGCAGACATATTATGCACTAACAAGGATATATGAAGACAATAACAAATGGATAAAGCAGACTATAGAGAGTTGTGGATCTGTATTAGCCCTGCGTCGCACTCTATTCTGAGCAGTCTTTCTACATAAAACTGCTTGTTAGAGGGGAAAGTAACGAAAGTATTGTCACCTGGACCTCACATGTAATAAGATGTCAAACTCATTCCCTGCACTCTGTTCCCAACCGAAAAGAAACTGCAATCACATTATCAAAGAATATGATGATAATGAATAATGTCATACCCCAAAATCATCAACTTGTGTGTAATTTAACATCACCCACTAAAAGCCTCTGAGTGGCTAATATTCTAAATGCTTAATCAAACTAACTGATTTAATCCGTCTGTTTCCAAACCGTCCTCACTAAGGATCTGCTTATTTTTTGTTACATTTTCTTATTCTTGTTTCTCGGTGAATACCTATGGTTTTGTTAATGCTGACGCTGTGGTTATTAACTTTCTATTTCTACCCCATCGCCAAACGACCGTGGCCGATACAGCCCGATCCCTGCTTACCCGAGTATTGCTGAAGTCAGACACTCCCCTTGTGCAGAGAAGCATCCTGCAGGACCGCCAGTTCAAAGCAAGAAAAAAAAAAATCAATTACCTCTTACGGTGCCACATTATGTAAACCCCAGCCATCTGAAAACGATCAGAATCAATATCTGCAGCGTTTAGCAGCCATGCCTGGCGTGAGGTGATGTCTCTCAAACATGCTTTGATATGGTGTCTGTACAGCCGTGTGATTTTATTTTACCCGTTTCTACTCCTGCACAAACACACACACAGCTATGTTGCATTGAAAACGTATGCTTTACAACACAGCAGTGGGCATTAATTATAATAAAAACAATATTTAAGCTTAACAGTGCTTTAAAGAGAAGGATATTTTAAGTGACATTCTTAAATGAACTGCAAAGCAGAGAATCTCAGATCTCAGAGCTTTAACGACGGCAATAAATTGCTCTTGACTCGTTAGACCACAAATAAGATCAGTGCTACTATCAGTAAGTTCAGCCCTACCTGGTGATTACTGTAATACACGAGAAACCCAATTCAGCCAGGGTATATCAGGTTACACAACATATTTGTGCTCACATTATACCTTTTGTTTTAGAGCCACACAATTACCACTGTAGTGGACATTGATGAATCTGTTAGGAAAGATGCTGCAAAAAAAGTCCAATCTTTGGCATTCATCACAGACTTCTAACCGAATGGAGCGAGAAAGAACGTTTGCATGTTGGGACAACAATGTGGAAAAACAATAGGTAGAAAAGTAACAAGTACAAAGCTCGGATGTCTTCTTTCCATATATGAAAACATGTCATAAAGAATATAAAGCAACGCTCTTTGACGAGAGGTGAAGACATTTACCCACAACGTGGAACCTGGTTCTTGCTAAGTTTATGTCATGTGAGAGAACGGCAGCTGAACAGCTGTCTTTGTCTGCCCACATAGAGACCTAGAATGTGAAGCACAAATTATGTGACATTCAACGCTTGATATGTCCTTGATGGCGGCTCCACAAATAATTGCCTCGCCACTGGATTAATGGAGCAGAGAGCTTCCCTTCCCTGTATAATTATTTAGAGTGTAAAGCAAATTCCCTTGAACACCTATGTCCAACCACAAACTCCTGTGAGGAATATCAAATGCTGTGCCCCGTTCACGAGTTCATCAAACCGTCTATTATATATGTATTCTCAATCCGTGTTCACAGCGGCCCAGGGTGTTTTTTCTGCCGTTCATCAGAGGGGCTGTTTTCCCTATTGAGATAAGAAATTAAATCTGCAGGAGCAGAGGATGCTGGGTTTGCTGCAGGGTGGCGAAGCAGCAGCTCTGATAATGGAGCCGACTCCCATTGCGCAGGCTATGAGGCAAACAGCCGTGGCGCCAGCCCAACCCTGCCTATGTGAGAGGATAGCTAACAGTGTCACTCTGCGGAAGCTCTCTCTCTCTCTCTCTCTCTCTCTCTCTCTCTCTCTCTCTCTGCATGTGAACATGTGGTTAAGTCTGCATGTGACAGAGAGCGGAGGAGAAGAATGAGATGCTGAATGTGTGGGAGGAAAGGGGAAGAAAATGGGTAGCACTGCAGGGTGTGCCTTTTGCGTTTGATGTGCTGAGAATATGCATGCATGGAGAGTCGAACACACTGACCCATGCGGAATAAAAAGTGAAGGGGCGAATTCACAAAAGGACTGCGCAGATTTTGCAGGCTGTTAAACTCGGACATATGAGACAAAAGGAAGCCGTGTGCTATCAGCGGCCGCAATCCATTCGTCAGAGAGTGATAAATAGCCTCAAAGCCTCTCCCTTCTATCCCCTTTGCCCCATCCGTTTCTGCTCCTGTTCTCAGCCTGGATGGGGTATGTGTGGTAGTACATTATGTAAATGTGAAGAGGGTTTTAATTTCAATTTGGGAACTCACCAGAATATTGAGTCGTTTTGGATGCTCCTCACGGGGTTCACTTCAAAGCAGTCTGCAGAGAGAAATAAACGGTCACACCTTAATGTGCAAAGTACAAATAACATTGGGGGCCATACGGCACCAGTTGTAATAGTGTCAGAATCATAAAAAGGTTCAATTTATAGTTCAATATTTGATTTCATTCCAGACTCAATACAAATGATTTGATATTTCTGAAGCAGCGGAACAACCATTTTCTGCCCAGAGCCTCTTTGCAAAAGGGAATTTAAAAGAGGAGAAATTGCAGCAGAAATATAATTTTTACGTTCCTTCTTCTGTACAGAGGACTCCTGCTTTGTACACATCACCACTATCTGTCTTCAGCTTGTGTCATGACTAACCTTGGATTGTACTCTGGGCTACTTCCATGTGTATTTTGGTCACCACAACTATTAAATGCAATGAATGGATTCAATGAATAGAACATGTTCCATCTGTAGGTTTTAGCACTCTTCATTTGTGCTGCAAAATAAGTAATGGGTCCTTGTATAATGTTGAGTCATTACATAGCGTATTATTAGACTGCCACCATTAATAAACCCTATGCATTTACCATACCAGGTTAAAATTCAGCCAATGAATGCAACAGAGTGACAGAGAGCTATCATACAGCGAGTGACAATGAGAGTACTTTTAAAAATGATGTCAGTGAGGTGCAATGTAGAAATACATTCCAGTGAAATGCAGTCCAATACTGCAACAAGCTCCACATCCACCATAGAGTTGAAACGTATACGAGCAAATTATGTTTAATTTGCCACTTTTTAGATCATTCCTGACAGCGGCGTTGATTCTGCGACTCTATGTTAAACTAGGGAACCGATGTCCACCACTGCTGATGAATATTAACATTCACCACCTTCAAGGTATAAGGCCAAGGTGCTTAACAGGTTTTTACAAGTGGACGACTGGAAGTGGGATGACACAACGGCGTATTCGCTATCCCAGGTATACAAAATACACGGTTATATTTGTGTACAGTTTATTTAAAGATGTCATATCAAAAATACACCGTCCACTGTCAAAAACATGTTTTTAATAACATTGTAAATTCAAATTCCTCCTTCTATTTTCTTGTAATGAAACTATTTTTAATGAGTTGTCTTCCAATCTGGGTCATAAACTTAGAATTCAACCGATCAAATTAAATTTAGCGTACAGTGATAACTGACCGTTAACTTTGCCCTACAAAATGACAACTGTGGTTAGGAGACTTTATCAGCAGTAGCTAGCTAGCTAGCTAGCTTAATTAGCTAGCTAGCTAGCTAGTTAAGCTATTCCCTCCAAAAGGTAGTTGAAAACATCGCCTTCTCTGACTGACTTTTTAAGTCAACTGACTTCTTTCAAAATGTTAATCTTGTAAAAGGAGTCTTGAATGTGCACTTGAAGGCTAAATTCACGATAAAACAGAAGAATCCGTCTAAAGCTTCACGTCCCAAACAACCAGCTGACAAACGTCCACATAGAAGACACAGAAACAAACAGCGTACAGCTAGCTAGTCCTGGTGTTGCTTACTTTACATGCCTGTTTGTATTTTCAGCATGTTTTACTTTTAATATTACGAGAGACAAGGCTTTTAGCGTGAGGGCTAACAAGCGAGTTTGACGAACGCAACACTATGTTGGCTGGTGTTGCAGGAGTGTTAACTTTCCAAACTTCCCTTTCTCCAAATCTAATAAAGAGCAGGACATTAGTCGGACATGCCATCAATTGAAGCTCATGTCACAACAGATAAAGGCATAAAAAAACACTATCCAAAGTCTTTAAATGAAAAGTATAAATCATTCTTTAAAATGTTTTTCCAATCTTTATTCAAGAGCATGGTTTCTTAAATGTGATAGGAAAAAAAAGCTCCACAGTTATTCCAGTCACTGACCTCAGAAAGTCAGGCTGCATTTAACTGCCATGATACACTTTACTTATCTTTTCTGGTAATTTTACCAGCTGAGAGCACATAAATGAATTTAAGCAGTTGCGAAAAAAAAAAAAAAAAAAAAAAGACCAACTTTTAAGTGCCTCTGGTGCAATGTGTTCATGCACACCTTGTTTTGAATGTTCATCAATCTCATGCAGGAACTTCACCGCCAAACTAAACATTTTAGCTGTAAATAGTTTTGTGCACAAATAAAACTTCTTGGAACTCATTTCAACTGCTGCAATACTGTATATAGACTCAAACAATTCAAGGGACCCACAATTTGTTCTCTCCTTCCCAAGTGCACAACTAAAGGCGTACGTGGAGCTATTACAGTTAATTGAAGCTTTTGTAAATGAAGAAAAAAGGGACCACTTTCCACCGATGGTTTTTTTTTCCAGGAATAATGACAACGGAGGAATTGCTCCGATTCTCCTCTGTCAGATTTAATTGCCAAGGCAACAATCTTGATTAGGATCTCAACAGTCCTTTTTTTTTATTATCAGCCCCAGCCAAAGCAACACAGGGTGTTTGTCCAAGCAAGACATATTTACCAACCCGAACTCTCACTTCTGTTAAGTGAAAACACAAAAGACCCTGACATTGAGAGCAACCTTCAGTCAGCCATCCATGACATCTAGAGAGAGAGACGTGCCTCTTCTTCTTCTTTAATGTCATCTTTGCAACTCACTTCTCGACTACGAGAGGTAACTCAACATGTGGGCGGTATTCCATAGCTTAAATTAAAGTAAAACCTACCTAGTGCTACTAAGAAATCGGCGATATATCATTCTGTGTGGGTGGGTTTTTTTATGCAACTGAAATCCTTTACTTTCAAAATGTCACAAAGTAACGTCCGGCTTTCTGACTGACCTGAGACGGTGACGTGAGAAGTACAATTTCACGCATGTCGCACTTCACGGAGACGTCCATCTTATGTTCATGTTACCTGAACACAGAGGAACTGATTAAAACCTGCTACACACACACACACACACACACACACAGACACACACACACTGCAAATATCACCAGAGCTATTCCAGCTGTAATCTTAAGACATAGCGACTGCATGCTAACTGCCCCTCCATCTATTCATCAAACTCCCACGCAGACACATCAAGCGCGTTCGCCGCACGCACAGAGGCTTCAGTTGAGTGACACAGCTATTAGGTTTGTGAGAGATTTTACTTATTTGTTGTTTTTTCTAATTACAACACTGGTAGTAGGATGTGTATTTTGCAGCGGAGGAGGAAAAGGTTGCACATTTAAAAAAATAAATTTTTTTGCTGCTCCAAAATGTCCTTCGATGATCAATAGGCTCATATGCTCCTTTCAGCCGTATCGCATATCTGTGCCAATGCAGCAGGATTATTAATTAATACAAGGCTAATCATTATTTTCATTATCAATTGATCCGCCTTAAACAATAAATAGATGATGAAAATATTTGCCAATTCATTTTCTGTCAAATGAATAGTCAATTAACAATAGATTAATGTGTAAAACCATATCACACCTTTAGATTAATTAAACTATGATAGGTGATCCAGTAGTTGCTGAAACTGCAGCTGTCAGGGTGGTGGTTTGCTTTCCCCTCTTTTTCTAAACCCAGTGTAGCAACCCAGCCTTCTCATTTCATCCTCAAGGACAAACAGCTATTTGTTCAGCGTTTCAGGGCCTCGGAGATTCAGCACACAGGGCGAGGCAGGCGCTGCTCGGATGACTGTAAGCTTTCATTATGTCTCCGCAGTTTTGACAAAATGGATGTTTCAGTTGACATATTTCCACCGACTTTAGTTTACAGATGGGCATTCAACAGAAACGCAAACAATTACACACCGTAAACTGCAACATTCTACTCCCAGTATTTTTGCAGTACCTGTTAGCCTTTGGTGTGGGACTGGAAACATTATCGCCTCCCAGTCGAAAAACACCCTCTAGAATTGTTAATGAGGAGTGAAAAGGAACCTACTACCGGGGCCTTTCCATTGCAGTGTGAGAATGCTCGGCACACAGCACATCCACTTCTCCATTATTCGGCTTGACTCGCCACGAGGCTAAAATAAACATTTTGAGTCCAGGACCCACATTGCCATTATAAGACCTCCAATAAAAAAGCATATATAGAAACACGTATTTGATCTGGAGCTAGGGTGAACTTAACCAGTTGGATGAATAGTGGCGAGAGGCTATCACATACAGTGTGAGCCAGGCCTGGTTATTCTGCTTCTTTAATCCCCCCCCTCTCTTGAAGCGATCAGTGTGGAATACAAATCAAGAGGTGAAATGTTGAGAAAGGGAGCGGATGCTATAAATACCTGCTCTAACACGTGGCTTGCTGATGGCTTTTTAAGCATGTTTCGTCAGATACCAAACAGCCGCGTTACACTGCAGCCTCCGCTGAGTGTGATTTAACAGACAGCATATGGTTCTCTTAGCATGCCCACACAGTTGGCACACTGACCATTACCAGTACCTTCAGGGCAGCCAGTGTGACCTCCAGAGATGAGAGAGCTCCAGACAAAAGCAACAACCCGCGGCAAAGTGGAGGCCTGCACCGTGGGCTGCATACTGCAGAGAGCTGGAGCACACGAGAGCGCAGAGATAATGGCGACGGCGAGGCGGTGTAAAAAAAACCCAACAAAAAACGACGAGGAAAAAATAAATAAATTGTGTTTAACTTTAATATTTACCGTGACTAGGGTGTTGTGACTCCTTTGTTAGGAAGTAAAATCGCGTCCTGGTGTGACACTGAGCAATAATACAAGTTGCCCCAGAGAATCACATCAAATAAAATACGCTCTAATAATTGCTCTGGTTATGCAGCTATTTTTTAATAAAATAATACATTTAAAGAAAAAAAAAAAAAAAAAAAAGTGTTACACTTGCAAGTCTGTGCTATCATAAACCATGTCCGGCATATTTATATATATATAAGTCAGTGAACCAAGGTGAACATGGTAATTGGAGTAATGCACTTTCGTCATGTCATATGAATAATTACGCAATAATCGCAATGTTTGTGCGCCAGTGGCCACAGAGGTCAGCAGGGTTACACACGAGTCTTCACCACGCAGACAATGCGAGGGATCAGAGTTTCCCTCTGTTCCTGATGAGTCAGGGAGGATCGTCTCCGTTGCTCATGATCTGATGCTCTGGTAGTAAGCTCTTTACCCCCCCCCCCCCTCCCCCCCCCCCCCGTGAGCCGAAGCCTCTGATGATGTCCGTACTGCTATTTATACGCTTACCACCGCTCAGCACATTTACCGGTACCACATAAATAATCAGCTGGTATGAGAGATGGCGTGCAAGGAGGACGCGTTTGCTTCAACGCAGCAACTTCTGAGGCTTCCTACTTCCACAGAGCAACGCACCACGTTCTCAGTGTCGCATCACTCCGGATCGTCCCTCGTCGTGATTTATGAGGTGAATGCATCATTAATAGCCTACTCCTGAATGCATTCATCACCAAATGATTTGCACATTTCTTTTTTGTTCTCTTTTAATATGCATGTTACAACACAAGCTTTTAATAGTAAATAACAATAATGTATATTGTGTGAATGTACTGAACTAGGAAGGAAGGTGATGCATACATAACATGTGCACAGGACAGCAGCAGTGAAGCCGATTAGACGCACTAATCATTTAGTTTTGTTGTCCAATTGACACTAGTACTTTAAAATAATACTTTGCAGCGGTAGAAATGAAAATTGCTCAATACGCTGGAACTTTTGCACTATGAGGTTCTGTTTTTGTGAAACTGGGTGCAAATTTGAACATAATTGCAAACCAAATTTAATGCAATTGTGGCTCCCAAAAGAAACCTTAAATGTAGGTGTACAAGCTGTCTTCACAAACTGTCTTGCACCAGGATTAGATTGAGCGTCTAGTATGCAAAAAATTGCATAATCCCACCACTAGTTTACCGTTTTTTTTTTTTTTTTTTTTGCTCATGTTTGCGCTCAGCCTCTCCAAAAGTGAATGAAGAAATCTCCAGCATCATCGGCAGGCAGGGTTGGGATAAGCTTCCGTAATGGCAGATCATGTCAGCTGTCCCATTTAAAAGCAGCAGACTGTTTCCTAAATGGCTGCGAGGAGAATCAAGTCCGTCTTTCCCTTTGAGTGGCTAAACTGTTCCTGTGGATGTGACAAGGCCAAAAGCACCCCAAATGTGATTACACCGCATTGCAAATATTCTCCCAAGGGTACATCATGTCCCTGTTAAAACGCATTTAGTCTTTTTTAAATCAGGAGACAAGCTAAATGTAGCATTCTATCCGTCAATACGCGCATGTAGGTATTTAGCAAACAAAACTATTACATTTTAGCGTATATATAACTAACATAATAAATGGCTTTGTTGGTTTGAATCCTTGTGTTACTTATTTCACGTTGAAAACATGCACATCCTTCAAATTAGTGACAGCTGGAACACATGTATTTTTGACCTTATTATATGAGTTTTAGATGTTCATTTGTAATAGATTCAAGTTGTTTTTGTGATTTTGGGATGTGTGCGTCTTCACCAACTGTACAAAAATCTACTGGCTCTTTTAAATTTAGACGTGGTCTGAGGAAATGCATCCTCAACTTGCCAAAATGGGAACCAAAAATGCTGCATCCCATCATCTGCACAAACACCACCTCAGCCTTCACGAAGCACCTTTTAAAAAGGGGTTATTTTCCTCATATTTCCTTGGCACCGACAGGTCAAAACAGCTGTTTGGGGAAATCATTGTGCCCTCACCAACATTGGCGCAATAAAACTTGATCTGAGCCCAAAAAAAAAAAAAAAAAGCCCCACAAAAAGGCACATGGACAAAACTTGCAATAACACCTGCGTTTCAAGAGGTTTCAATACATAAAGAAGCAAAAGAAGAAGCCAAGGCTATGTCTTCCCCAGACAGCTGCTTTGCCTTGTTGCTGCCTGGAGACGCAATAATAAAAAAAAAGACTCTGCTACACAAAGGCAGTCACTGCACTGATCAAACTAATCATTGGATGTCGTGCCCATTGAATTAAAAAGAGAAAGCAAGGAGTCTGATGAGAGGTAGCTTATAGCTCTGTCAGGGTTGAAAATGGAAAGTGAAAAGATTTGCTCCTAAGTATTCAGCAGAGGCAAAGTTAAAGACATTTTGAGGACCATTTCAAACCCAAAAGTGTCATTTTATGGCCCACAGCTTATTACCACCAATCTAATGATGTGAACGACGATATGCTGTCGTGCAATTTTCAAAATGTCCCAAACACAGCGAACCATGTCCAAATCGCAAATTATTATCAAACGGGTAGACTAAAAACAATAACAGATCCCTTCATATTAAAGCATACAAGGCGGTTGTCTTAACTTGTATTTCTATCATTAGCAATTTGTACCATCATAGTGGAGCATATGACAGTTCATAAAAGCTAAACATGTTTTAATGTTGGCTCTTTTAATTTGAATCTACTGTAGCTCAATTTATTCAAATATAAACTAATTGCAGTGAGTTTTCTGTTCGCTGCTTCAGTTTAAACTCATTTAAAAAGTCAATAATTTAACTGGAGTTCATGACTTTCGAACTGAACACAACTCCAATGATAAGTTTTCATCCCGGATGTACCGGCATAGGAATAAGATACAGGAGTGGTATAAATGGATAAATGGTCGGCTATGTTGAAATGTTCCAGGTTTCCACATTCAAGAATTTAAAACCTTCAACCGATCGATGGAATCTTTATGTCCAGATTGTAGTCCGTGATAAGGTAAGATGATATACAATGAAACTTTAATGACTGTATGAAGAAACTGGACTGCTGCTGCAGCAGCAAATATTGACAGGATACAATGAGAACATCCTGAAATATGTTGCGTTTAACACTGAATGCCACTTCCAATATGTTAAGTGCAGGGTTTCAAATGCTTGGCAGTGCAAAAAAAAGAGGAAGAGCAAAGACAATGCCATTTTCAACATTTAGCAACATCTGAATAGTAACGTCAACATTGTGCCTGAAGACACTCGCTTTGAAAAGCCATTGTTTTTCATATAGCTCGAGCTGACAGTCGTGGTTAGCTGGACTTGGACAGCCTTGCTTAGTCACACTGACAAAGCAGTGTTTCCACAAAACACCAGAAAAGCCCTGTTATGATCCACAGTTACAGACTCATTTGAACTCCGTATTTGCCGAGCTCCATTGTCTGTTTAGCCCCAGAGTTGTGCTCGAGTGTTAGCTTTGTGTGTCCACTTATTTACTCCAATGACTGCAGGCCTCATAAATGCCACAACGTCAGTGCAACGAATAAAAACGCAGCCCGGAATCCTCTAGATGATATTTTATTAGACAGGATAGCGTTTCACCAACGGTTCAAATATGTTTTGTCGTCATAGTGCCAGTGGATCGACGGTAACATTTATATCACTGCGGTGGCTAATAATAGCAACCTGCCAGCTACCGCTGCAAACACTGTGATCGGCAACAACAGTAAGCCTGCAAAACTGTTGTATCCTATCCATTTATGTCAGCGTATTGACATCCTTGCTAATATTGAAAGGGATTATGTGACTTAAGTCTGCATGTTTTGCATGCCTGAAGAAGTGTTCTACTTGGATGGAAGCTGATCGTGCCGTGCCAGTCAGCTCTGTCTGAATACTGACTTCCTCCTTCGCAGATAATCCCGTGAAGAAGACAACTCTTAAATGCCTAACATCCTTAACACAGCTCTCTCAATTCCATGAATCACAATTAGCCACCATGGACGCCCAAATCCATTCCGTGCCTCGCCGTGGACCTTTTCCACACGCCACTGAAGATGTGCCATGACCATGAATCAGGTTCAAAGTGATTCGGATAAAAAAAACATCACTGACAAGGAATGTGCTGGTGAATATGAAGGGCATAAAAGGCACATGCGGGAACCTGCTTGTTGCTGTTTTCATATTAAAGAAACTTAAAGGTGCAATATACAGGATTCAGAGCATTAATATGGCAGCAGACAGCACTTTGCTACGTAAAGATACAGTGGAGTAATGTCTACCGGAGCAGAGAATGTAGTTTATTAGTGCATGTTGCACGTGAGCGTGCCCCGCTGTTTGGATCACGGCCGCCGCTCTGTGCTCACACACACACACACACACACACACCGGTTACAGCCGGTAATGCCGTCCCGACCGTTAGCGGAAGCGCCCACCCTCTGGTTCCCCTCCAGGTAAACACAGTTTGCTCCGTCAGCGCTATCGCCACAGATTGCACTGTTTGTGCTGCTTAGCACTGCTGGCTGCGAGCCGCTGGCACAACTATAATTGTGTTACCAATCTTGCATATAGCAGTTTTAAATCATCCCCTCTTTCCTGTATGGATGGGTTATACAATATAATTCTTTTGCTTTCCATCTATTGAGTCATGTTGCATTCCATACAGACACAGCTCAAGCCTCTCTTGGTCTTCACCACAGAAATGCTGCAGAT